>NW_027228749.1:193041-525619 GCF_037783145.1 Equus przewalskii | reverse complement strand
ACGCTTTGGGCTCTGAGGCCTGACCACAGGGGAACTGGTCTGTCTTCCCTTCTGGTGTAGCTTTAGCACTGTGTGCGGCAGAGCCAAGGACGTGCTCTTTCCGAACCTCGGTTTCCTTCTGAGTAAGGGGCGCCCTTGGGTCTGAGGGGGTGAGGAGGGGAGCCGGTCTGCGCCCTGATCGCTGAACTGGCTCAAGCGGCTCTCCTGACAACGGCACGTGTACAGGCTCCTTTTCGTGCCCAGACCAGCTTGACCGGGGGAGCACGAGGCTCCATCTACGTGCCTTTGGCTGGAGACCCGACTTCTTCGGTTGGTTTTCTTTTGCTCCGTCAGGCAAATGAACCTGTTGTCCAAGTGTACTGGGAGGGGGAAAGCCAAGTGTGCTTCACAGGAAAGAAGTTCTTGGTTTTTAGAGACATGATACTTGTCAGCCTGTAGAGAATACTTCAGAGACAGATGAGAAGGTTAGGGACTGTCTGGATCTCAAGGTAAGCGAAGCCAGCCTAGTCCTGCGCCCGCCTTGGACTCACTGACTGTGTCCCGGTCTCCATTGTGACTGAGAGCAGACAACCGAGGCCGAGTAACTGGCCTAGGGCTGAGTAACTGAAGTTGTGCCACGTTTCTTGTGAATGGAAAATGTAGTTGCGGCCGCACCTCCACGCCCGGTCCCTTCGTTTTGTTTTTCAAACGAGAAGGTAACTTCTGGGAAAAATGAGAATGTTTTTGCCCGTTTTCGAGCTGGGGACCTTCCGCGTGTGAGGCGAACGTGATAACCACTACACTACGGAAACAAGAACTGTGACAAGACACATGATATATCCATGAAAACCTTAGGTCCCGCCACAACCATTCTAGACACACTATTTTACCTGAAAAATGTTCTGGAAGCACCAGCGACCCCTCAGGCAAGGAGACTGCTGCTCCGGAGAGGCCCTGGCGTTCCGCGCCTTCCTCCGAAGCGAGGGCCCTGGGACCCCACAGTTTGACTTTGGGATCCAGGATCACACGCAGGGTTTCCACTTTCAGGACTAAGCGCCCCTGTGCAGGAGTCACCCGCGTAGATCGCAGCTCCTGGAAGCTGCAGGAGCCGGTGGGTTAGGTGTGTCTGAGCCCCGGGAGCCCGCCGCCTCCCAGCATTATGGACTTCGCCCCTGCGGGGCTGTGGACCTGCACCTCGGTGCCCTTTTCACAGCCCCAGTGGTCAGTGCTCTCGGCTTCACCAGTGAGGTTTGCAAATGACCGGTGCTTCGAATTCACCCAGAAACCCTAGGACCCGCTCTCTCCTCTGCTCTGATGCGCCGGACCTGCGCGTTCTTTCTTCGCAAGCCCTGTCGCCAGAGCCCTTCTCTGCTGTCCTCTTGGCAAAAGGGGATCTCTTTGATATCCTGTGGGCAAAAGAGGTCCCTCTGGTTCCTGCCTGGGCTGATTTAAAGCCATTGAGAGAGGCCTGTGGCCATGATGGCCATGACTATCTAAGAAAGTGCATAGAATAAAATCTAGGCCATGGAATGGAGCGACGGCAAGCACGCCCAGGAAATCGCTTTTAGTGGCACAGAGCTGAAGAGCGGCACTGTGGAGGGAGGAATCACCTGACCCTCCTCATTTCATGGGCATCTATTCCTACCTGACGTCCGTGAGTCTGAGACTTGGGTGGGCTGCCTTGGAGTATCTCTCCATGGCTTTGCTGCCAGACCTGAATAGCCTGGTGGTGACACTTGGTGTGACCTCAGCCACCTTCATAGCTGCCATTAAGTATATGGAAGAAAGTGAAAAAGAGAAATCTCGAAAAATAGATTTTTTTAAATTACTGTTATGATAGATTACAACCTTGTGAGATTTCAGTTGTACATTTTTGTTAGTCATGTTGTGGGTACACCACTTCCCCCTTTGTGGCCTCCCCCCATCCCCCCTTTTCCCTGGTAACCACTGATCAGATCTCCTTGTCAATATACTAACTTCCACCTATGAGTGGAGTCATATTCAAAAAATAGATTTTTAAAGTTGTTTTCTCCGTCCTCCCCCATCTTAGTGTGTATGACATGACTGTGTGACATTGGCTGTAATTTAGCACAAACACTTTCCTAATATTTGACAGTTTCTCATGAAGTTAAAAGTATCCCTACCTTGTTACCTACTAATGTAGGTGCTTCTATTTACTCCCCAAGGAAAATGAATGCATACATCCGAAAAGGCTTCTACAAAACTGTTCATAGCAATGTCATTTATGCTAGGCAAAAACTGGACAAAATCCAAATGTCCATGGGCAGGAGAAGTGGTATACAAACCGTTGTCTATTCATATAAGGGATTAATACTCCACAGTAAAAACAACCAAACTGTAGAAGAGGCAATAACAGGAATAATCCCCCCCAAACAGTACCTTCAGCAAAAGATGCCTATCAAAAAAATGCTTTTCAACTCCTGAAACATATCTCTTTTAAGGTACTTTTCTGATACTCCTGCAGAAGTCGACTTCCATGAAGCGTCAGAACAGAAGAGTAGTTCCCTCTGAGAAAATTTGAAGGGAAATTTCCTGGGTTGATGGAAATGTTCTATACATTCGTCAGGCTGGTAATTACAAGGGTTTATACATTTATCACATTTCACTGTGTGCTGCTTACATTTTTAACATCAAAAATAAAGTTATTTTTTCAGACTACAGAATTATTTAAAAGAATAATTGTTTTAGTTCTTTATTTTACTCTGATATACATATATATATATATATTCACTTTTATGTATTTTGTAAAGTCTGTGCAAAAGACTCCGATATGAATTAGAAATTTTTACATCTCTTAGACAGTGCTAGAACTCTGGAAAATCTTAATTCCATTTACTCTCCTCCTGATTTTTGAGTAATTGGCATTAATTTTACTTCAACACCTATTTTAAATCACGTAGACATTGTTATTTGCATAGTAATATTTATTTGACTTAACCACGTATTTAACTTATCCATTTCTCTTCATTCCTTCCTTCATTGTCCACATTTCCCTGGGGATCATTTAACTTCTGCCTAAAGAGTGACCTTTTGCATTTCCTTTGGTTAGGGTCTGCTGCTTATGTGGTCAGGTCTTCACTTCACTTTCCCTTGAAAGATATTCTGTCAGGGATTAGCAGTGCATAGTGGGTTGGAAATTACAGCCTTAGCCATTCAATAGTGTCTTTTTTTTTTTTTTTTCTGCTGAGAATTCAGCTCCCAGTCTTTGGTCAGTGTAGTAGGAATTTCTCCCCTCTGGGTGCTGCTATGAATTTTTCATCTGTCTTTGATGTTCAGCCATTTGGGGTGTAGTTGTCTTGTCCTTATCTTAGTTGGAGTTCACAGATCTTCTTGCACAGATGGTTTGATAGATCATACTGTTTTTTCCTTACCTGTCAGTAATATCTTTCAATATTGTTTCTATCTCATTTTCTGACTGCTCCAACCTCTGACTTTAATTACATTCATGTTAGGCCTTTATGACAAAACCCATACCTTTCTTACACTGTTTTCTTAATTTTTATCCCTTTTAGATCTCTATGATTCAACTCTGTGGAGAGTTTCTTGCTAGGTACCTATTTTCAGGTTAATAATCAATCTGCAAGTGAGTCCAAACTGCTATACACTGATCCGTTGACTTTTTAAAATGCTATTATATGTATTATTTCTATAATTTCCATTGATTTTAAAAATAGATTCTCTTTCTCTAGTGAAAGAGAGTTTTTATCATGTCATCTGTTTTCTGAACAGCTAAAATGAGTCATTTCATGTTTCTGTCTGATAGCTTCAACACCTCAATCACTTGTGAGTCAGTTTCCATGGTTTGCTTTTTCTCTCTAGCTTCTGTTCCTTTAGAGTCCTGGAATAGTGATTGAATGATGAACCTGTTGTGTGAAAAAATGATGGATAGTTTGAATGATGTCAGCTTTCTCTGAAGATTATTCACCCTCTCCCCCAGCAGACAGCAGAAGGGCAGATCACCTCAGTCCAATCCAATCCTTGAATAAGCCGATTTGCACCTTATTTGCACTCACGGGAAGCATCAGCCTACAGCTAGTTTGCTCACACTGCTGTTCTGTACACAGCCAGGGCTCCTACCTGAGACCTTGGGGTGTTTCCTCGGCCCCTCCTCTTTGATGAATCCTGAACTTCAATTTTTATCCCCGAGCAGCATGATACTGCTGAAAATTCCACTCTTTTTCAGTCACCCTCTGCTTGCCTTTGTAGCCTCTTACATGCACGTTGTTTAATTTGCAAATGTCATCCAGCTCACTTACCAACCCACTCCAGGATCTTGACTCCTCAAGTCTGAATACTTGGACAACTCCAAGTAGTTTCTTCTTCTTTTCTCTCCAGATCCCTGCGATGACTTAATGTGCTGCTGTTTTCTCTGACTCTCAGCAGGTGCCCTCTCCCCAGCTTCTCAGTCTCTTGTTCCTTGCCAAAAAATGACAAATGCCCTAAGGGGAAAAGGTAGAGAAATAGTTTCACTCCAATGAGCTCCTTTCTTTCTCTGGAGCTGATCCTGTGGGTCCTAGCTGCATTGGGATTTCTCCAAAGGCTTCAACCAGAATTCCTTTAAGCCAGACTTTATTTAGTTGTTTTCAGGATGAATGCTGATTAACTACAAACACTCCATCATAACTGAAAGAAGAAATCTTCTATAACTTCCAGATCAGTTATATTTTCTTCCTTTGGTTTCTTAAAAATAAAATGAAACCAAAAAAAAAAAAAAATCAAAACATGGGATCACTGGTACATAGTTGGACATTTCTTATAACACTTGCAGTAATGTGACTGGATAGTAAAAGCTCTTGCTAGAAGCATGTGCAAAAGATAGTCTACTGTGAGCTAAACAATCAGCATATCTGTGTAAGGTCCATGAATCTGATGAAGCTGGATCCAGTCCCCTGCTGCGGTGTCACCACTGTTAGTTAAATCACCATCAAAATCATCAAGTAACCAGTTTTCCAGATGCTGGTTGCTAATATGGTCCTAATTTATTCTGGGGAATGTTGAAAGTCAACAGTGGTACAGTTAGAAGTGGAAACAAAACACAAAATAATAACAATAATAATAGCTTTCTCAGAGCTGTACTGTGTGACCAGCATAGTTACTCAGTCGTTCACCATGTAATAATTTATTTAGTCCACATAACAATCCTGAGATAGTATAGGTTATGAAGATCTCTAGTTGCAGAGAAGAACACAGAGGCACTGTCAGGTTGAGCCCTGTGATGGTGAGAGGCAGCACTCAGACCCAGGCAGTGTGCCTCAGAGCCCTTGCTCTTGGTCATTATGCTCAGTGGTAGCTGGGAAGACTTCACTAAGATTTGCATCCCCTCCAGCTTGCTCATCCTCCAAGATTTTAAAGAGAAAAAGAAGCTTAAAAGTAAGGCCTACAAAACACTCAGAACTGAGACTGCTGGGGAGATGGCTGCATAGGAGGACTCTGAACTCACCTCCTCCCACGGACTCAACAGACTTACAACTACTCTTGTAACAATTACCACTGAGAGAGAACTGAAAACTGCGTAAGAAGAACCCCCACAACAAGGGACAGTACTGACTGAGGTGGAAGGGACAGAAATTCCATTCTGCAGAAGAAAAAGCCACATTCTAGCTGTGGCACTTCATGACCAGGAGCAATCTTAATGTACAAAGCTTTTCCTTGAGGAGTGGGGGATCTGAGTGGAAGAGCTTTACCACAATAAGCAGCTTTTGGACTCAGCACAACTGAGACGAGTGTCATAATATCTTGCTTTGCTGGCTGTTAACAACAATGAGGAATACCTCCCCCCAAAATTATTGGACATAAAGGAAAGAAAAGCCTGCTCTTGAAGGGTCCACACACAAATTCACCCATTTCAGAAAGCAATGTAAAATCACCAGAAAGAAAGGGGCAGAGTCCTTTGGTGGAAAGAGATTTACTTGATAGGCTCTGGGCATGTCTTGGTGAGAGGCGAGACCTCCCCAGGACCACCTCCCCAGGAAATGAGTCATTGGTGGCAGCCATTGTTGTGACCTCGTACAGGAATGCTGACACAGCTGCTGGAAGACACCATTGGGGTTCTTCCCCTGGCCTGTTAGCACAATCCGTATCAAAGTGCCAAGGACATTTTTCACAGAAATAGAAAAAAAAATCCTAAAATTTAAATAGACCCCATAAAACCCTGAATAGCCAAAGTAATCCTGAGAAAAAAGAACAAAGCTAGGGGCCGGCCCAGTGACATAGTGGTTAAGTTCCCATGCTCCACTTTGGCAGCTCAAGGTTTGCTGGTTCGGATCCTGGGCTGTGACCCACACACTGGACCTATACATCGCTCATCAAGCCAAGCTTGGCAGCATCCAACATAGAAGAAGTAGAAGGACTTACAATTAGGATATACAACTATGTACTGGGGCTTTGGGGAGAAAAAAAAACAAGAGAAAGATTGGAAACAGATGTTAGCTCAGGGCCGATCTTTCTCACAAAAACAAACAAAAAAACCCCCCAAAAAACAAAGGTAGAGGTCACAGTCCTTGATTTCAAAATATACTACAAAGCTATAGTAATCAAAACAGTATGATACTGGCACAAAAACAGACACACAGATCAATGGAACAAAACTGAGAGCCCAGAAATAAACCCACACATGTATGGACAGCTAATTTTTAGTAAAGGAGCCAAGAACATACCATAGAGAAAAGAAAGTCTCTTCAATAAATGATGTTGGGAAAACAGGACAGCCACATGCAAAAGAATGAAAGTAGGCCATTATCTTTCAGCATACACAAGAATTAAAGCAAAATGGATTAAAGATTTGAATGTAAGACCTGAAACCATAAAAATTATAGAAGAAAACATAAACAGTATGCTCTTCAACATTGGTCTTAGCAGCAGATTTTCAAGTCACATGTCTGACCAGGCAAGGGAAACAAATAGAAAAAATAAACAAATGGGACTACATCAAACTAAAAAGCTTCTGCACAGCAAAGGAAACAACCAACAAAACAAAAGAAAACCTAACAATTAGGAGAAGATATTTTCAAATTATATATCTGATAAGGGGTTAAAATCCAAAATATATAAAGAACACATACATCTCAACAACAACAAAACTAACAACCCAATTAAAAAATAGGCAAAAGATCTGAAGAGATGTTTTTCCAAAGATGGCCAGGAGGCACATGAAAAGATGTTCAACATCAATAATTATTAGGGAAATGCAAATCAAAACTACAATGAGATACCGCCTCACACCCATCAGAGCGGCTATAATTAACAAGAAAAGAAATAATAAGTCTTGGAGAGGATATGGAGAAAAGGGAACTCTGATACACTGGTGGTGGGAGTGCAAACTGGTCCAGCCACTATAAAAAACAGTATGGAGATTCCTCAAAAAATGAAGAATAGAGCAATCATAAGATCCAGCTATTCCACTGCTGGGTATTTATCCAAAGAACATGACAACGTGAATGCATGAAGATATATGCATCTCTATGTTCATTGTGGCATTATTCACAATAGCCAAGACTTTGAAGCAACCTAGGTGACCATCAAGGGGCGAATGGATAAAGAACATGTGGTACATATACAGAATGGAATACTACTCATTCATAAAAAAAGATGAAATCTTGGCATTTGCGACAATGTGGATGGACCTTGACGGTATTACACTAAGTGAAATAAGTCAGAGGGAGAAAGTCAAACACTGTATGATCTTGCTCACTAATAGAAGATAAACCAATAACAAACAAACACATAGAGACACATTGGATTGGTGGTTACCAGAGGGGAAGGGGGGAGGGAGAAAGGGGTATTTAGGCACGTGTGTATAGTGATGGATGGTAACTAGCCTTTGAGTGGTGAACATGATGTAATCTATAAAGAAACTGAAATATAATTATGTACACCTGAAGTTTATATAAAGTTATAAACATATGTTACCTCAATAAACAATAAAAATTAAAAATAAAAACGTACTCAAGGCCAACTCCAGTGTCCTAGTGGTTAAGTTTCCACTTCAACAACTGGCTTGGGTTCTTGGCTGTGGACCTACATCACTGATAAAGGCCATGCTGTGCTGGCGGCCCACATATGAAGAAATAGAGGAAGACTGGCATAGACGTTAGCTCAGGGCGAATCTTCTTCAGGAAAAAAAAAAAACCCCACTCAGAACTAATTAGTGAAATAGAGAAGAAGAGGAGAATGAGCAAACAAAACCACTTAGTCTTCCCCAGAATCAAACTCCAGGCTCCAGGGATGATGCAATCACATCTCCTAACCAGAAGAGTTTATGTGCCTTGATTCTTCTTTTTTAATTTTTTTGAGGTGTGGTTGACATACAACATATATTAACTTCAGATGTACGACATAATGATCTGATGCTGGTATATGTTGCAAAATGATCACCAGACATAGTTAGAGAATTTTTTCTTGTCATGAGAACTTTTAAGATCCACTCTTTTAGCAACTTTCAAATATGCAATACAGTGTTGTTAACCACAGTCACCATGTTGTACATTACATCTTTGTGACATTTATTTTGTAGCTAGGAGTTTGTACCTTTCAATTCCCTTCACCACTTCACCCACCTGCACTCCTCTGGCAACTGCCAATCTGTTCTCTGTATCTAAGAGCTTGGATTTGGGTTTTTTTTTGTTGTTGCTGTTGTTTGTTTGTTTTTAGATTTCACATATAAGTGAGGTTATATCATATTTGTGTTTTTTGTCTGACTTATTTCACTTAGCAGAATGCCCTCAAAGTCCATCCATGTTGTTGGAAGTGGCAAGATTTCATCACTTTTTCTGTCTGAATAATATTCCATTGTACATATATATCACATTTCCTTTAACCATCATCTGTCGATGGACACTAAGGTGGTTGCCTTATCTTGGCTATTGTAAATAAGACCTCAATTAATACAGGGTTGCATATATCTTTTTGATTTAGTGTTTTCATTATTTAAGATAAATACCCAGAAGCAGAATTCCTGGATCCTATGGGAGCTACAGTTTTAATTTTTTGAGGAAACTCCATACTGTTTTCCATAGTGGCTGCACCAATTTATGTTCCCACCAACAGTGCACAAGGGTTCTCTTCTCTCTACATCCTCAGCAACACTTGCTATTTCTTGTCTTTTTCATAATAGCTATTCTAACTGGTGTGAAGTGATAGCTCATTGTAATTTTGATTTGCATTTCCTTGATAATTAGTGATGTGGAGCATCTTTTCAAATACCTGCAGGCCATCCATATGCCCTTTTCAGAAAAATGTCTGTTCAGATCCTCTGCCCATTTTAAAATCAGATTGTTTGTCTTTTTTTTGTTCAGTTTTTATATATTTTGGATATTAGCCCCTTATCAGAGATATGATTTGCAAATATTTTCTCCCATTCAGTAGGTTGCCTTCTCATTTTGTTGATGGTTTCCTTTGCTGTGCAGAAGTTTTTTAGTTTGATGTAGTCCCATCTGTTTATTTTTACTTTTGTTGCCTTTGCTTTAGGTGTTGAATCCAAAAAAATCATCTCTAAGACCGATGTCAAGGTCTTGATTTTTCTTAATGGTCTGAACAAGGGAGTTGCCGAGAGGGGCCCACAGGAGAAGGTGACAGTGCCTTTGTGTTCAAAGTGCAGAGGGGACAGCTGAGCACTCCTGCCTTCTTGACTTACAGCAGGTGGGATCGTTCCTGGACTGACAGGGTGGGGGAGGGAGGTAGTACCGTCAAAATGAGTCCAAATCATGTTTTCCAAAGTTCATTAATGAACATAGCATTTTCACATTTAGTTATATCCATGTGCCTGTATCATTGGCTACCTAATACTTTCATTGCATTGATTTACACTTTTATGTAGAAAATTCATTTTTAAAATTAATTGTGTATCACTACCACAACAGAAACACCAGGATGAATTGCCAAAGCAGGACACAACTATAAAATTAGACAAAAGGGAGAAAAAAACAGTGTTGTTAGAGTTAATAAGCAGAGTTCATGAGCTTCCACAAGCATTCCCTGAGGCCTGGGCAGCGGCAGCCTTTAGAGCAGCCTAGAGCAATGCTGCAGCTGCAGTGATCGATATAAGAAAATCCTCATTATGCCCAGTTTACCACTGCCCCAAAGAAGCCAGGGCATGGAATGGTTCTTTACCCACCAAGGGGAAACACTACAGGCCCCCTCTCAGTCAAAGCTCAGGAAGCATCTAGAGATGAGTACAGGCTCAGGAGCTGCTGGCACTGGGGATCAAATAAATGGGCTAATATGAATCTCATGTCAAGCGAGAAGTCAGAAACTTGAAACAAAACTTCTCACATGTAATTGTCTGGGTGAAAGAGCTAGATCTGCATTGTCTAAACAGTATTCACCAGACACGTGTGGCGATTAAGTGCTTGAAATGTGGCTAGTGCTGAGAAACAGTTATTTATTTATTTATTTACTTAATTTTAAGTAATTTGAATTTTAATAGCCACATGTAGCTAGTGGCTACAGTATACGACAGCACATGTTAGAGAATAACCAGTATACCATAAAATCATCTGCTTTCTTTCCTTGTGGCAATAAACAAATTTAATCTTGCACTTAATAACAATTTGAATGGCTTTCTCCACCTGCTTAGATACAGTCGAATGTCAGTTCAGTCCCGGGGGCCATCTCTTCTGCTGCCTTTGCCTCCTCATTGGATTGGAAGCCTCAGCCAGTGCTGATCTCACAGATGGGGTCTTGGCTGTCTTGGCTGGTCACAGAGCTCTACCCAAGTGATGGCTTCATGCCTTCCCTCCCAAGTTTGACTGATATCGCTGTAGCACTGTGTTGGCCCAAATGTTGTGCACTGAGGAGTCTCTGTGTTTTTGAAGGCATGGGGCAAGTGAGTGAATCCAGGCTCTGGTTGTCGGGAGACCACAAAGAGCTCTGCAATCTTTGTGTGGATTAGGTGATGTAGGAGTAAGACGGTCACATCAGCAACTGCTTGACGCGGGTAGAAGATTTGTCTCATCCCGAGGACACTGTGTTTGATTCCCAAGAACGGCATTTTACTGACTTTTGCAAAGCTAATTTCTCTACTGCACAGACAAGACTTCAGTATAAGAATGAGAGTCCCAGAAACAATGGCCTTAGAGGACAGGTAGGGAAAAAGTTTTGAGGTAGGACTTGAACGGTGATGGAGAGGTCTTGACCCTCCATGGGAGCCAAACAGCCGAGCCCAGGGAAGCTCTGGCACCTCAGGGGCTCCGATCTGGACGCTATTACCCTTCATCCCCAAGTCCCTCTTGAGAGCAAAAGAGCATCCTGGAGCAAAGCAAAAGCACAACAGGTTTCCCAGTTACACCAGAAACAGAGGGTGAGACACAACTGTTACAGGCTCTTAACATCAGCCCTGATATCAGTTGCCCCACATTGAACCCAGGGTATATGGGTTAAAACTAAAACCCACCACCCCCTTTCCTGCTTCTCTAGCTACACTCACATGTAAATACCTGTTTCTTTAACCTTGGACTCCTTGAGCTTTACAACTAAATGGGAGTTATAAATTGTTAAAAGCCCAGGTGGCCTGGAGTTGGAGGCACACTAAAGTTCAGCTAATCATGTGTCCTTGAAGTTTGCCAGGAAAGCTGCTGTCTCAAGAATATCAAGGAGCAGAGACTTCCCAGACCTCAACTCCTTGACTCCCGGTGAAGGATGCCCACCTGCCACCCTCCTATCACGCCCCCTGCCCCCCACCCCTTGCTGCAAGCAGCCTCTCAAGGCCAAACGCAGGCTGGTTAAAAAAGCACCGACCCGCACAAGCTACATGCGCCCCCTCCCCTACCCAAAACCCCAAATAAAAATCCCTACCCATTCCTCAACGGGGAGCTAGCAATTTTTAAGTCATGAGCCCTTTCTTTGCTCCCTGTGCCTGGCATAGTAAAAACTTTCCTCTCCACGCAAGACTCTGTTCTCGTTATTTGGATTGGCATCGGGTTCAGGGACCGAACTTTCGGTTACACAAGGACCAGAATGGAGGAGCAAAGAGGTTTAGACACACAGAGAATTGCAACAGACTTGTTAACTATATACCAACGGGCAACTGGCTTTATTTAAAGACTGAGAAAGACCTGTCTTCCAACGGTTCAAGGGCTAAATTTTCCGTGGAAGAGTGTCCACCTATGACTGTGCTTTAAAGCCCCCATCATGTGTATACAGATGTTAATATTAAAATTATGTTTAAATGGTAGTAGTAAATGAGAGAGACTTTGAGTTATCTCACGTTTACTCATAAAAATTGGAAACAGTTATTAGAATGTTGTCATTAAAGAAAGACAAAACAGAATTTGTAAAAGACACAGAAGAGAGGAAAAAGAAAAAAATAAAGACAGCTTGGGAATGGGGAACGGTATTTTTCTTTTCCTGGATGAGCAGAAAGGCATCAAATGGCTCGTCTGACGGCTTGTTCTGGTTAAGCTGACAATTTCATCAGGTGAACAATTTTGGCTATTAGTAGATGCTCCAAAAATTCTTGAAGGCCTGGCTGTGGAATGAGTGGGGCGACTTTCTTTGTGTAATACCTGCCAGTGTCTTTCCTTTGGCACCTCTGAGTTAGTTAAGTCTAATTACGCTATTTTCCTCATCAGGATTTCTCAGTCTCATCTCTCCCTATTTTGGGTTGTAATTATTCATAAAAGAGCAGTGTTGACCATGAACACTTCAATCTCTCTTTGACACAATTAACAGTTGGATATCAGCTTAAAGTAACACTTGTGAGCAACATTTAGGTAATCAGATATTAGACAGTGAAGGAAAGTAAAAAACCTGAGGACAGCAAGAAGATCAAAATAAATATTTTGACCTTACTTTGCATCCCAGCGTAGGTCAAACCAGAAGAATAAGTATCAACATCACTTTAGCAAAAACCAAGAGACTTCCAACATTCATTATTGAGGCATAATAAAGGACGAAACATGTACAGTTCAAACCTTTACCGACATAAACCGACCTGAATAACTACTGATGTAGCTCAGGCCATGCTGAGGTGTAGAACGTTTCCAGACCCCAGAAAGCTTCCTCATGACTCTTTCCACGCAAGAGCTCACAGAGTCATCTCCACTCTCACCACCTGCTGACTTCTATCAATAAATGTTAGTTTTTCCTGCCTTTTATTTTGATATAGATGGAATCATAAAGTATGTACTGGCTTTTTTGTGGGAGAGGGGCATAAGTCTGACTTCTTTCATTCAACATTACGTCTTTGAAATTTATCGGTGTTTTTCATGTAGTTCTTTGTTTCTGTGTGTGTTCCTTGTATGAATATATCTCAACATATTTATTTATTCTGCTGTTGTTGGGCACATGGGTTATTTCCAGTTTAGGATATTTTGAATTGGTATGAACATTCTTTTATATGTCTTTTGGTGGACATACACATTTCTCTAGGGCAGCCCATTCTAATGGAAATATTATACCAGTCACAGGAATTTTAAATTTCTAGTAGATACATTTTAAAAAGTAAACTGAAAGAGGTGAAATCAATTTTACTAATATTTTATGAGACCTACTATATGCCAAAAATATTACCATTGCAACATGTGACACTAGCAACATTTCAAGTGTTCAATGGCTACATGCAGCTACCATATTGGACGGCACAGGACTAAGGTATAGAGCTAAAAGTAGAATTTCTGGGCCACAGCACACAACTGTGTATGTATGACCCTTAGTTGATACTTCCAAAAATTTTTCCAACATTGTTGAACTTATTTATACTCTTACCAGAAATGAATGAGAGTTTCCAGGGCTCCCCAGCATGTCAACATTTGGAATGGTCAGTCCAAATGTTGGACTGACATTTTTTTTGGGCAGGTTTACTGAGGTGAGAGTTACATACAGTAAAATTCACCAACATTAGATTACACTACATATTTTTCAATGATATTTCTTTGCAAAGCTGGATTTTGGTGGTTGCTGTGATAAAAAGAAAGTACCATGCAAAAAAATCCATGTCAAATAGGAAATGAAGGTGGTAATCTGAGAAGCTGTGTAGTGCACAACACCAAGGTATACGATTTTGAAATGTCAGAACACTGAAAACAACAAACCGCTCTATTGGGCTTTTGCAGAGAGTCAAGAGAACCCGTAAGAACATCCACAGTGCCAGCCACATACCCACAAAGTATGGAAATCTATGGGAACTCAGCAAACAGCAGCATTCCCCAAGTAAAGTGATACTTTTGTTGTCAGTCAATATATCAGGACCTCAGTGCAAACAGGAAAGAAAGAGAGAAAGAGAATTTGCAGGCAAAGATTGATCATTAATTAAATGAATTTAATATTAATCAAATGTTTAAAGTTAACTATATATCTTGAAACTATAACTTAAGCTGACACAAGTTGGAACATGAGAATTTTGGAATCATATATTGGTAAATATGGAATCATAGAGCATATCTAAAAATATTTACCAAAAATTGTAAGTGAAACAATTAAGCCCCTCTGGTTTCTAGAATTACAAGAATTTGCCCACTTTTAGAAATATTGTCTGGTATATTTAATCTACTTGAACACATGAATTTAAAATTTTATCAATTGAAATACTTGTATATTCTCTCCAGAGGAAGATAAAGTATTCTGATTTGTTTCTGAGGAAATATATTCGCAAAAGAGAAAAATTCCATCGATCTACCGGGCATTCTAAAGGAACTAACTGTGGTAAGTAACATTATTTAAGGTGGAAACAGAGGAAAGTATACCTATTAACGCTTACTGGTGAGGGAAACAAAAGGGAATAATTTTGCAACATGAGATCCTTGAAGGACCCTCACTGCTAAAAATTGGAGTAATTCCATGATACCCTTTTGAGTCACACAAGACATTATCTTTTCCAGGGTATATACCTGTGCATGAAGTCATTGTTCTTTATCCATTTTATTAAGGGCTGAAGTTGCTTACAGTTCTGGAAATTATTAAATCTTGATTTGTATAGTTGTCAGAAGTGCTCATGTTGCTGCTTTAATTGCTTGTTTGTAATGTGAATGTCTTTCCTCTCCTTTCTGTAATCTGACTTAAACAATCCTTAAAGGACATTAAATTTTTTTTTTTAGCTATTTAGAAACTTGAGTATACCAGTCAAAGTAAATTCCTCTTTGCATGTTAGAAATTCAGTTTTCTTACTGTGCTAAGACCCCCTTTAATTGTAGAAATTGATTAAAGCTGAGAGTTCCTGTGGAGGGACCATGTGTATTCAGATGATCCTTATTTATAAATACTCCACTTTTTGCAGAAATTGACAACATCGCGCCCATAAAGTTCTCTCACTGGAGAGGCAAGATGTGAACAACTTCTCATTGCGACAGTCTCAAGTACCAGGAAAGAATCCACAGCACAACAGGCAATCAAAAAAGATTCACAGGGGCACCCCCGTGGTCTAGCGGTTAAGTTTGTGCAGTCCTCTTCAGCGGCCTGGGGTTCGCTGGTTTGAATCCTGGGCGTGGACCTACACACCGCTCATCAGGCCATGCTGAGGTGGCGTCCCACGTAGAAGAACTACACGGACCTACAACTAGGATATACAACTATGTACTGGGTCTTTGGGGAGAAAAAACAAAAGAGGAAGATTGGCAACAGATGTTAGCTCAGGGCCAATCTTCCTCACAAAAACAAAAAACAAAAAACTCTCAGACTGGATTAGCTGTCATCTACTAACTAACAGGAAAAGGATCCCTGTGAACCACTATTAGCTGTCCAACATATGCAGTAGAATATCTCTGTGTAATGTTCAAACATCCTTCTGTTGTGTCTCCCCCTTTGTTAAGTCAGAAGGGCACCACTCCCCTTATTAGAGTATCACAGATAGATGTATAGAAAGATTGTGGTGTTGGCAAGTAAATGAAGAAAGGGACATTGACAGAGTTGGAAAATAAATTGGAATGTAATTTGGTACCCCTTCAGTGGAAGGCAAATTTGCAGGATATACTAAAATTAGAAGCATGTAAACACTACAATATAGTAATTGCACTTGGGGTGGTCCACACTCTAGAAATACCTGCATAAGTAGCCAAAGATATTTGAACAAGAATGAGGGTTGCATCATTACTTGTAATCATAAAACCATGAAACCAACTTAATTTAAAAAGCAATATGAGGTGCCGGCCTGGTGGAACACTGGTCAAGTTCCCACATTCCACTTCGGCTGCCTGGGGTTCGCTGGTTCAGATGCCGGGTTCAGACATGGCACCGCTTGGCAAGCCATGCTGTGGCAGGTGTCCCACATATAAAGTAGTAAAGTGGAGGAAGATGGGCATGGATGTTAGCTCAGGGCCAGTCTTCTTCAGCAAAAAGAGGAGGATTAACAGCAGATGTTAGCTCAGGGCTAATCTTCCTCAAAAAAAAAGAGAAAGAATTGCTAGCTCTCCATTGAAAAGTGGACAGGGGTTTTTAAAGGTTGGGGAATGTGGCTGCTTGTAGGGAGGGGGGTCTGTGGCCTTGCTGGTCAGCACTTTCTCACTGGCCTGTGTTTGGGGCTGCTTGCATGGGGGAGGAGGATATAAGAGATTCTGCAGATAAGTGTACTTAGTTTTCTGTCTCCATGGTGGATGGTGGATTCTGGTGCCAGGAAGACAAGGAGTTGGGGTCTGGGAAGCTTTAGTTTCTCGACATTCTCTGGATATTATCAGTTTCCCTGTAATAAACTTCAAGGACTTGTGATTAGCCACAACTTTAGCAGGAGCCCAGCTTGACACTAACCCAGCTTTAACAATTTGTAACTTCTTTGCAGTTGTAAAGCTCAGGGAGTCAAAGGTTAAAGAAACAGATATTTACATATGAGTGTAACTAAAGAGGCAGGGGAAGGGGTGAGTGCTTTTAGTTTTAACTCTATATATGCTTGGTTCAATGTAGGGGAACTGATATCAGGGCCAGTATTAACTAAAAGCCTGTAACAAATCCAATACTAAGGGCCCAGACCCTTCAGGAATGAAGGTTTTGGTCACCTCACCTGGTAAAAAGCAACAACCAGCTGAGGTGCTTGCCAAGGGCAAAGGGAATACGGAATGGGCAGGTGGAAGAAGATAATTATAAATACCAGCTATCACCATGTGGCCAGTTACAGAAACAAGGACTATAACTGTCATGAGAATTTCTTCCTTATCATGTAACATAAGACGTAGTGACTTTCTAACACAGTATCCAAGTTTTGTTCGCTTTATATCATAGTATTTAAGTTATAGGATATCAAAGGGAAGAGTAATATCATCCAAGAACTATGCATCCTTTTCTGGGGAAAAGAGTTAGTGCTTTTCAGCTGTATGCAGGATAGTTGTATCACGTTAGGCAAGAGTATGACCTTGTTATTGCCTTTATTCTGAAATTAAGTATGGTTTTAGGAGACATATATGGGTGTCAAATTGACAAGGGGTGGACTTGTGATGGTTACTTTCATGTGTCAACTTGACTGGGCCATGGTGCCCAGATATTTGGTCAAACATTTTTCTGGATGTTTCTGTGAAGGCGTTTTTTGGATGAGATTAAAATTTAAATCAAAGAACTTTGGGTGAAGCAGGTTGCCCTCCATAATATGAGTAGGCGTCATCAAATCAGCTGGAGGTCTGAATAGAACAGGAAGACTGGCCTCTTCTAGTAAGAGGGAATTCTCCAGCACCTTGCCTTTGGATTTCATCTCCACCATCAGCTGTCCTGGCTCTCCAGCCTGCTAGCCTGCACTGCAGATTTTGGACTTCCCAGGCTTCATAATTGTGTGAGTCAATTCTTTATTACATAGATAGATAGGTCCAATTAGATCTGTTTCTCTGGAGAATGCTGACTACTACTCTTTCTTCCTTTCTTTCCTTCTTTCCTTCCCTTCTTCCTTCCTTCCTTCCTTTTCTTCCTCCCTCCCTCCTTCCCTCCCTTCCTTCCTTCACCTTATATTCTCGTTTCATGCATGTTATACTTTTTGTAATTGCCCCACAGCTCTTGGATATTCTGTTCTAGTTTTTCCTTCATTTTTTCTTTCCTTTTCATTTTGAGGAGTTTCTATTGATGTATCTTCAAGCTCATTAATGCTTTCCTGGGCCATATCTACTCCACTGATTAGCCCATCAAAGGCGTTCTTCTTTTCTGTTTCTGATTTATATCACTTCCTTTTGATTCTTTCTTAGACTTTCCATCTCTCCGCTTAAATTACCCATCTGGTCTTGTATGTTGTCCACTTTTTCCATCAGAGCCCTTATAACATTCAGCATAGTTATTTTAAATTCCTGGTCTGAGAATTCCAAGTTTCTGTCATATCTGAGTCTGGTTCTGATACTCGCTTTGCCTCTTCATACTGTCTTTCTTGCATTTTAGCATGTCCTGTAATTTTTTTGTTGAAAGCTGGAAATGATGTATTGGGTAAAAGGAACCAAGGTATATAGGCCTTTAGTGTGAGGTATTATGGTTATCTAGCTAGGAGTTAGGCTGTGTGCTGTTTGCTGTAGCTGTAGGTGTCAGAGACTTAAATTTCCTCTAGTGTCCTTGTTTTTGCCTTCCCAGTTGTCTTTGGGTTTTCCTAGAGACTGCTTTAAACGAGTCTGAGCCTTGTCATTCTTTCCATGGCTGTCCCCCATTATTATACAGGAGCCCTAATGATATGGTGGTAAGGTGTTGGGGAAGGGAAGTGCGCTGTAGTCCTATATGAGGTCTTGATCTTTTAGTGGCCTGTGCCCCTGGACTGTGATCTTCACAAGAGCTTCTCAGGTTTTTTACCCCCTTATGTGAAATGGAATGGCTACAGGGGGCTGGAATTGGGTATTTCCTTCCCCTACACTGGTTAGGCTCTGGAAAACTACTTTTCCTTGAGGGCAGCCTTTTAAGAAGGACAGAATGTACTGGGCATATTCGTAAATGGTTACTTTCCCTTCCACCTCCGGAAGCAAGAGGGGGTTTTTCTCTGATCCTCACCCTGACAGTCTCTTGAGAGTCCTAGAGATAAAACTCATGAAAGTATGGGAGCCTCCCTAAAGCTGGGCCCCCAGGAGTTTTTACCTCTCAAGCCATCCCCACTCAGCTCCAGCAAGTGGTCAATTACCCTTTAAGTGTTAATACCCAATGCTGCTGGCTCTAGTGATGTGGTTTCTGATCCAGGCACTTTGTGATTCCTTGTCTCTCCAGTTTTGGGGGTGTTGGCTTGCCTGTGACCTCAATTCTCTGATGGAACTAAGAAGAGTTGTTGATTTTTAGTTTATTCAGCTGTTTTTCAGCTGTTTCTTTCTTTCTTTCTTTCTTTTTTTTTTTGCTTGGGGAACATTCACCCTGACCTAATATCTGTTACCACTCTGCCTCTTTTTTTTTCTCCTCCCCAAAGCCCCAGAGCATAGTTGTATATTCCAGTTGCAAGTCCTTCTAGTTCTTGGGTGGGAGCCGCCACTGCAGCATGGCAGCTGACAGAACAGTGCTGTGGTTCTGTGACTGGGAACCGAACCCGAGCCGCCCAAGCAGTGCGAGCTTGGAACTTTAACCACTAGGCCATCAGGGCTGGCTCTATTCAGCTGTTTTCTTGTTGTGAGCGTGGTAGTGATGAGTTTTAAGCTCTTCTTACATCTGTTTGGAATTCCTGGGTCATTTGTATTTCCTAAACTGTCAATAAATATCACATAAACCCTCAGTTTTATTATTTTTTTTGAGACCCCTCGCGTGGAGTTCTCCATCCTGCTCACATCTGTGATTCCTCTTTAGGCTAACTGCATACCTGTCATCCTGAAGCTTCCTTTCCCTCTTCTATTATTTTGAATCTCCTGTTTCTTGGATGTAATGTCTTCCTTTTTCTTGGTTTTTGCTCTCATTTTACTCTAAGCAAACATCTGTAATATACCCTCACACATGTTTGACAGTTTTTCTGTGAGTAAAATTGTAAATTAAAAGTCGTTTTAGGGGCCGGCCGGTGGTGCAGCAGTTAAGTTCGCAAGTTCCGCTTCTCGGTGGCCCGGGGTTCACCGGTTCGGATCCCGGGTGCAGGCATGGCACTGCTTGGCAAAAGCCATGCTGTGGGAGGTGTCCACACATAAAGTAGAGGAACATGGGCATGGATGTTAGCTCAGGGCCAGTCTTCCCCTGCAAAAAGAGGAGGATTGGCAGTAGTTAGCTCAGGGCTAATCTTCCTCAAAAAGAAAAAAGTAGTTTTACTGGATTTTTCCCCTAACATTAATGTTATCAAGTATTTCAATGACATTCTGAGACCTAACCTTTTCTACAGAGCCTTTTTTTCTCTAGAGGTGGTTAGGATCTTTTCTTAATTCCTGAAGTTCTGGTAGTCCTATCTGATGTATCTTACTGTGGTTCCTTTCTCCTCCTTTGGTTGGGCACACCATCAGCCTTTCAATAAGAGACAGTATGTCTGTAAGGTGCAGGATATTTTCTTATCATGATTAGTGAATAATTTCCTCTCCTTTGTTTTCTCAGCAGGTGAGAGAATTGGTTTCCATTGGTAGTGGTTTATTATACCCTATTCACAAGAAACCATGTTTCTTTCATGAGAAATATTCATTTGCTGTCCTATGGAAATTATTGCCAGATACCAAATTATAAAACATGCACATAGAGTAACACCCCAAAGTCTGAAGAGACAGCAAAGGAGGGATCCCAATAGAGAAGCTCATTTTCACCCTCATTCCCTAATTTTCTAGGAGTTATTTCCAGAAATGCTAACCTATCCCAATACCCTGCCAGAAGAAAGAGAAATGTCATATTTTGTTATAGATAACGAGTTTCAGGATTGTTTCTTTCACACTCTTGAGTCCTTGGAACTTGCTGAAGTCAGTACACTTGTGCACCAGGAGAGAGTGGACAGTGTTTTCTACCTTTCAAGAGATGTGGAAGAGGCTTTTTACTCGGAGCTTTTGTGGACCATCTGTCAGTGCACATTGTGCACTGGAATCTATGATATCACTGCTCCCCCTGACTGCAAATTAGCCTTAATGTGCTTGCCATTAAAGAATAACATCACTACAGGAGCAGTAAAGCAATGTGAGACTCTTCTGGCACCTGCAGCCTCTGCATATTTCAGAAAACAAAATACTTCAAACAATGGATCAAATCTCCCAGCATCTCTGACTCCTAAAATTCAGTTTGGGTGGACATAACCCTTTGAGTTTTATTTCTTCGTTGGAGTTTGAAAAACTTGTTCTAGAAATGAATCAGTTTTTCTTTTATATGCTACATGTACTTTCTCCAATTTTACACTTTCCCTGCAATTGGGTATGCAGTTTTATATGTGCATAGACACATTTTCATATAGTCAAATAATTTTCCTTAAAAAATCTTACCTACAATTTGCTTATGGGCATGTGTCAAAGGTTCATTTCAAGCCTTTCTCAAGAGAAGAAGTTTATAGCTAAGCCAATTCAAATATTTCTGTGTTGATAGATAGAAACTATGAAGAGGTTCATTGCTAATCATCGTTAAACTGAATACAGAAGAAGAATGTCTGGGTAAAGACAATTACATTTCTTGTGAAAATGCTTCAAGGCTATTTGGTTCCATCCCAAATGAATAATCAGCTGAGTAGGGTTTCCAGAAGGAACTCTTAAACTTATTTATTTTACTTAGTATGTATTAATGTTTTATTGCAAATGACAACAAACCAAATACTAATGATCTCAAGCCAAGAAATGGAATTTATTGGTTCTCAGGAGAATCACCCAGAATGCAGAAGCCCCACCAACAAGGCCCAGCACTCTGCAGGACAGTGATGTGTGATGATGTAAGCCACATCCAAAGTCCCAGTCCTGGAGCGAGTTGTCTCTTCCTGGTGGTACCTTAGAACTGACATGGAGAGGATCCTTCGTGAGGTGCCCAAGTGCAGAGAAGGTCATCTGTCAGAGAGTGGACCAGGTTTCCTGGAGGAGGTGGGAGGGAAGGCACCTAGGGTGACAAGGGACCGAGCACCAGGACCCAGGCATCTCCAAACACCAAAAGGACTCAAGGATGCAGGAATAGAGAAATGCAGGAGGGTGAACACTTTCAAGCAAGGCTTCTGGGACCCTTAACTGGATAATGGATTTTCTCCCCATGACTTGCTGCACTTGCAATTTTCCCACCTTACTTGATGCTAACTCCATCTTTTCAAGTGCTCAGGCCAATAAATCTTAGAGTTTTCCTTGACTGATGTTCTTTCTCTCACACTCTACGTCCAATTAGTCAGGGACTCCAGTCTTCCTGAACACTCAGGTGCCAACTCTGATCTGTACAATCTCTTTTTCTGCTCTCTGAAATTTGGTAAACAATTCTGATAAAGGCAAATAGATAAATTCAACTCAGGACCCTGGGTTCACTCAGCCTTTAGGGTTTGACAGCCTTAATCACAGGATCATTGGGCTGGGCCCCCTCTGTGCCTTTTCTTTGGCTCAAAGTGAAGCCTTTTGAAGCCTATCCTCAAGATCAAAGTAGAGGGCTGGACAAGATTCACCAGGCAGGGCTGCTCTTGCTCCTTCCGGAGATTTTTAGGCACTCTTCCTAAATCCTCAAGAATCTAATTTTTCTTTTCCAGACATAAAGCTCTATAGGTTTCTCCCAGCATTAATCAGTGCCAGATCTGGAAGAGATCATCTAGGAGCATTATTCGCTTGGTCCAATACACTTTTCTAGAAATAGTGTGATGACAATTTACCTGGAATCACAACTCTTTTATGAGCATACTTTTTGTTGCCTAAAATATTCCCGTTGTCATTTATTACCTGTGTGACTTACACTCTTTTCTGTATGGTCATGCTTTCCAGCTCAGGGGTGCCTTGCTAATCATAGAACTAGCGATAACAGTGGCCTTGCTAACACTTTTTGCTAACACTTAGCCCCATCACCAGGAAAATGTCATAGGATTTGACAGGTAAAGGATCATAGGACTGTCCCTGTTGCTTGATGTTATGGATTGAATTGTGTCCCCTGCCAAAATCTTATGTTGAAGGCCCAACCTCAATGTGACTGTATTTGGAGGTAGGGCCTTTATGGTGGTGATTATGGTTCAGTGAGGTAATAAGGACGGGGCCCTAATCAAATAGGACTGGTGTCCATATAAGAAGAGGAAGAGACACCAGCGATCTCTCTCCAGGCACAGAGAAAAGCCTCTGCAAGGACAATGAGAGAAGGCAGCCTTCTCCAAATACCAGGAAGAGAGGCCCACCGGGAACTAATTCTACCAGCACCTTGATCTTGGACTTCTGGCCTCCAGAACTGTGAGCAAATAAGTGTCTGTTGTTTAAGCCGCCTAATCTGTAGTCATGCCAGCCCAAGCAGACTAATATAATTGATAATTGGGCTGCGTTCACCTATCTGGCTACATAATGGGAAGTGAAAGTACCTTTAGGAATAAGCACTATCAAATTGGATGGTATAAACATTGTGTCTTTTGCACTGATATTGCCTTCCTTAGTTACATGTACATTTAAGCCTGGGCCTGGGACCACAAGATCAGGCAAAATGAAAAAACCTGGAAGATGGGAAAGATATAAATTTGCATAATTGCATCCTGTCCTCACCTTCACATCTCAGCAACTTTTTCAGTGGAGTCTGCACCTTATATACCTTCAGACTCAATCTGAGTACACAATCATTTAAACAATGAAGCCAATTTTTCCAATTTTCGCCATGACGTGCTTGGAGAAACGAGTATTTCAGTTACCCGGTCCCATTTTCATCGAGAGCACTTCTCTGAGGGTGATAAAGATGTGGTGTGTCCATGTAATATTATGTTTCTTTGTCTTTTCTCCATGCCCAGAGTGTCTTCTTCACTCCGCTAGTCCACATTTGACCACAAACTGGAATCTCAGAAAATCTTAACTGCCTCTGGAAAATCTCACCTAACTTAACCCCAATTGCCAACTTGTACAAACATTACTATGGTAGTCAAGGAGGAAGAGCCCCATTACAATAATTCAGCTAGAGCTGTGGATGATAATTGTGTCAACTGGCCATACCAAGGTTTCTCTTCAGCACTAAGTGTATAGGGCTAGGCTAATTGGCAGGGATCTTCAGGGTGCTCATTACCCCCACCTAAAGCCCTCTTAAGAAGCTGTCATCTGTTAAAGGGATTTATGTGGTGTGCTGAGGGGAAATTAGTCCCAAAGTAGGTGAAAAGATAAGGATTCTATAAAACAGAAGTGTAATTCCATATATGCTTAAGATAGGGAAAGTTGTAAGTAAAAGAAAGTTGTTTCTGCTCTAACAACAAGATAAAAGCTGGGTGACCTACAAAATAATATCTATTTTGAGCCCACCAGAGAGCTGAGGTTGTAAGACCACTGGGTAAACTGAAGTCCAAAGCATCATTAAACCCCTCCAGGGAGGAACATGCACATGAACCACTTCATCTTTGGCAGTAACTGAAAGGGAAAGAGGGTGTCCATGTAAGTTAAGGAGAAAATAACGGAAATTTTAACCATTTCTTAAAGACCAAGTGTGGGCTATCATGATAGCCCCTCTCTCTGAGAGGCCCAGATACTAGGCAAGTTTTTGCCCATTTGCCAGGTTTTCTCCTCAGGCCTCTACCAGAGGCTCACACATATACAAAAAGTGGGGCAGAGCAAGTGACTCCCTCGAGGTCGCCTCAGTGTTGCAGGCATGCAGATCATGATCAGTCACCACTGTGGCAGAGGTACAAAACCTGGTCACTTCTCTCATATGACTTGAAAGTCATCTACCATTGGTGTTGGAGCTAGGAGCCCTGCCAACCTTTGGTCCCATGCATAGGTCAGCTGCTGCTGGGGCAGGGTTAGAAGCAAAAGCTGTTGACCAATGGATAAGGGGCAGGAGACCTGTTCTTGCCCAAGTCTTGCCATGACTGAGTGGCGGAGGCCCATTACCACAAGAGGGAGATCACAGAAACACTGGGGTTCAGGCACGCGTGGCCTTAGCTTGCTACACAGGGCCTGCCTAAGACTGAGGCTAAAACAGGAGAACTGAACCCTCCCTTTTCCTCCATGAGCCTTGGACTGAGAAATGAGCAAAGGCAGTCTAATCTACTTCTAGAGGAGAGGCAAGAATACAGCAAGAGACCCCTCTATGATGCAGGCGTATCAGAGCTGAGTGCAGCAGAAATGCCGAGAAAAATCCCTGCAGCACCTCAGATCTCACACTAAGCCCACAGTAAAAGCCATACACTGAAGAAGGAACTAGAAGCCTGTGGTGCACAGCAGCTAACTAGGGCAGCAATAAAATCCAACACCAGCTCAACTGCTTGCTTGATTTATTCAAATACCTGTACTAATGGCCTGACAGAAGAATAGGCACAATTACTTACAGGTGTAAATACTGTTAACATAATTCAATTGTTCTTTTTACACACAGTGTCTAGCATTCAGTCAAAGCTTATAATACACATATACACATAGAAATTACTATTGTCATGAGTTAAAGCAGTCATCAGAATGAGGCACCTAGTAGTTGGACAGGAATTGTAAAATACTGTACATTAACATCTAGAATCTAATGCTGTTCTTCTTAAGCAGGGTGATTGCACTCTTCAGCTGTACATTTGGCAATGCATGGAGACATTTTCAATTGTCATGACTGGAAGGAGTGCTACTGGCATTTAATAGGTTGACTTCAAGGATGCTTCAAAATATCCTGTAATGCAGAGGACAGTTCCCTGCAATAAAGAAGCGTCTGATCAAAAATGTCAAAAAGGCCATTGATTATAAATGCTGAGGGAGCAGAAAAGGTTGACCATGTGCATGAACAGTTGAAGAATTTCATCTGAGAGATGGAAAATATTAAAAAGAAGCAAATGCTAGTAACTTTTTCAATGACTTTAGAGATGAAGAACTTCTTCACCAGACTTACCTACAGAGTGGACACAGCAGAGGAAAGAATTAGTTACCCTAAAGATAGGCAATAAAAATCAACCAAATTATGATGCAAGGGAAAAAAGTTAGTGACAAAAAAATAGAGAGTGCAAAAGATGTTCACCAACATTATATGGTTCCACGTTTGTATAATTGGAGTTCCGGAAAGAGAAGAGAGAAAATGGGGCAGAAAAAATATTTGAAGAATTCTCCAGAATTAATGAAAGACAAAATAAATCACACATCTAGAAAGCACAAAGAACCCAAAGTACAAAAATAGAAGGAGAACACACTGAGACACGTCCTAATAAAGCTGTGAACACCAAAAAAAAAAAAAAAAGAAAAGAAAAGAAAGAAAAAAGAAAATCTTGAAGATTGTCACTGAAAAGGAAACATGTAGATGAACAAAAATAAGGTAGACTACAGACTTCTCATCTGAAACTATGCAATCCAGAAGACATTGGAGCAATATTGTGAAAATACTGACCAGAAAAAATAACGTCAACCCAGAATTCTATACCCAGTGAAAATATCTTTCAAAAGTGAGGATGAAAGGAAGACTTTACAGACTAACATGGGCTGAAGGAATCCACTTCCATCAGACCTTCACTATGAGAAACGTTATCAGAAGTTCATCAGCTAGAAGGAACATGATACCAGATAAAAAGTATGGATTTACCCAAGGAAATGATGAGCACAGAGATGGTAATAATGTGCATAAACATGAAAAGCACTTTTTCTTTTTAAAATCTCTTTAAAAGTAATTGACTGGATAAAGCAAAATATTTTAAAGTATAATAGGGGGGTTATACTGAACGTAAAAATGAAATATATGATGGCAACAACAGCAAAAAGGGTGAGACAGAGAGAATGGAAGCATTCTGTTGTAAAATGCTTACCCAGCACAGAGACAAAGAAGGACACTACTTTGTGATATGGAGATCATTTTTCAAGAAGATATACCCATTCTGGGAAGGTATCTAACCCAATAACAGAGCTTCAGATTATGTAAAGCAAAAAATTAATAGAACAGAAAGGAGAATTAGGTAAGTCCAAAATTATGATTGGAGACATCAATGCTCCTATCTCAGTAATGAACAGAACAAGTAATCAGTAAGCATATAGAAGACCTGAACAACACTGTCAACCAGCTTGACTTATGGAATGGCCCATCAGCTACAGAAAAATACATTTTGCACATGAACCATTTACCAAGATAGACCACATTCGGAGTTGTCCAAAAAAAATCTAAAAAATCGTAAAAGGATTGAAATCATGCCAAGTATGTTCTCTGATGACAAAGAAACAACTGGAAACCAATGATGAAAAGTTTTTAGGAAATCTTCAAATACGTGTAAATTAAACAACATTTCTTAAATAACTACGGTCAAAGATGAACTTGCCTTGTGGTTTTCAAGGAAAATTTTAAAATATTTTGAAGTGAATGAAAAAGAAAGCACAAACTAGCCCAATTTTTCTGATACATTCCCTAGCAGTCTTAGAGGAAAATTAAAGCAGAAAGTGCTTATGTTGAGGGGGAGGGAGGAAGAAAGTTCTCCAATCAAGGATCTATGTGTCCACTTTAGGAGACTGGAAAAAGAAGAGGAAATTAAATCTAAAGCAAGCAGAACAAAATAATAACATGAGAACAGGAAAAATGGAAATGGAATATAGAAAAACAATAGAGATAAAACTAAAAGCCTATTCTTTGAAGAGATTGATTAACATCTAGCTAGATTTCTCCAGAAAAAAAGAGAAACAGCACAAATAATCAACATCAGGAATGTAAAAGGGTAAACTAATAGAGATCCTACAGACCTGCATTGTCCAATACAGTAACCACCAGCCACATGTGACTAATAAGCACTTGAAATGTAGCTAATCTGAGTTGAAATGTGCTGCATGTGTAAAATACATACTAAACTTTGAAGAGTTAACATGAAAAAATATGTAAAATATCTGACTGATAACTTTTATATTGATTACATGCTAAAATGATAATATTTTAGATGTATTGGATTAAATAAAATATGTCGTTAGTTTCATCTGGGTTTCAAAAGGGTTTTCATGTAGCTACTGGAAAAATTATATGTGGCTCATATTATATTTATACTGGACAGGGATGCTGTTGACCTTAAAAAAATAATACTGGAATATCATAAACAGCTTTATGCCAACAAAATCAATGACATGAAATAGACAGATTTGTTGAAAGACATAAACTACCAAAGTTCACTCAAGAAGAAATAGAAAAGAAAAATAGTGCTATATTTATTTTAAAATTTTGATTTGCTGTTAAAAGCCTTCTCACAAAGAAAATTCCAGGCCCAGATTATCGCAGTGGTGAAATCTATCAAACATGCAACCAATTAATAATAACAGCTCTATGCAAACTCTTCCAAAACTAGAAGAGGAAGAAATACTTCCCAATTCATTCTTTGAGGCCAGCATTCTGCTGATACCAAAAGCAGACAAAGACATTACAAGAAAACTACAGATCAATATTCCTCGTAAACGTAGATTCAAAAATTCTAAACGAAATCTTAGCAAATTGAATTCAACAATATATAAAAAGGATAATGGCTCATGTGGAACTTGGGTATATCTCAAGAATGCAAGGTTGGTTTAACATTTAAAAATCAATCACTTTCATTGATTGACATATTGAAAAACAAAAAAATTACATATCTATCATTATATATACATATATAATCATTTCAACAAATGCAGAAGAAGCAGTTGACAAATTACAACATCCACTCCTAATGACAGTTTTCAGCAAACTAAGAAGACAAGGGAAATGCCTCAACCTCATAAAGGATATCTATGAGAAACCTACAGTTAATATTTTACTTAACTGTAAAAGACTAAATGCTATCTGTCTAAGATTAGGAAGAACACAGGGATGTCTGCCCTCACTAATTTAGTCAAGATTTTCCTGAAGTTCTGGCCAGTGCAATCAGGCAGGAAAAAGAAATAAAAGGCACGTAGATTGGAAAGGAAGAAGTAAAACTGCCTTTATTCACAGACAACCTGATCCGCTATGCAGATCGTCCAAAGGAATGCAGAAAACAAAAACCTACTACAACTAGTAACTGGTTTTAGCAAGGCTGCGGGATACACAATCAATATATAAAAATTAATTTTACTTCTATATGCTAGCAACAAACAATCAGAAAATGGAATTCTTTTAAATGCCAGTTACAACAGAGTCAAAATTTAAGAAAACCTATGTGCTAAACCCTACAGAACATTGCCAAGGGAAACTAAAGAAGACTTAAATAAATGGACTGATGTCCTTTGCTCATCGTTCAGAAGACTCAATATTATTACGATGTCAGTTGTCCTCAAATTGATCTATAGAAGCAATGCAATCCCAATCAAAATTCCAGCAAAATTGTTTGTAGAAATTGACAAACAGCTTCTAAAATTCATACGGAAATGCGAAGGACTTAGGAAAACAACTTTGACAAGTGAGAACAAAGTTTGAAGGCTAACACTACCTAACTTCAAGACTTACAGTGCTACAATAATCAAGAAAATGTGATGTTTGCATCAAAGAAGATAAATGAATGCAAGGAAAAGAACAAAGTGTCCTGAAAGAGACCCACACATATAAGGACAACTGATTTTTGAGAAAGGTGCGTAGGCAATTCAGTAGAGAAAGGACAATCTATACAGCAAAGGGTGCTGAAACAACTCTCTGTCTATCTCCCTCTCTATCTCTCTCTCTCTATTTACCTACCTACCTATCCGTGTATCCATCTACCTATGCGTCTATCTGTAAAAAGAACTTTGACCCGTATCTCACAATATATGCAAAAATTAACTCAAGATGGATCATGAACTTAAAAGTATAAACTCTACGATTATAAAACTTCTAGAAGAATGCACAGGAGAAAAATCTTTCTTAACTCCTACACCAAAAACACGATCCATAAAAGAACAAATCGGTAAACTGGACTTCATCAAAGCTGAAACTTTCTGTTCTTTAAGAGACATTGTTAACAGAACGAAAAGACGAGCCACGGACTGGGAGAAAAGATTTTCAAAGCATATGTCTGATGAAAGACTTGTATCCAAAATATATTTTTAGAAAACTCTTAAAAGTCTGTAGCAAGAAAAAAAACCCCACAATATTTAAAGGTGGACAAAAGGTTTGAGCAAATGCTTCACAAAGTAGATATACATGTGTCAAACAAGCACATGTAAAGACACCCAACATCATTAGTCATTAGGGAAATGAAAATTAAAACCACAGTGAAACATCCCACAAACCTACTAGAGGGGCTGACATTTAAAAGAGCGACCGTGCCGAGTGTTGACAACGCTGTCGAGGAACTAGAACTTCCCAACCCTGCTACTGGGAATGTGGCATGGCATAACCACCTGGGAAAACAGTTTGGCAGTTTCTTTAAAAGTTGATCATACACCTAACATAGTGGCTGGACTCCAGCCGTTCCACTCCTACGTGGAGAAAAGAAAGCATACGTCCATGCTAAGACCTGTGCACAGGTATTTCTAGCAGCTTTATTTTTAATAGCCCCAAACTGGAAACAAACGAAATGCCCATCAACGAGCAAAGGGATAAACAAACTGTGGTACAGCCACACGTTGGAATTCTAGCAGTTAAAAGGAATGAACCGTTATTGATACATGCAACGAAATGAATGATTTTCAAGATAATTATGCTCAGTGAAATAAGCCAAATAAAGAAGTCCATGACGTATCATTACATCTATATAAAAGCATTAATATTTTAAACTAATCTCTAGCGACAGAAAGCAGCTGAGTGGCCACCCGGGGAGAAGCAGAGGGAGGCACTACAAAGGCGCGTAAGGTGGCTTCTGGGGTGACGGACATGCTCACCATCTTGGCGGTGATGGTTTCACTGGTGTATATTTATGTCGAAACTTACCAAATGATACATTTTTAATAGGTGCAGTCCATAGGGCGCGTATTACACCTCACGAAGGTAATATTTTCAAGGAATAGGAAATAGATCGGGGTGGGAGAATGCTTTCCTTGAAAAATGTCCTCTCCTTCCTGCTCCCTCCTACTTTCCTTCCTACTACACCATGTTTTTATGTGTGCCTGTTTGGTTTTCTTTGGAACCGACCTTGTCTCGCATCCCCGGTCCCTGCAGCTTCTGCGTCTGTGCGGATCCCTGTGCGCCGTTCCCGAGGTGGCCACGAGGGGGCGAGGTGGTCCCGCCCGAGAACCCAGCGCCTTTTTCTTCCTGGAGTTAGTAGCAGGGAAGGATTCCAGCCGAATCACATTTCCGCAAACTTGGGTGGTCAGATGTAAGTGGTGCTGGAACAGAGGTTCCTTACGTTTAGTCGCTGCCGCCTCGGGGTCGTCCTGGGTCATCCTGAGGCCCACGCTGTCCGGACCCCAAGGAACCGGCTGTGGACGCTCAGTCGCCCCACTTCGGGGCCACCTCACTCAGCCTCCCAAAGACCCGCGAAGAGTCCTGACCAGAGAGAAAAGCATTCGTGCTTCTCGCGTGGGTGGAAACTGTTCCCTCTCCTTCCTCTCAACTGCGGAAACCCATCGCGAAGTTCTGGCGGCGTTCATTCCGGGCGAGGGGAGGAGCAGCGCGGAGGGGCGATCGCGAAGGAAGAAGGAGATGCGGGAGGACCAGAAGGCCGGGGAAAGGGGACGAGGGGAGAGAGAGCCAGGAAGACGGAGAGCCGAGGAGAGAGGGCTGGAGCAGTAGAACGGGAGGAGGAACAGAACGGGCGAAGGAGGGAGCGCGGAGAGGCAGAGGAGGAGCGGGAAGGGGAGGGGGAGGAGTCACATTCCCAGGCGAGTTCGGTTCACCGGCCGCCCTCACTCCAGCTGCCGCCAGCCACGACCGCCACAGCCCCACCGCTGGCCTCGGGCTCTCAGCCCCAACGTGCATTCGCCCCTCAAGGACAGTCTCTCCGCCCGTCGTGGTTCTAACGTCGTTTGATTCTCTCCCTGCCCCTCGTCAGAGCCCGGTGCTCGGTTCTCCGGGTTTCCCGGCCTTTCCTTCTGTGTGATCTCCCAGCGTCCTTTCAAACAGATTCCTTTCCTTCTTAAGTCGGCCGGAGTCCGTTTCTGTTCCTTGCAGTCATAGACCTTGGCTGATCTTCCCGTCCTGCTGGAGGAGTGCTCTGTGGTGTTTGTTACCGCTCGACGTCTTGGTTTTCCAGGAGGACGCGTCGGCGTCCCCTCACACTCTGAGGAGGACAACTTCCTCCCCAGAACCAGAGCAGCCCCTTTGCCTCCTTCCTCCTTCATTCAACCCTCACCTAGTCTCTTGGGACAAACTACCTCTTCCAGCGACGCTGGGCGTCTCTCGGACTCTGTTCTTTAGTCAGCCGCTTTCTTTTCGCTCCGGTTAATGCTAGTTTTTCTGTTCCGTGTATTGGATCAGGGGAGAGACGGCTTTGGGACACAGTGAAGAAATAAAGGGGAAGATGAAATACACAGATTGTGGTTTTGGCGTATAATATGAATTTATATCTATTACCCGTGTAAATATGTAGTGTGGTGGTATTTTGAGTACATAAAAGCTGCATACACTGTGAAGGCAACTTGGGTCCACATCCCCTACGACCCAGCGATGAAGCGCTCTTGGGTGCCCTGATAGTGTACATGTTTTAAATCCGTGCAGTTTCCGGGTCGTGATATATTGAGAAGGTGGGATGGAATTGACTTGGCCAAGCTCTCAGAAGAGAGTCTGTGGCTGTATAATTGTCAGGGCCCTGCCTCGTGGCCTCCACGGTGGGCGGTTGATTTTGAGTCACCGCAGGCGAGTATGGTCTGGTTGGTCTGAGTGTTTGATATAAACGTTAAACACGGTTGATAACTCTGTATCGTGAATGTAACAACTATGCGTTTGTTGTAAGAAAGAATTACAACGACCACAACAAATCCCCCAGAGGTGCATGAAGAAGAAAAGGAAAGCTCCCCCGCCTCCCCACCCCGCTCCACTGCGGCCACACCGTCGTATATATATATGACGTGGAGGAGGCGGTGGCGGCTTTGGGACGTGCTGGGTGCTGCGCGGCCAAGGGACCCAGGAAGTCCCAAGTCCCGCCCTGACAACCGTCTGCCCTCTCTGGGCCATGGGAAAAGTGAGAAGGCCACGAAGAGGAAAGCAAGGCTACTGTTTGCAGAAATGTCACCTCAGGACAGGAGACTCTGGTAAACTGAGGCGGAATAGGCGGCTTAGGAGGGAGGCGTCAAGGGCTCCTCTTCCCGGGCCCGAAGCCCAAGAGTGGATCTCACCTCCTTTTCCGAGGTGCGAGTGAAGTGAGGAGAAGTCAATCAAAGGAGGGGGGCGCAGAGAGAAAGCGAGGCGGACGGCCACGCACGCAGCTCCACTGTCCCGGGAAGGGAAGCCTTGGGAGTGTGCGCGGGAGCCGCGGGCGCCCGGGGAGGACTCACCCGCCCGCTCTGGCGAGCGCGGAAGGCGCGGCTCCCGCGGGGGTTCCATGGTGTAATGGTGAGCACTCTGGACTCTGAATCCAGCGATCCGAGTTCAAATCTCGGTGGGACCTTGCCCATCCCTTCAGGATGAACGCCACTTTTTACTCTTCAAACCGCGTGCGGTGTCGCCCTCGCGCCCCGCTGTCGCAGAGGAAGGTGCGGGGCCCCGGAAAGGAAGCTCCTCGGCCCGCGCTGCTCCCGGTCCCTCGCCCCTCCCGCTCCTGCCGCCGCGTCCCCCGCGCTCTCCCGCCTCCTCCGCGGGAGTCGGGGTCCCGGACACCGGGTTCTGTGCGGGCGCGTCCACACGGACAGGGCCGGCGTGGCGGGGTCCCTCCCAGCCTGCGGTGCCCCCCGCTGGCCCCGCGCAGCTCTGCCCGTCGCGGCGCCTCGGAGGCCCCGGCCCCGCCGCCCAGGGTCCCGGCGACCGAGCCAGGGCCAGCCCCTCGGCAGGGTCGCCCTCGGGCCTCGGGGCCAAAGGCAGAGGCGGCGTCCGCTCCGTCCCGCACCACGAGGGGCCCCCGCGCGGCCCGTCTTGTCTTCGGACCCGCGGGCTCCTGGTGGGAGAGAGAGGGGTCCGCGGGAGACGCGGGGAGGGAGGCGGCGGCCGGCGCGGCCCTCGGCCAGGGTGTCTGGGTTTCGGGGTCGACGCTTCGAGACCCGGCCTGGAGGCGCCGTCTTTTCTTTAAACGACCCGTTTCATTCAGAGTGTTCATTTGTTCTAAGTCTGACGCACTCAGGCTGCGGTCAGAACGTCCAGCTCCTAAGTCCCCGCGGGACGCTCAAGGCCGCTGTCACACTCGACTTCGGAGCCCGACCCCCGGGGGTCTCCTCCCTCCGCCCCCAGCTGCGCCGGAACCAGGACTCCGGGCCGCGGAGCCCGGCGTCGGTGGAGACCAGGGGTCCCCGAGCGCCGGCCGCCCCGGCCCGGGCTCCTCCGGGGCCGCGGGTGAGCCGAGCGCGGGCAGCTCCGAGGCGCGGGCCCGCGGGCTCCCCGTGCGTCCTGCCGCCCCCTGGCTCCGCGGAGAAGACGCCCGAGGCCGGCAGCGGGCGGAGGCGCGCCCCAGCTCTCCCGCCCCGTGGGCACGCGCGGGGCGGGGCGACCGCGGGCCTCCCGCGCTGCGGACGGCGTCCTCCTCCGGGCGCCTTTCGCTCAGAAGCTCCTCGACCAGGGCTCCGGGGCACAGCAGGGCTGACGGCCTCAAGGCTGGGGAAGTCCGTTAGGCACTCTAAAAACCCAAGCTTTCCCGTCAGTAAGGCACTGAGAGTTGGCTTCGGTCTTGGTTCGGATATTCCCCTTTTGAGCAAGGAGACCTCCCGCTGCCGGGGAGAAGAGAGGTTCACGGCTCTTGTCCATCGAACCGGATCCGTCCGTAGGACGTGCCACCTCTGCTTTCAACGTCCTGAACGCTCCCTCGGCATCCTGTGCTTTTCAGTCGGTTTTCTTTGGACGCGCCCTTGTGTCCCGCCCGCACCCCGCCGCCGCCAGCCCGGCGCGGGTCTCGGTAGCTTCTGCGGCCGAGCGGGCGCCGGCCACGAGGGGGCGCGATCGTCCACCCCGCCTCGGTCCCCGCCTTTTCTCTTTGGCCGGGGAGTTTCTGTCCGCCAGGACGTTGGGGATCAGAAGCGAGGATGAGGGAGGTACGAGAACAGACACGTCCTGGGAAAGGGGTCGGCCAAATGCCCACGACTCCCAACACCGGATCTGGGGTTTTCTTCCGGATTGTAGTTCAGTTGTTAGCGAACACCGACACAGGATCGTTTCGCCACCGCACACGAGGGCCAGTCGCTGGAACGCCAGGCTTGTGGCAAGAGAAGAGGTTTATTATCCAAAGGCGGCCAGACGTGGAGATGAGAGTGAAAACTTAGATCCGTCTCCTCGAAGGGAAAAAGGTAGGGGTTTTAGGTAGGGGAGGGGGCGTGGGTGGCCACCAGCCTGGGTTTGGCCTTGAAGACTGAATTTGTCTTCCCCTAACTGTCTGGACTTTTCTGGTTAGTTTTCATCTTCAGCCTGCTTGGGCTTGTGAGGCAGAATCTTGATGTCTGGACCTTGACTTTCCGGGAAAGACAGCTCCCTGCCATACTAAGGAGGGACAGAAAGACCTGGTTGTTTTCGAACCACAGTTGATTATGCTGAGTATGCACAGCTGCAGTTAGCAAAGCTTATCTCGAAGTTTTGTTTTTCTCTCTCTTCTTCTAGGCCAGGGAAGAGTCTTTTCAACTTCTTCGTTCTCGGTTTCACAATATCCCGGCACTTTGGGACAGGGGAAAAACTAAAGTTACTTCTGACGGTGGGGTGGGCATGGGGGTGGGAGTGGGGAGGTTGTGTTGTTTACGATTCCTACTCCCACTTAAGGAGAAGGGATATCAAGGAGGATTCCTAATTCTCCAGGCTACTGAAGCATGGCAGGTGCAAACTGGAGGCTGAGAGCTCGCTCCTGCTGTGTGCCTGTGGAGGTAAGAAGAGAGGGCTGAGAGAAGAGGTGGGGGGGGGGGTGGGGAGAGGAAGCTGGAGGCCGACATAGGAAGAGGCTGCTTTGGGGTGGGGAGGATGGGTGGGATGGTGTCTTGGGAAGTGGCCAGCAACGGTGTAAGGTGCAGAAGCAAGACATCAAGCACGGCAGCTGACACTCAAGAAACGAAGTCTGAGGAAAGAGTCGATATTGAAAGGGCAGGAGATGGGTAGGAAGGCTGCGCAGTTGCGGCCTCTCAGTAGCTGGGCACATGGGAAACTGGTCGCGGCTCCTCCCAAGACTTCCTATCGTCCATTCCTGGGAGGATGACAGGCAGGCTATCCTGGCAAGACTCAGGTCCGACTGCGGTTCTGACTTGCGTGGCCTATACGTGCAAGATGTCCCAGGCACCAGGACGGCGCCGTTTCCCCACACAAAACAAGCGTGTCATGCCTTCAACTCAACGGGGACAACACCTGGAACAGTTGTAGGCAGCTCCTACCTCAGACCATGACAAGGGCGAGCACACGCCCTCGCCGCCCACAGGAGGATGCCCCAGCGCCGTTCTCCTGAAAGCTTCGGCGTCGAGTAGGGCGCGGAGCAAGACCTTATCCGTCCCTGTGCGCCAACGCAGCAGAGACTCGCTGACGCCGAGAAGCGGGCCGCGCTGGGACACCAAGAGAACAAGCACCTACGCCCAGCTAAGCAAAACGCAGACGCCCTGTTCCGAAGCCGCCACGACGCTGGAGAACGCTGCAGGCTGCTGAGAAAAAAAAGCGGAAAACCGCAGATACTTAACTCCGAAGCCTCCGTCCTTCTGCTTTTCAGACAGCGACGAAAACCAGGGGAAAGTGCGAACGCAGTCCCCCGCTACCACAAATTACGCAGTCGAGTTTCCCACATTTGGGGAAATCGCAGGGGTCAGCACATCCGGAGTGCAGTGGATAAGCCTCGCCCTGGGAAAACCACCTTCGTGATCATGGTATCTCCCCTGCCAGGTAAGTATGAGAACGCGACCTCCCTCCCCGGCCCACGCTCAGACGCCTCGCACTGTACACACAGGGTCACTTTGCTCCCCGAGCCTCCCTAGCCCTTCCACACCGCTCGCACACGCGGTTTCAAGCAACAGCCCTGGACTCGCTCCCACACCACGGGAGAGCATATTGTGTTTAAGCGGCAGATCACGACACAGCAGCCCCTGCGCTGCCATATCTGCATGGGTCCCGCCCTGTCCGTGACGTCACGACAAACAGCCCTTCCCTCCAGCCCACGCCCCGCCGCCACCGTCTCCTCCCTCCTCCCGCGACCTCCAGCCGGTCAGCCGGCGAACCGGCGGCCGGTGGGGGAAGTCACGTCGGCCTCTCCCTCCTTCCTCCCACTCCGACCTGTTGGGGCGGCGCGCGCGGCTTCCTAACTCTAGCCCTGCCCAGCGCCTGTCTGGCGGTCGGCTCAACCCCTGCGCCCTTCTGGAAGTAATGGCTTCCCGTTACAGAGGAAACCGGTTCCTTTCAAATCCACTTATCTTTGTGATGTAGCGCGTGTGTGTGTGTGTGTGTGTGTGTGTGTGTGTGTGTGTGTGTCTATTTGATGCGGGCTCGGTGAGTCCAGGAGTCGAAAGAAAGATTTCTTGGACTCTCAAGGTCTGGCAGTAGTGCTCTTTTATTCAGAGAATAGTATGGAATGGCATAGGGACAGGACCCATGGGCAGTGAAGAGCTGCTGCAGTGTGTTGAGAGTTGGGGCTAAACTTATAAGGCATGGGTACCTGACTTATTTCTACCACACAAAGAAAAGATGACGTAAAAAGTCATTAAATGGTTTCAGTGCAGATGGGGTCTGGTTACTGTGTGGTCTATAACTTTAGATATGAATCTGGTCATAGAGATGGGCATGTAGGCCAGGATGCCCTGGGCTTCTCTCCCTGGGGCAACCCTAATCCACACCGTAAAATCCATTGGGTCCTATAGATCGGCATGTAGGCCAGGACACCTTGGGCTTCTCTCCCTGGGGCAGCCTTGATCTGTGGATCATATTGAATCATATTGAAACGCATTAAGCATCACGACTGCCAGCGAAAGCTGTTCCGTTCTTGAAAGTTCAGTTTCGTCCATCGAAAATTTCATTCAGGTTACTTTCAATCTTTAGGTGTGCAAAAGCGTTTTGGATGCTTTTTTCCCCATCCCCTTTCTGGGACACGTGTTATGGTGAACGACTAATCAGGACCCCTCTCCCCGGTCTAACAGGCAAAACTGGCAAGCAAGCCGCATAGGCTTAGAGTCAGTGCAAAATCTAGGCTGTACAGCGAGGCGGCCTTGGAGGTCATCTTAAGCCTGTGTCAGAATGACCTTGCAACCCTTCACCTCGTGACGGAAGACGCCAGCGAGAAAAGATCTGCAACCAGAAGAGAGAAAGGGTACCCAGCTCTCATACCCTCTCGCTACGTCTTTAGGTTCGGGGGGTACCTCGCCACCCTGGGACTTGCCTCCCTCCCCACATAGATGACATCAGCATTCCAGGGTACGTAACCAAGAAATTCTTACTTTATAAACGAGAGAAAAACCAGATGTACCCTGCCACGGAGGGAGGGTTTCGCCGTTTGATTGTTGGCGTATAGGACTGTTCATGAGTAAGCCCCTTTCTGCTCTTATGGACGGCCTCGTAAGAAGGCACATAAACTGTGCTCAGATCTGTAGACCTCCGTCAGAGCAGTTCCTGCAGGACGCTCTGTTGAGCTGTTTCCCAGGCTCGAGTCCTCACCTTTGGTTATTGAACGAACTCTTTCAAGTAACTTTTATCACGATTCTTTATTTCAGTTGACATTATTCATGTTTGCACCTCCTGGGCTCATCCACTTTCCTGAACTTGAACCCGGGGACCCGAGGGTCACCGTCAATAGTCAATGTGACCTTTCGACCTTGTCCCCAACACAGACCTAGCTGAAAGGAAGTCAGTCTTGTCAATTTGCCGTTTTCTTGTTTAACCAGAGGGGTGACTCAAGGCTCACAAGGATTTATGAGCTTGTTTCACAGAAGGAAGAGAATGCCTTCAAGGAAGTTACGATCACCAATCACCAGAGATCACCACTCAGCAGATAACCGGCCCTCAGCTGCTGTTGATGCCCAGAAGTGAGACTGCCCAAGGGCTTATCAGGAGTGAAAGAAACACGCGTGACCCCTTGGTTTCTCCTGAGAAACTGCTCCTGCCAAGCCCCTTAGCTCTGTAAAACCCCCTGCTTTCTTCTCTCGTTCAGGTGGATTTGAGAGAACCTATCCTCCCGCCTTCTCCGCCAATTCGAATAAACCTTTCTCCATCTCCAAGCGCTGGTGTCTCAGTGATTGGCTTAGTGTGCACACGAACTTGAGATTAAGGGGTTTGGCATCAAACTGAATGCCTGTTTTTACTTCCTTGCTCTTGCTTTGCTTTCTGGGAAACGCTCTTGACGTTATCCTCCAACTCTAATTGTTTTGTCCTGTTTCTACTATTATGGCTTTAATAGCCAACTGTTATGTTTTTCTCTTAAGTGTTCCTTTCTTTCTTGCAACCAGTTCTTGTTTCATAGTTTCATCACCTCTGAGACTGTTAAACTATAGGGTGTCTTGTTGTTGTTGTTGTCGTCGTTGTTAAGTTGTCTCCTGGAGAAAAAAAAATTTGTTTCCAAGGAGAAGTAAGCGTCTGCTACAGCACATCCTTCCAGGTTATCAGATTCTAGCTCTGTACATTGACCTTGAGCTTTTTAGTAATTCTTTGGAAATTGTGGGTTACTGATGGATATGTAAATTTGTCCTTCCTGGCAGTTATCATAATTTACTTCCTCCAGCCAGAGAATGAAAGAGTTCAGTCTCCATTTGCAATTCCTCTCCGTAGTCCTTTACTCCCAAGCACTTTACTTTGTGTTGTTTTGACTCTCCCTTTGGACGGATTTTTAACATCCGTCTGCTACCCTCTATCTTATGAGTAAAATACATCCTTTAACATGTGTTCATCGTTGTAACTATGCGAGTCATGGTTTTACCTTTCCCTGAAAATTGCTTTTCAACACTTCTCCTTGCATGTGTTCCCTATGTTACCAGCTGCACGTTTTGGAAAGTTCTCTCTGTCGTATTACACATACTACATTTGTACTGGATATTCTCTGCCCTTCCGGATTCCCTCTCTACCTTTCTCCTCTGATCTGAGTGCCTGAGGCTGACCCCCACAGCCAGCATTTCCTGGTCTTCCTTGTCCTCTGGATCCAGGTGCGTGCAGCCAGTGCAAGGAGATCAGAGAGGAGGGGAGAGAAGCCAGGGCATTTTTAAAGCCCCCAGCAACCTCCCTGCCAGGCCTCAGGTTGGTGTCACTCGTAGATTCCTCCTCCAAAGACCGTGGTCCTGTCTAGTGATCCTCCCTGAGATGGCAGGTCTCCTTGGGTCTGGTGGCTACTTCCCATTGCTATGGACTCAAATGTATCCCCCTAACGTTCATACAGAGGCCCTCCCCTCCCCCAGTGTAACAGTATTTGTAGATAGGGCCTTTGGGAGGTGATCAGAATTAGATGAGGTCTGGAAGGTGGGGCACTCATGATGGGATTCGTGCCCTTGTAAGAGACACCAGAGAACTCCCTCTCCCCTTGTCTCTGCCCCTTGAAAGGGAATGTTACCGAACCCTAAGGGATTGGTGACTTGGAGTCCCTGCTGCCAATAGAACTAGACCAGGTTCGGAATAGCAGAGCAGAAACTTTATTTATTGATTAATGAATGGAGGAGGCAGAGTTCATGCTCTAAAACACCTTTTCCTCAAAGGGAAGCTGAGCAGGGTTCTTATGGGGTATGAAGGGAGAGGAGGTCTCTGCATCATCACTCAGGGCGGGGGCATTTGGGGCATGGGCAGATCTTCCCTACTTGCAGACAGCACCTTTGCACACATTTCCTCTTGCTCCCGGCCCCCCATTACTATCTTGGACCTTTCTGGTTTGGACCGGTTCTGCGGTTTGGCCATCTGGCAGTGTTCTGCCTTAGCTCCTATAAGCAAGCACAACTTGAAAACACAGCATTAGACATGGAAAATGTTTTAGGGACTTCTCTGGGCGACAGGGGCAGAGTGTGCCACTCTAAAATGTGCCACTCTGGCATGTGGATTGTTTTGAGCTGAAGGCAGTTGTTGCTCAGCAGACTCAGGAGAAACCTACCTCTCCCTTAACTGCCTAAAAGAATTTAAATAGGGGCCTGTACCAGAAAGAGAGCTATTACCAGAGAGAACTGTTTTATCTGAAAGACTTATCTGTATGGCAGGGCAAACAACTGATTAATAAACATGTGCTCTTATTGTCCTCTGAATGACGCTCCTCTCCTTTGAAGCCCCAGGCCCCCTATCCTGTTCCTTAGCTGTAGATGACACGTAAGCCTCAATTCTCGACTGCCTTTAGTCTCATATTTTTATGGGGCTCCTGAAAGTGCAAAATTTATATTCCCCCTGTTAATCTGTCTTGTGTGAATTTAATCATTGATCAGCTGAATGACCTAGAAAGGAAGAGGGGAAATCTTTTCCTTCCCTCCCCCCCACCATATCTCCCTCCTCCTCCACCTTAAAGAAGAGGTCCTAAGAGCACAGAGCAAAATGGCGGCTGCCTTCAAGTCAAGGGAAGAGGATTCAGAATGAAACTGCAGGGGAGACTAAACTTTTCCTCTACCTTCTCGTTGTCTGTGGCTGGGCCTGAGAATTGAGTCGACATAAGACAAAGCATTGAACAGTTGAAAAGCATACAACTATTCTTACATGTACATGGGAGCTTTCAAGGAAAATAAGAACCCAAAAGTGCATAGGCCTAAGTGCTTATGTGCTAGGTTGAGCAAAGTGAAGTAATTGTGAAAAAGTACCCAAAACGTCTGGAGAGGGTAAAGGAAGATAAGAGTTATTTCAACTAGAACCTTTTGTCATTGGTTTCTAACTATCTTTGTTATCAGAGAACATACTTGGCATGATTTCAATCCTTTTAAAACTTTTGAGTTTTTTTCGACAGCTCAGAGTATGGTCTGTCTTGGTAAATGGTTCACATGCAAAATGTATCCTGTTGTAGCTGGTGGACCATTCCACAAATCAAGTTGGTTGATAGTGTTGTTCAGGTCTTCCATATGCTTATTAACTTTTTTGATTACTTGTTCTATTCATTACTAAGGAGAACTTACGTTTCCAATCATAATGTTGGACTTACCTAATTCTCCTTTCTGTTCTATTAATTTTTTGTTTTATATAATCTGAAGCTCTGTTATTGGATTAGATACCTACTCAGAATGTTTATATCTTCTTGAAAAATGATCCCTGTATCACAAAGTAATGTCCTTGTCTCTGTGCAGGGTAAGAATTTACAACATAATGCTTCCATTTTCTCCCTCTTATCCTTTTTGCTGTGGTTGTCTTCACACATCTCATTTTTACATGCAATACAAACACCGTGTTATACTTTAAAATCTTCTGCTTTATCCAGTCAATAACTTTTAAAAATATTTTGTGTGTGAGGAAGATTGGCCCTGAGCTAACACCTGTTGCCAATCTTCCTCTTTTTTAGCTTGAGGAAGATTAGCCCTGATCTAACATCTGTGCTAGTCTTCCTCTACTTTGTATGTGGGTCACCATCACAGCATGGCTGATGAGTTGTGTATGTCCACACCCAGGATCTAAACCCGCGAACCTGGGCCACTGAAGTAGAGCGTGCCAAACTTACCCACTACAACGTGGGGCTGGCCACTAGCAGCTTTATTAGGACATGTCTCAGTGTGTTTTCCTTTATTTTTGTGCTTTGGGTTCATTGTTTAGGTGTCTGATTTTTTTTTTTTTTTTTGGTCTTTCATTAATATCGTAGAATTCTTCAGATATTTCTTCTGCTCTAAACTCCTGCTTCTCTTTCTGGAACTTCAAGTACACAAATGCGGAACTACAGAATATTGGTTGACATCTTTTACACTCCATTTTTTGGGTCACTAATTATTTTTCATTTTATGTTAGTATCATCAATTTTTATTGACCTGTCTTCAGGATAGCTGATTCTTTCCTCTGCTGTGTCCAGTCTGTGGGTAAGTCCAGTGAAGAAGTTCTTCATCTCCAGAGTCATTAAAAAAATTACTAGCATTTGCTTCTTTTTAATATTTTCCATCTCTGATGAAATTCTTCCTCTTGTTCATGCATGTCGTCCACCTTTCCCACTCCATCAGCATTTATGATCAATGGCTTTTTTGGCATTTTGGACGGGACAATTCTTTGTTGCAGGGGACAGTCCTCTGCATTATAGGATGTTTTGAGGCATCCTTGGAGTCTACCTATTAAACGCCAATAGCACCCTTTCCAGTTATGACAATTGAAAATGTCTCTAGACATTGCCAAATGTTCCAACAGAGAGCATGCTCACTCTGCTTAAGAACGACAGTATTAGAGTCTTAAAATATTATTGTATAGTATTTTAAAATCCCTGTCCAACATCTAGGCATCTCATTCTAATGACTGCTTTACCTCATGACATAGTAATCTCTGTGTGTATGTGTGTGTGTATTATAAGTTTTTATAGAATGCTAAACGCTGTGTGTAAAAAGAAAATTGAGAGCTATGTTAACAGTATTTATACCTGTAAGTAATTGTGCCTATTCTTCTGTCAGGCCTTTAGTATAGGTGTTTGAATAAATCAAGCAAGCAGTTGAGATGGCATTGGATTTTATTGCTGCCCTAGTTAGCTGCTGTGCACCACAGGCTTCTAGTTCCTTCTTCAGTGCATGGCTTTTACTGTGGGCTTAGTGTGAGACCGGAGGTACTGCAGGGCTTTTTCTCGGCATTTCTGCTCCACTCAGCTCTAATACGCCTGCATTATAGAGGGGTCTCTTGCTGCACTCTTGCCTCTCCTCTAGAAGTAGATTTGATTACTTTTGCTTGTTTTTCAGTCCAAGGCTTCTGCAGGAAAGGGGAGGATTCAGTTCTCCTGTTTTAGCCTCGGTCTTGGGCAGGCTCTGTGTACCAAAACCAAGGCACGTGTGCCTGAACCTCAGAGTTTCTGTGACCTCCCTCTTGTAGTAATAGCCCTCCACCTTTCAAAGATTGGAAGACTTGAGCAAGAACAAGTCTCCTGCCCCTTATCCAGTGGTAGACAGCTTTTACTTCTAACCCTGCCCCAAGAGCAGCTGACCTATACTTGGGACCAAGGGTTGGTAGAGTTTCTTGCTCCAGCATCAATGGTAGATGACTTTCATGTCATATGAGAGAAATGGCCAGGTTTTGTACCTCTACCACAGTGGTGGCTGATAACGATCTGCATGCGTGCACCACTGAGGCAACCTTGAGAGAGTCTCTTGCCCTGCCCCACTTTTTTTGTGTGTGTGAGCCCTTGGTGGAGGCCTGAGAGAAAGCCCTGGTAAATGGGCAGAAACCTACCTAGTAGCTGGGCCTCTCAGAGATTGTAAACTGTCATGATAGCCCACACTTGCTCTTTAGAAAATAGTTAAAATTCCAGTTATTTTCTCCTTAATAACTTATATAGCCACCATCTTTTACTTCCATTATCTGCCAAAGATGAAACGGTTCATGTGTGTGTCCCTCCTTGGAGAGGTTTGTCATGCTTTGGACTTCAGTTTACCCAGTGGCCTTCCAACCTCAGCCATCTGGTGGGCTCGAAATGGGTATGATTTTGTAGCTCATCCAGCTTTTGTCTTGTTTAGAGTGGAAACAACTTTCTCTTACTTACAACTTTCCATATCTTAAGCACATGTGGAATTACACTTCTGTTTCATAGAATGCTCACCTTTTCATCTACTTCAGGACTGATTTTCCCTCAGTACACCACTTAAATCCCTTTAACTCATGACAACTTTTTAGGAGTTTCTTGGGTGGGGATAATGAGCACCTTGAAGATCCCTGCCAATTAGCCTAGCCCTATACACTTAGTGTGGAAGAGAAACCTTGGTACAAGCCAGTCAACAGTTACAATTATCACCCATGGCTCTCATTGAGTTTGTGTAATGGGGCTCTTTCTCCTTAATTACCATACTAATCTTTGTACATGGGCAATTGGGGTTAGGTTAGGTGAGATTTTCCAGAGGCAGTTGAGATTTTCTGAGATTCCAGTTTGTGGTCAAATGCGGACTAGCAGAATGAAGAGGACACTCTGGGCATGGAGAAAAGACAAAGAAACATAATATTACATGGACACACCACATCTTTATCATCCTCAGAGAAGTGGTCTCGATGAAAATGGGACTGGTTAAGTGAAATACTCGTTTCTCCAAGCGCGTGATGGTGAAAATTGGAAAAATTGGCTTCATTGTTTAAATGATTGTGCACTCAGATTGCATCTGAAGGTACACATAAGGTGCAGACTCCACTGAAAAAGTTGCTGAGATGTGAAGGTGAGGACAGGATGCAATTATGCAAATTTATATCTTTCCCATCTTCCAGGCTTTTTCATTTTGCCTGGTCTTATGGTCCCAGGCCCAGGCTTAAATGTACATGTAACTAAGGAAGGCAATATCAGTGCAAAAGACACAGTATTCACACCAGCCAATTTGATAGTGCTTATTCCTAAAGGTACTTTCACTTCCCATTATGTAGCCAAATTAGGTGAATGCAGTGCAATTATCAATTATATTAGTCTGCGTGGGCTGCATGACAAGAAGCCACAGATTAGGTGGCTTAAACAACAGACATTTATTTGCTCACAGTTCTAGAGACCAGACATCCAACATCAACGTTCTGGTAGAGTTGATTTCTGGTGGGCCTCTCTTTCTGGCATTTGGAGAAGGGTGCCATCTCACTGTATGCTTGCAGGGCCTTTTCTCTGTGTGTGGAGGTCTCTGGTGTCCCTTAGTCTTCTTATATTGACACCAGTCCTATTGGATTAGGGCCCCATCCTTATCACCTCATTGAACCATGATCACCTACTTAAAGGCACTACCTCCAAATGCAGACACATTGAGAATTAGAGCTGCAACATAGGAATTTGAAAGGGGACACAATTCAGTCCATAACGCCAAGGAATGGGGACAGTGCTATGATCCTTTACCTGTCAAATCCTATGAGATTTGCCTGGTGATGTGTCCAAGAGTTAGCAAAAAGTCTTAGCAAGGCTGCTGTTATTGCTAGTTTTATGTTTAGAAAAGCATCCCTGAGCTGAAAAGCACGGCCATACAGAAAAGAGTGTAGGTCACATAGGTAACAAATGGCAATAGGAAGATTGTAGCCAATAAATGGTGCTCATAAATGGATTGTGATTCCCGGGAAAATTGTCATCACGCTATTTCTAGAAAAGTGTATTTGAGGAAGGGAATAATGCTCTTAGATGATCTCTTTCAGATCTGGCACTGATTAATGCTGGGAGAAACCTATGGACCTTTTTGTCTGGAAAACAAAAATTAGATTCTTGGGGATTTAGGAACAATGCCTAAAATCTCCGGAAGGAGCAAGAGCAGCCCTGCCTGGTGAATCTTGTCCATACCTCTACTTTGATCTTGAGGATAAGCCTGGAAAGGCTCACTTTGAGCCAAGGAAAAGGCACAGAGGATGTCCAACCCAACGATCCTGTGATCAAGAGTGTCAAACCCTAAAGGCTGAGTGAACCCAGAGTCCTGAGTTGAATTAATCTCTTGGCCTTTATCAGAATTGTTTACCAAAGTTCAGAGAGCAGGAAAAGAGATTGTACAGGTCAAAGTCGGCACCTGAGGGCCCAGGAAGACAGAAATCCCTGACTAATTGGATGTAGAGTGTGACAGAAAGACCAGTCGTCAAGGAAAATTGTAACATTTTTTGGCCTGAGTGTATGGAAGTGTGTAATTGGCATCAAGTAGGGTGGGAAAGTTGCAGGTGCAGCAGGCTGCAGGGAGGAAATTGAGAGTCCGGTTGAGGGCCAGGGAGCCTTGCTTGAAAGCTTTCTCTCTCCAGACATCTCCATTCCTGCATCTGCCTGAATCCTTTTGGAGGTTGGAGATGCCTTGATCTCTGTGTTTGGCCCCTTGTCGCCCTGGATGCCTCCCCTCCCACCTCCTCCAGGCAACTTGGTCCACCCCATGATGGGCCCTCCACACGTGGAGGCCTCGCAAAGGTGTGTCTCTAGGGCAGTTTTGAGGTGCTGTGGGGATGTGGCAACTCGCTCTGGGAGTGGGACTGGTGGACTTGGTGGGCCTCTTGGCATGTCACTGTCCTGCAGAGCACAGGGTCTTTCGTGTGGGACTCCCTTTTGGAGAAAGCAAGGAAAGAATGGCCTGTGTGGAGGGAAGAGGGGTTGGCACCAGGGAGCCCAGACAAGCAGGATAGTGCCAACTTCTGATGCAACGGACTCAGTTTTTAGGGTTAATTTTGAATTTTATAGATAAAAACTACATGAAAATATGATTTCTTTCTCGTTATGTAAAGATCTACATAGTATCCTTGATTTTGCCTCTTGGCCCACAAGCCTGCTTTGTTCACTATCTGGCCCTTACAATCACATTTGCTGAACTCTGCACTAAACAATGCCCAACACTTCCGAGAAAGGACACCCAGGAATCTCTTTTACTCACTTCTGTGTCTTGGACCACTGACCTGACAGCTAGTAAATTCTCTTTCTTGGCTTGAGATGATTAGTATTTGGATTGCTGTCATCTGCAATGAAACATTAATACATACTAGGTAAAATAAATATGTACTTAAAGTGTTTGATTATTAGACATAAAGGGCAATATTGAGATAGAAAATCGTACTGAATCTGAGCTGGGGAAGAACTTTTGTGATCTGGTGTGATCATCTACCTCTTCTGGGAATACATCAGCATTCTTGATAAAACGCTGACAGAGTACAATAAGTTTAAGAGTTCCATCTGGAAACCCTGCTCAGTTGATTATTAATTTTGGGTGGAACCAAATAACCTTGAAGCATTTTCACAAGAAACGTAATTGTCTTTACCCAGACATTCTTCTGCTGTATTCAGGTTCATAATGATTTGCAATGAATCTTTTCATAGTCTCTATCTATCAAAACAGAAATATTTGAATTGGCTTAGGTATAAATTTCTTCTCTTGAGATAGGCTTGAAATAAACCTTTGACACATGCCCGTAACCAAATTGTAGGTGAGACTTTTTAAGGAAAAATATTTGACTATATGAAAATGGAGAATGAATCTATGCACATTTAAAACTGGATACCCATTTACAGGGAAAGTACATGTAGCATATAAAAGAAAAACTAATTCGCATCTAGAATAAGTTTTTCAAACTCCAACAAATCAATAAAACCCAAAGGCTTATATCCACTCAAACTGAAATTTAGGAGTTAGAGATGCTGGGTGATTTGATCTGTTGTTTGAAGTATTTCATCTTCTGACATATGCCAGAGGCTGCAGGTGCCAGAAGAGCCCCACATTGCTTTACTGCTCCTGTAGTGATGTTATTCCTTAAAGGCAAGCACATTAAGGCTAATTTTCAGTCAGGGAAAGCAGTGGTATCATAGATTCCATTGCACAATGTGCACAGACAGATGATGCCTCAAAAACTCCATTAAAAGAAATTTTCCAACATCTCTTGAAGGGTAGGAAACACATTCCACTTTCTGCTGTCTGCACAAGTGTACTGATTTCAGCAAGTTCCAAGGACACAAGAGGGTGAGAGAAAAAACACTGAAATCTTGTCCAGAACTAAATATGACACTTTTAGCAGGGTATTGGGATTGGTTAACATTTCTGGAAACAACCCTTGGAAAATTATGGAGTGAGGGTGAAAATGAGCTCCTCCGTTACAATCCCTCCTTCGGTTTCTCTTCAGAGTTTGGGGTGTTTCTCTGTGTGCATGTTCTATAATTTGGTTTCTTGTAATAATTTCCATAGGACAGCAAATCAATATTTCTCATGGAAAAAAACATGGTTTCTTGTTACGAGGGTATAATAAACCACTCCCAATGGAAACCGATTCTCTCACCTGCTGAGAAAAAAAAGGAGAGGAAATTATCCACTAATCATGATGAGAAAATATCCTGCACCTTAAACACATACGGTCTCTCATTGAAAGGCTGATGGTGTGCCCAACCAAAGGAGGAGAAAGGAGTCAGAGTAAAATACATCACATAGGACTATCAGAACTTCAGGGATGAAGAAAAGATCCTAACAGCCTCTAGAGAAAAACAAGACTCCACAGAAAAGTTTAGGTCTCAGAATGTCATCAAAATACTTGATAACGTTAATGCTAGGAAACAAAATCTAGGAATATGACTATTCAGTTACAGTTTTACCCACAGCAGAACTGTCAGACATGTGTCAGGGTGTATGACAGATGTTTACTTAAAGTAAAATGAGAGTGGGAACAAAGAAAAAGGAAGATGTGACATCTAGTGTTTAGTATTCTCAAGCCTGCTGTGTTCAGGAAATGAATCTGAGATGAACCATAGGTCTAAAAGTGGAAATTAACTATCTATGGCTCCCAGAATTAAATGCAGGATATATATTTATGATCCTGAGGCAGGAGAGATTTCTCAGAGACGAAGGCCTTAACAATAAAAGAAAAAACTGTATAGGTCAATTGGATTTCACAAAAATAATAAAAACTTACACTCATAAAAAATCATGATAAGAAAGTGAAAAGGCGGGGCCGGCTCCGTGGCCGAGTGGATAAGTTTGCACGTTCCGCTGCGGCGGCCCAAGGTTCGGATCCTGGGCGCGGACATGGCACCACTCCTCAGGCCACCTTGAGGCGGCGTCCCACATCCCACAACTAGAAGGACCTGCAACTAAGATATACAACTGTGTACGGGGGGGGGGGGTTGGGGAGATAAAGCAGGAAAAAAAAAAAAAGCTTGGCAACAATTGTTAACCCAGGTGCCAAGTCTTTAAAAAAAAAAAAAAGAAGAAGAAAGTGAAAAGGCAAGCCAGACTGGAAGAAATTATTTGTATTACATTTGTCTAACAAATGACTCAAGTTCTGAATATAAAATATTTTCAGACACCAATAATAAAAAATCAAGCCACCAATAAAAGGAATCAGGCCTCTTTGGAGGAGTGGCTGAATCTAAGATTGGGGCAGGAAATACACAAGGTCAGCCCGGAGCATCTTGCAGTGCCAGAAAGCAGACAGAAGAAAACCAAACTCAACCAACAAAAAAACCTCTCCACTACAAAGGGAGTATGTCTAAGGGACACAGAAGGCAACTGAAAGAGCCCATAGTGCCCGAAACTGGAACAATTTGAGCAAGAAAATAAATAAAATAGTATAGATGACGAATGAAATATGCCAATTGTCCATCAACTGTAGTGTATTCACATATTGGTGTAACACTCATCAGTAATACCAAAATGAGGTATTGACACATACAACAAAATGGATGCATCTCAAAAGTGTTATGTTGCAGAAAAAGAAAAAATGAAGCCAGGCAAAAAAGCATATTCATTTACGGGAAGTTCAAGGACAGGCAAATCAGACAGAAATCAGAATATCAATTGCCTAAGTGAGGGTGGTGTGAAGATTGCCGAGAAAGGAGGTCTAATTTTTGGACTGACGTAAATCGATTGGTTCCCCATCAGCGACGTCTCTGGGCACGGCCTCCGGCCTCCGCATGCAGGAGTCTTCTCTTCACCCCCAGAGGTGAGGTGGGCCTCAAGCTCCAGATGCAGGGAACAGCTTCTGCGCGGAGGCGAGGCCACAGGGGCCAAGGCATCTCCCAGGCTGCAGAGGTGAGATGTGAGGGGCAGCCTGCACTCCTCCTCCCTTGTCTCAGAAACCTAATGTCTCACTTTGAGTTTTCATCTAAAGAGAACTTGGGGCTTAGGTTCCAATCGCTGCTTAAAAATAATTGAAACATTCAAAAACGTTGCAAGCATTGTATTTCTTCACCTAAATGCACCAGTTAGCCATTTCCCACTTTGGCTTTCTCACTCTTTCTCCACATATTCATGATTTGCGACACCTTTGAGAGTAATTGCAGACATCTCAGGATCATTAGTGGACTGCTGTTGCCCCTTTCCTTTCGCAACGTCCCTTGGAACCAGCTGGAGGACTTTTCCTCCAAGGACAGGGGAGGCCTTTGTCCTCTGGAGGAGACCCCTCTTCCCCTTTCAGGAACCTGACACCCGCATCCTCCAGGCTATAGAGAAGCTTCAGGCAGAGTTTTATTGGGCTCTCCCTTCTCCCCGACAGTGCAGGCCAGGCCCGCCCTCTGCTTGGAGGAACAGATAGGTTGTCAGTCTCCCCAGCACCATCTGCCCTGCGGACTCCTCCTCCTCGCTTTGGCGGGCAGTGGGGTCTTGGGTCCGCCTGAGCTCTAGCGCTGCCCACCTCTTCAGGGAGACCCTCCAGGGGAGCACAGCTGCCCCTTGGCTCTTGCCTGGCTCTCTCTGCCCTGCTGGGATCTTCAAGAGTTCTGACCTGACAAAAAGGTGAAGGATCCTTTCTTGTGGTGGAAGGATGAGGGGAGCAGGTGGAAAATGCAATGGAGGGAAGGCGAGAGTTCTCAAGACCTTTCCAGAATCCTGCATCTGGCACTGTCAGGTAGGCGGCTGCCCTGTGAGAATGGTGCTTAGTCTTGTCTTGACCTAGTCCTGGGTTCAGTCTGAGTCCAAGCAGACAGAGGCAACCTGATTCGGGCTGCATACCCAGTTGTGCCTCTCCCCAAAGTCAGATGGTGAATAGGATTCCAGTGAAGTCCATAAAAGCTATTGATGGGTTTTTTTTTTTTTTCTTGCACTTCCTTTCTTGCTGAACCTGTGACTCAGGGGAAAAAAAAAAAGGTTTAGCTGTGGATAAATTAGTGGTCTCAGTGCTGGGCACAAGGAAAGAATTCAAGTTGATAATAAGGACGAATCTTGAATACTTTGAAACATTTTAAAGAATTTTCATAATTGACACGTAATGGCATAGAGAATGTTTATGTCATGTCATATATCTAACGATGACTCCTTGTATGCATCACACTGGTTTAATAATTTTGGTCTAAGAACTGCTCTCTGTTGTCAGGATTTTTCTAATAATGTAGAAAGTATTGGTGGCATAGTATTCTAGTTTATACGAGTCTTGGAATTATTTTCTCTTCAAGATCCTAATGACACTGACCTGCCTAAATTTCCTACACTGGTTTTACTGGTCAAGTAAGCAAACTTTAATTCCAACAAATATTTAAGTTCATAAAATTTAAAATTACATGTTCAGTAAACGAAATATATCATATAATATCTTCTAAATGGAGATTAAGTCTTATAATTCTAGAGATCACGGTGACTCAATTATTCCACGTGCTTCTTTTTTGCGTAAACGTCTTTAGGTATCATCTAATATAGTATCCCAACATGTCTTTCTTTATTATGTGTCAGCTCACTTTGAGATGTTAAGACCTACCATTCTCTTTAAGTTCTCTGACTGACATTAGATTATGCTAATTAATGCATAATCTTTCCTGGAGATCTTCTAATCAGGATGGAAACAACAAAACACAGTGTTAATATAAAGCTAATGATATTTTTATAGATTATAGAGTGACCATACGTTAATAGGTTCAGACGAGGTGTGGGTCCCCTTAGGGGTGTTGGTGAGCTTGGCCATCATTGTCACTTTAAGAAGTGTAAACACGAGCAATGCCTGCTCCAGGAAGTAAGGAGCTGTCACTGGAGGTCTGCTGTTTCCTGAGGCGCCTGTTTATTAAAGGAAAAGAAAGAAAGAAAGAATCCTGGTTCTTGGTCATGCCTTCTGGATCTAGAGTCATCCGTCTTCCCGTTCTTTGCTGTGCTTCTCTGGTGGTGCTCCCCACTAGCACCCTTAGGCCCGGGCTGGCAGAGGCCCCTGGGAAGAACATGAACCAATTGTGCTCCCCACCGCTCTGCCCTTTCTGATGTCTCCAGACGTGGGCACCACGGGGCAGGGACCTCCCATTTGTTCAAGATGCAGCATCTCTCCCAGAGCAGGGCCTGGCATCTAGTAAACACCTAATAAATGCTTGAAAATTGCAGGCATTCTAATGCGAGGTCCTGGGAAGCTGAAGAGGAGGAGAAGAAAGTGGGTAAGCTAGGGGCAGCCTAGAGTATGAGAGACAGACAGACAGACAAGACACCTACGTGGAGAGAGAGAGAGAATGTCCAAGAACCAGATTTAGTGTGTAAAAGCAACAGAGGTCTTTTTTTTGCTCAAGAAACTCAACAGAAGAACCAAGGGAAGGTGAGCCGACAACTCTAAGGGTCCAGGTCTGCACAAGAGGTGCATTGTCAGGTGCAGGGTTCTGTTGCTTTCTATGATTTGTCTCAAATGGGATGATTGTTGCTCTCAGAGAGTTTTCCAGGCTGGGCACGAGGGGAGATATGAGGCCAGCTCCTTGGATTGTGGGCATGAAGCTGAATTTCCACAGAGAGCAAGGCAGCTAGAGTTCATAGGACAAAGATCAAGTGACAAGAGAGATGGACAGAGAGAGAGAATCCAGGCATATGTGTATTCAGGCATATTCGAGTATTCAGCAGAGTACTGATCAGGGCCCGCTTATGAAGGAACTGTCTGAAGCCAGGGGAAGAGACTTCTGAAAAGATTGTGGAACAGTGCCTGGTGCTCACCCAGGATAGGAAATCATACTTGCTCCCACCTGCCAGACTGGACTATTCGTAATTCATGGGCCATTGGGAAGAACACCCAGGAAGGTCTTGTTTCAGTGGTGGGAATAACCAGCCCCAGACTGATCCATCTAAAAAAAGAAATCATAAAAGCAGGATTCAAAGGAATCAAACTGTTTAAAAGTCACTTCGCTGTACCCCAGAACAAAACTCAAGAAGATTTATAGGAATACCAAGATAGTCAGTACCCAAGAAGGAAAACTTTCACAATGTCTGGCATCCAATCAAAGAACGCCAGGGGTGTGGAGAGGCAGGAAAACATGATCCTTAATGAGAAGAAAAATCAATCAAGTGAAATTGAGCCAAAACTGACACAATGTTAAAATTAACAGAGAGGCCTTTAAAACAGTTATTCTGACTGTGTCACATACGTCCATGGAGTTAAGTAGAAACGTGGAGTATATACAAATGGACAGAATCAAACTTTAGAGATGGAAACTATAACACCTGAGATAACAGACTCGCCAGATGGAATCAACAGCAGTTAGACATTGCAGAAGAAAAGGATTAGGGGACACAAAGCCAACAATTGAAAATGTACAAAATGAAACTCAGTCAAAAACATTTTTTCTAATACACATCTATCAGTGAATGCTAGGGCAACTTTCAAAGGCCTAATATACGAGTAATTGAGTCCGGGGAAAGACTTGGGATGAAGAAATAATTTTAGAGAAACAACGACAGAAAAATTTCCAGTTATAATAAAAATTATAAACCCACTGATCTAAGGAGCCAAATGAGCACAATGAAGGACCACAAGAAACGCGAAGAAAACTGCGTCCAGTCACAATATAATTCAATTGCTCGAATCCATTGAAAAAGAAAAACTCTCCAAAGCAGCCATGGCAAAATGACATGGTACATACAGAAAACAAAAATAAAGATGATATCAGATTTCTCATCAGAAGCAGTACAAGTGAGAAGACAGTGGAGCAATATCTATAAATGACTGAGGGGAAAAAAAGTCAACATGGAATTGTATGCTTCCTCCCCCAAAAAAGTCTTTCAAAAATGAAGGTAACTAACGACTTTTGCAGACATACAAAGTCTGAAAGAATTCGTCATTAGCAGATGCACACTACAAGAAACATTGAAGGAGTCCTCCAGGAAGAAGACACTGATGCCAGATGGAACTCTGGATGTACACAAAGGGATAACGGACAACAGTAACGGTATCTGCACAGGAAAATATTTAAGATTTTTTCTTAGTATTTAAGCCTCTTTAAAACCATGGGACAGATTAAACAAAAGTAACAACGACGGATTGTGGGGTTTATAACATGTGTAAAGTGCACTGCAGGACAGCGATATCATACAGGCGGTAGGGGAGAAATGTGGAGAGGTATGATACCACTTGAAGGCAGACTGTGGTAAGTTGCAGATGTGTGCTGTGAATCCTAAAGCAGTCGCTGAAATGACAAAGAGTCATAGCGAATAAGCCAACAAAGGAGAGAAATGGAACCATACAGAAGCCGTGTAAACACTATGACAGAGCAATTGCTCTTCCAGGACTCCACCCTATAGAAATACTGGGGCAAGTGGCCAAAGATATGTGTACAAGAATGATGACTACAGCATTATTTGTAATCATAAAATCCTAGAACCAACTTAACTTAAAACGTGTCTGGAAAGGGTTAAGTAAATACTAGTCCCAACCAATGATGGAAGAAACTCCACCGTGAAAAAGAATTCCGAGCCACGACAATGTGTGTACTCTCTCAAGGATTTCCGTACTCCCAGAGACCTGTTTTCCTCCGAGCTCTTCTGGGAGGATCTGTGACGACCTTATGATGTTGACTTAGGTCCCCCTTTTGTGCACAAGACACAGAGAATAGGAGGGGACCGGCGGAGGAGGCGTCTCTCCGCCTGTACCTGAGAGGATGTGCAGAGTAGGAACAACTGCAAACACGTCTACAACCTAAAAGTGTGAGGCTCGTCCCTGGGTGGGCTTGAACCACCAACCTTTCGGTTAACAGCCGAACGCGCTAACCGATTGCGCCACAGAGACACGCAGAGGCTCTACCCCCGCCCCCTTCGGGGAGTAGTCACTGATTCAACGCCAGGCGGAGCCACCCGCCCTTGCAGGACAGCAGTGCCGGCTCCAGAGCCTCGGAAAACCCGACAGGCGGAGTCGGCGCAGCGTGTTGATCGCCTTTGAGAGCCGCGCGTTGCGTGATTCCGGAGGCAGAAGGGCAGCCGAGCGGCCTCACCCCGCCTTGCTCCACACCCGCCTCAGATGCCAGCACCAGGGAGACGCCTGGGGCCGCGACCCCCCGGGCCTGGACCGAGTGGGGCCCAAGGGAAGCTGTACCCCCGTGGGCTCTGGTGACGGGCGGCTTGTCCCGTTTGCTCCGCCTTCATCCGACCATCTGCGCCGCCGGCGCTCCCCTCACTCCACTCAGCTGGTCCGCGGGCGGAGCGGGGAGGGAGCCGGAAGGAGGGAGTCGGGGTGGGGCGAAAGGGGCAAAGGCGAAGAGCCGGGACAGAAGTGGGGGAGGCGTGGGCGGAGGACAAAGAAGACTTCCCAGGAGGCCTGGGCAGAGATGCGCGCCGGATTTGGGAAGGTGAGAATTGTTTTGTTGTTTTTTTCAAATCATGTACCGGAATGGAGAGGAAGGGGCGGGGGGGAATGGAGAGCGGGCACGAAAGAGAACAGGAGCGCCTGCAGTTGTGCAAGAACAAAGCAGCGGAGTTATTGGAATGATGTTTCATCAAAATTCATAGAGCAAGGGTGGGGATTGCTGCTGGGGCTCTGGCGCGCCGTGATCATATAGTGGTTAGTACTCTGCGTTGTGGCCTCAGCAACCTCGGTTCGAATCCGAGTCACGGCAATCTTGTCTGTCATGCCTGGCGTTTCGCTTTTACTCTGTGTTGAATTCCGCACGGGGCTGCGCCCCTTACCTGGAGGCCAGAGAGCAGCTCTTTCCACTTGCCACCGGGCGCAAGGCAGTCAGGAGAAGGGAAGATAACCCTACAGTGCGGTAAATGGTTTATCTCCGGTGGTCTTTTGGAAGAGGAGCGTCCCTTGATGCTCTAAATGCTCAGCAGGAGGCTCAGTGGCACAACTGATGAAAACTACTCTTTCTGTGTTACTCAGAATCTAAAGGCTCTTAAAGACCACATAAAATTGTTCATCAGATAAGTGATACCTCTTCTGTAGACCTGCTTAGCTGGTTAAACCTTGGCTCCTGGGAATCTGTGCTCCGGGGACTTTTTCAATCCTTGGCTATTGTTCTCCTTAGGGCCCTGGTTAATACCTCTCTGGTGCATTGTATACACTCAAGGATTTTAAATGCCTGTTGGCAGCCACTCATACACTCAATGGTACCCATCAGGATCAGACAACTGGAGGAACTCAACAATAACCACATACGTGATGATAATGGTGACCACAGGCCCCTCTGCCCTGACGACTCAACTAGCAGAGACAGCGAATATGTGAATCTTAGGCCTGACTACATCGACAGTGGTAACTGAGAGTAACACTACACTGGTGGAGCAGGCTGAGAACATGACCAAGAGGGGGAAATTGTTAAAATCAAACACAAATGGAGATCAGACTTGAAAATTCCCTGAGCAGACAAACCAGTTTAGTCATACAAGCAAAAGCTAATGTAGACTATTTTGCAAAACAAGTGGAACTTCAAGGGCCACTTCTTGTTTAGTACCTGTGAAATCATAAATGAAACTTAAACCGTTCCCCAAAATTGATATGAGGTAACCACTTTAACCAATTCCCTATCGCCGGTAAAACTCTGAGGTTATGGCCCATCCCTGGGAAGAATGATCAGCCACTGCCTCCTCACTCTATGAGCTTTATGACCCTATACCTCTGGGCCTCTTTCTATATTCGATTTGAGTGCTCCCAGTTCCCACACTGTCTTTTTGTGCACAACAAACTTTTACTTATGACTACTTCAGTGATCCAGTGGTTTTACTTCTGCTAGTTCTGAACTTTGGGCAGGGCCTCAACATTTTCATCTGCCAGATTGGGCCAACAAGAACTCCACTTCATACTGTTTTTGACATAGAGTCCATAGAGGGTCCCTAATCTGCTAAGCTGATCTTTGGGCACCGTGTTGCAGATTGGAGGCTGAGGGAGAGCCGACTTTTCTGCATAAGAAAGAAGAGAAGGAAGAGGCAGAGATACAGGAGGGTAAAAAAACAGGCTGGAACCAGAAAACTGATTTTAGCATCTGGGACTGGATGTCATATTTTGGAGAAAGAGAAGACATTGATGAGCATATCCAGGGAAGAAGAACTTCCGTGGAAGCAGCAGACACTTGAGGCCATTCTATGATGTCTTCCATTTGTTTCTGTATAATTCTTCTTCCCCATCTTTGTAGAAAAGGCACAGACGAACTCCATATGTTTGATTTGTGAGTTTGGAATGCACGCTTACACAAAAATGCCCTACCGTGATTCAAATATTCACCCGTGGACCTTCTAGTCTTCTCTTAGGTTCCACCACTGTGCATTAAACTTAGAATGGGCCCAACTTGGGGACCTATATCCTTGGGAAGTGCCATTTAAATTAAGGGGGTGTGAGAGGAATGTGACACTCTCAACAATAGTTGCTTTCCTTACTGTAGGTTGTTGCACATGCTTCCCATAGATCGATCCCTTCTTCTAAGGAGAGCGATGGGGAAAATAAAACGTATTCAGTTGCATCCACAGAAGAACCAGGGTAGGGAAGTTCAGGTACTACCAAGTGGGTGGACCTGGGATGGCCTATTCACCAGTACATGGGTCATCGTCCTCTGCTTTGACTACTTTGGCAAACTTCAGACGGGACTCCACTCACCTCACCAGTCACGGGAGACCGCTGTGCCAGAGGAGGTCGACTTCACGCTAACTGTAGATCCCGAAACCTCATAGGATTTTTCTCCTCTTCCCTTTAGTCTCTCTTCCACCTACCCAATAAGGGAGGACCCACGGCCTTTCTCTCCTGTCAGGACACTTTCTGGCTCCCTCTATGGAACTGAAGCAGGCAGCTGGTTTCCCCTAGGTGTCCCTCTCAGCCTGGTTGTCTCCCAGGACGTAACTCCCCTCGGGCGGGTCTAGGGGGAGCCCGGAAAACTGCGTGTCAGGCATGGAGGTGGGGCACTGCGGGTCCGGCGCCGCAGGTGAAAGCCCATTCTTCCACCTGCCCAGTGCACCTGCTCTTCGGGGATGCCTGAGGAAGTGAGTAAAGTGGCCCCTAAAGCTTCTCTGCAGGTTGAACCCCAAGAGGTGTCAAGTTCCAGAAGGGGCAAGAGGAACCTCACAGAGTGGAACCACTCCTCTGCCTGGCTGGCCCTCATGGACAGGATCAAAAGAGGCTGTTTTTGAGGACAGAGCCAAAGAAAAGTCCTAACGGCAAAAAGACCCATGATCTCTAGATAAAAGTCTCAATTCCTAAAGGTCAATTGGGCCCAGGGGGCTGAGAGTGAATGGATCCCCGCACCCTCATCAGGGAGAGTAGTCTGCACAAGTTCAGAGACAAAGAACAAGAAGGACTGTGCCCATCGCTGGTTCTCAATCCAGGACGATTTGAGTCCCCGGTCCACAGGCCCCAGCCCCCTAGTGTGACCCCAGGCCTTGTCTGGAGATACTTTTGATTGTCACACCTGGGGGGAGGGTGGGGGAGAGTTGTCCCTCTCCCCATCAAATCATCAAAGGCCAGGGAGGTCACTAAACGTCCTGCAATCCACGGGGGAGCCCTCACCCCCCACAAAAAAGAGCCGATCCTGACTGTCAACCCGGCCGAGGCTGAGAAAACCCGATGTGGATCAATGTCCCACCCGCCTGACGGACGGAGGAAGACGGAAATCCTGACTAATTGGATGTGGGGTCTGAGGAAAACTCCGGCGACGGAGAGAACGCTGAGTCTTTCGGTCTGAGCACAGGGAAGGATGGAGCTGGCATCGACTAAGGCAGGAAAACTGCAGGTGCAGCGGGTTGTAGCGGGAAGATCGGGAATCCCGTTTGCGGCCGCCTGGAAAGGAGACTTGCTTGAAAGCCTTTCCCGTCCACCGTCTGTCTCCGTTCCTGCATCCACCTGAGTCCTTTGGGAGGCTGGAGGTGCCAAGGACTCAGGTCTCGGTGCTCGGCCCCTTCACCCTGGGCGCCTCCGTCCCATCTCCTCCCGCGAACCTCGTCCACTCCCCGGCCCCCGCGACCTTCTCCCCTCACGTGGCGCCTCGAGGAGTGGCGTTTCCGGGCGGTCCAGAGGTGCTGCCGTGAGTGGCGACTCGCTCCGGCAAGGGTGGCCTTGGCGGGCCTCGGGGGCGCTCGGTGCGTCGCCTGCGGGCTCCCTTTCCGGAGAAAGCAGGGAGGGAAGGGCTTTACGAAAGGATTCCTGGTTTAAGACGCGTGACTGCCTCCCAGAGGCCGAAGGCCTCCCAGAGCGCACAGCAAACGTCCCTCTCCTGTGAAGCAAGGAAGAGATGCGACAGCTGCTGGTTCCCTGGTGGTCTAATGGCTAGGATTCGGCGCTCTCACTGCTTCGCTTTCACCGCCGCGGCCCGGGTTCGATTCCCCGGTCAGGGAGTCCTTTTGCACACACGAATCTTCCTTTCCTCTGCTGAGGGCTCGTGCTCTCTGCTCCTCGCACCGAGTCTTGGACTCCAGCAGAGGAAGGGAAATAAGGGCGGGCCGCTTCTCAGGGCACATCGCTCTTGCTTGTCTCCACGTCAGCCACCCGCAGAAGCACTTTCACAGGGCTGCTCGCATCTTGCTCAGGTTTACACAGCCCTGCAGACCCTCAAAGCCCTGTGGGGCTGCACCCGAGGCGGCACGGATCTGGCTGAGCTCTCTGTGACCGAGACGAGGCCAAGCCCAGGTGGCCTGTTGGTGCAGGCCCTGCAAATGGGCTGGTCGGCTGGGCCTCCCCCAGCCCAGGTCGCAGATAAGACGCTCCCCGAGGCCTTCGGACGAAAGAGGTGTCCGGAGGCGATGCCCGCGGAGGTTGAGGGGAAGGTGAGCGGTGAGGTCAGGTCCTCGAGGGCTGTCCCGTTTGCGGATTAAGCGGGGTAAGGAGCTGATGTTGACTCACCCAACAAACGCAGCACGTGAAGTACCCACAAAATGGCAAACTCTTACTGCTGCTGTAAGAGAAACGCAGGAGTAAAAATCAGCACCAGAATATCAAAACGATGGTACCACAGTCAAATCCCACGACTATTTCTACAAAGGCTGTAGCGTGTAAACTGTGTAGGCTCCACCAAGCTCTGAGAGCGTTTTCCCTTTGCCTTCCACACTCGCTCGGAAGGCCTGTGAAAAGACAAACAGCAGACTGAGAGAAAATATTTGCAAAACATATCTGATTAAGGACTTGTATCCAAAACATGCAAGGAACTCTAAAACTCAATAAGAAAAATTTAAAAACCCAATTAAAAATGGGCAAAAGATTTGAACGGACACCTCACCAAAGAAGACATACAGATTATACAGATGAACAGATGGCAATCCAGTATATGAAAAGATGCTCAACATCGTGTCCGCTAGGGAATTGCAAATTGAAACAACAATGGGCTACTACTATACACCAAATGGCTAGAATGGTTAAACCCAAAAAACTAACCATACCAAATGCTGGTGAATTGTGGAGCAATGGAAACCATCATTTGTTGCTCGGGGGAATGCAAAATGGTACAGCCACTTGGGGAGAGAGTCTGGCGGTTTCTTACGAGGCTAAACATAGTCTTACCATATGACCCAGCATCATGATTGTAGGTATTTACCCAAACTTGTTGAAACCTTATATCCATACAGAAATTCACACATGAATATCCATAACAGCTTTATTCATAATCGAGCCAATCTGGAAGCAACCAAGACATCCTTCAATAGGTGAATGGATTGAACAAACCATGGAATCATTTTAAGCAATAACAAGGAATGGACTACCACAAAAAGGCATGAGAGAATCTTATGTTCATATTGCCAAGTGAAAGATGCCGGTCTGAAAAGACCACACACTGCATGATTCCAACTATATGATATTGTTGAAAAGACAAAAGTAAAAAAAGATCAGTGGTTGCCCAGATTTGGAGGGGAAGGTGACAAAAATGATTAGGTGGAGTACAGGGGATTTTTCAGGGCATCAAAAGTAATCTGTATGACAAGGTAATGGTGGATACGTGACATCATCGATTTGCCAAAACTCATAGAACTGTAAAAGAGAGTGGACCTTAATGTTAGCTATGAACCTTTGTTAATGATAATGTATCAATATTGGTTCACTCATTGTAACAAATGTATCACATAAATGCAAGATGTTAATAATAGGGGAAGCCGTGAGCAGGGAAAGAGTGAATATGAGAACTCTCTTTGCTATCTGCTCAATTTTTTTGTAATCCTAAAATGGCTCTAAACATAAAGTGCATTAATTAATACAAAAACAAAGATCTCCTGACCGGAAGATTTGACTGGCGGAGTCTAAAACAAAAAGGCATGATAAAAATGATTTTCGGACTCTCCACTTCGGGCTCATCCTTCTCCTTAATTTTACCAAGACCGGCAAACTAGGGCCTACGTTCACAGGAAGGTGAGAGGCCCCACTTCCCAACCCCCCTCATCTCCATGGGAATTCCTCCCCACAAGCGTCTCCCTTCCCTGGGCCCCTAATGCTTCTCCAGCGCAGCTTCTGTCCTTCAGTGACCTTCTTTCTTGATCCCCGCTGCTCAGTGCCATGTAACCAAAGGATAGGATAGCAGAAAAGATAATAGTAACAATGGTTTCAGTTTCAAATATTCCAAACCGCAGAGACCCACCAGACCCACCTGTGGCTTCAAAGACATGCTCTGGCCAGGTGGTGGCTGCACTCCCAGGATGAGCACTAAAGCACGGGTGATAATCTCAGGGCCTGGGAGTGCTGCAGAATCCCTGTGTAGACCAATTTCTTAACGTCTTCTGCCCCAGAATTAACTCAAGGGGTACAGTTCCCTTTTCCTCCCTTTACCACTGCCACCACTCCCAGAGGCCAGAAATACTTCTGGCCACTGAATATGTGGGTTTTCACACCAAACAATTCTGACACTACCTTGAGTGAGCATAGACCCCACAGGTTAAGGGTCTAGTCCCACAAGACTTCCCCACTTCAGCCACCGACCACGAGCAGTGGATCTCTTGGTTACCCACACTTCTGTCAGTCTGGGCTACAAATCAAGGGTTCCCATGACCCCCTCCTCATGTTCAATAATTTGTATCCTGGTTTACAGAACTCAGGGAAACACTTAAACATTTACCAATTTATTATAAAGGATTTAGTAAAGGCTAGCCAAGACCAGCCAAATGAAGATGTACATAGGGTAAGGTTTGGAAGGGTCCCAGTGCAGGAGCTTCTGTCCCTGTGGAGCTGAAGTGTCCACCCTCCTGGCACGTGTATCTGTTCGCCACCCCAGAAGCTCTCTAAACCCTGTAGGTTAGGGGTTTTGTGAAGGCCTCATTGAGTAGGCATGATGGATTATTAAGTCAATCTCCAGCCCCTCTCTCCTCCCTGGAGGATGGGGAGTGGGAGCTAAAAGTTCCAAGCTTCTAATCATATCTTGGCCTCTCTGGTGACCAGCCCCTATCCTGAACTTACCCAGGAGCCCACCAAGGGTCTAGAACAGAAGATGCTCCCATTGCCTGGGAAATTCCAAGGGATTTAGGAGCTCTGTTTCAGGAACCGGGGTCAAAGACCAAACATTAGAACAATGATGTTCTTAGCTCTCCTATCACTCAGGAAGTTACAAGTTTTAGGAGCTCTGTGTCAGGAACCAGGGGCAGAGACCAAACATATATTTCTTATTATGTCACAGTCTACTCCCTGGTCTCTGGCCATGACCCCCTTACAGCAAACCAGTTATAAAAGTTAAAAGATACTAGCTGAAAATGCAATGCACTGTAGTGAGGATGCGCATTAGCTTTGAGCCCCAGCTTCCCCATCTAAAAGCTGTATGATCTTGAGGACATTTCTTTGTTCCTCTGAACCTCAATTTCTTCCTCTGTGAAATGAGAAAAACAATAGAACCTGTCTTCTAGGTCTGTTGTGATGATTAAGTGAGATAAGGTACTGAATGCACTTCGTGCAGCAGCTAGAACACGGTAAATATTTGATCGACGTTTCCCCCGTTATTATTATGGTTAGGAAGGCACTTGCATGAGCACCATTGTACCTCCAGAGCACACTTCCCTTCCCAAAAGTAGCACTTTAAGAGATTTCCAGTGATTTGAGAGTCGCCTCCCTGAGCATCTTGCATTAGAGCAGTAAGACCTTCTTTATTCTAAAAACACCATCCAAGAAGGCAATTCAACAATTTTGGGCCTTTGATTCTAGAGACTTCAAGCGTCTGCTATGTGTCCCAACAGGGAAAAGATGAATTAGAAAACAAAAGACCTTATTTATAGTGTCTGTTACTAGTGCTCTGTAAAAAATCTATATAATTTTTGGCAAATACCTTTTTTTTAATCAGATGATGTTTGCAATACTTCCTCTATCAATGCTTTCAGAAAAAATGAAATACTTTCATTAAATATTTCTTTCCTGTTTCTGATTTCTGAGTTGAAACTTCCAAATTTTGAGGATTTAACATAAGAGCAAGCCAAGTGAAGAGAGATGATCTAGAGCACACCATTAGGTAACAAAGAGAAGGACACACTTTATAACCAAAAGGAGAATGGGCAAATATTTGGGAAGTGTTTAAAATAGAAATTAAAAAATGGGCTTGTCGGAGTTGGGTTTATGAGTTATGAGTTGATCATTTCTGCTTGTTCAAGTATTTCATGTTTTTCCTCTCAGTATTTTCAAGATGAAGCTTCTGTTCCTGTCATCTATTCAGGAACCAAGGTTTCCCCAAGAATAAAAGGAAGACTTTCTTATTCAAACCACAGTCCAAGGAGTGGCAAACACGTAAGATGACAGTCCCAAGACCTCAAGATTTCTTTTCTTTGGCCAAGAACTCATTACATGACAGATGACATTTTGCAGATGGTTCTACTAAAAGGATGCACAAAAATCGAGAGAGAATCACTATCAACCAATCCAAGGGGTTGCTTTAGCTGGCCAAAGCCAGAAACAGAGAGCAAATAGAGCTTGAGAACTAACAGAGCCCGAGCAGGTCTTTAGTATTTTACCTTTGAGGATCCAAACTTGGATGCCGACCCACTGTCCCAAGGATGGTCAAGAGGTAGTGGCTTGGGATTGATTAAGTATTTTGAGAGACAGAGAGATGGACAGATGGAGATTTCAGTTGGTCTGGGGACTGGAACAGCACCAGGCACCCAGAAGAAGGAATTCTTGTGTTAAAAAACGGAGGACGCCAACTGGTGAAAGGAAATAGGAGCAAATTATCTCTGTTGCTTCACATGATCAAAGGCAATAATTATGAATTACCAGGAGGGAGGGGAAAATCCATATCACTCTTTTGATATCGGTGGTTTTAACATTCAGGGGAACAGAAGATGCCTAAAGACATCAGCTTTATTTTCTTGTTTGTTGGCAATGATGTTTGAGCTTTGTGTAGGTCTTAGTTTCTAGTTGGTGGAATCATCATTTTCAAATGCATAGAAGGAAAACTCTCTGGGCCACGAGGGAATGTGAAACAGAGTTCAGACACACTACAGATATAGGCCTGGGCAAAGGTGGCCCAGCGTTCTTAATAAAATTCTCAGTCCTAGGGCTGGGCCTCAAACTGCTTGAACTTCTCTCCAGAGAAGTATATTTCACCTAGTTTGGCCTGTCTACTTACTCATGTCTCCATACCATATTATAGTATGTAGAATAGTGAGCAGGAGAAAGGCATAGTGGTTAACTTGTATATGTACCAAGCAAGGATTAGTTCCAGTAAGGGAACATATCCTTGTTTTCTTAGGCTTCTTCGCTTGTCTCCCTGCTGCACTATGAAAATTGAATAAGAATGACTTTGCTTATCTAAGCGTCTTTGTAGGGGACTTTTCCTGTGATGTCTTTTTAACTGTTTGAATTCTGATTTTCATAATTTTTTTCACATTAATATCAAGGAATTGGGTAATAGAAATTCTTCTTTTTTTTTTTAAAGATTGGCCCTGAGCTAACATCTGTTGCCAATCTTTCTTTTTTTTTTCCTTCTTCTTCTTCTTCTCCCCAAAGCCCCCCTGTACATAGTTGTATATTCTAGCTGTGGGTCCTTCTGGTTCTGCTATGTGGGGCACCACCTCAGCATGGCCTGATGAGCAATGCTAGATCCGCTCCCAGGATCCGAACCAGCAAAACCCTGGGCCTCTGAAGCAAAGCACACGAACTTAACCACTTGGCCACGGGGCTGGCCCGAAATTATTCTTAAATGTGCATTTTTTTCAGCAACAGCAAGTATGCATAGAGAACACAATTTTATGATTAGCAAGAGAGTTAACCAAGGTAAAACTTGAATTTCAATCCCTAGCCTAGAGAAAAAAGGTAAGAAACCTTTTCATTTTCTAAGGGAAGTGTATTTCATGATATTTATGATTGTGATTAGGCGGGAAAGGGGCATAATAGATCAATCTTTCTGAATTAGGATATGCAAATCGTTTGTAGTGGGAAAAAGTAGAGTCCCAAAGATTATACAGTAAAACAAAACAACTGTGACTATTCTTCCTGGCAGGAGGAAGTAATAATACATGGGTTATAAGCAGGACTGAGTCATTTAGATAGAGGTGATGAGAGCCAGCCCCATGGCTGAGTAGTTAAGTTCATGCACTCTGCTTCTGTGGCCCAGGGTTTTGCCGGGTCAGATCCTGGGTGCAGACTGCTCATCAGGCCGTGCTGAGGCGGCATCCCACATAGCACAACCAGAAGGACCTACATCTAGAATATACAACTATGTTCTGGGGGACTTTGCGGAGAAGAAGGAGAAGAAAAAAAAAATTGGCAACAGATGTTAGCTCAGGGCCAATCTTAAAAAACAAAACAAAGCCGAGTTAAGCTTTTAACTCAAAAGCTAATAAAGGAACATCAAAACCTGAGGAAAGTAGAAAGAATAAATTAGGATAAAAGCAGAAATCAATGGAATATATATCATACTTCTCCACCCCCCCAAAATAGAATTCATCAATAAAATCAAAATCTGGCTCTTTGTAAGGAAATTAAAGGATTAATCCTTTGGTAAATTTAATATTGAAAAATAAAAAGTACACAATATCAGCAACATTAGATACAGAAGATATTGAAAATGCTATGTCTATTTTGATACAGATAGATTTGTAAATGTGGACAACATATTTAATTTTCAATACAAATTATCAGATTTTCCCTAAGAAAAGTAGACTCTCTGAATTCAAAACAGCTATAGGAGAAACTGAAAAGATGGGTAAAGATTTACCCTTAAAAACAGCACCATGCCCACACAGTTTTACCAGACGTGGAAGGAAAAGACAATATTTATATTATATAAATTGATCAAGATAATGGAAAAAGATTCAAAGCCAACTTACTTATATTATGAGGCAATGACAGCGACAAATATTATTAAGTGAAACAACCCCAACGAAGGCAAATAAAAGTGCTTGCTACATAAAAATAATCCATAAAGGTTAGTTATTATGTGCCTCAATACACATTTGAAAGTGGAATAAGAGATAGTTGGAATAAAACACTGCAATTCAAGGAGCTATTAAGCGTAGGGTTAAGATGTGAATTCTAGTTTATTGTGCCCAAAGCCTGTGAAATTTCAAGATATGACTGAATTAAAGTTAGAAAGTCATTATTTTTTAAAATAGATATGGTACTTACAAACCTATCGTAAATGCTTCTCTCTTCTCTTCAAGGCCTTTATCTGCCCTTCTAGAAGTGGGTCTCAAAGTCACAGCCGGACTCCAGATGGTTGCTGTTTCTCTGGAGATCATGCCATTGCTTGCTCAAAATTAAATTATCTTCTCAGAGAGCACCACATTTGGGGCATTTATTTCTCCAGAATGTGTAAACCAATTATTTCTAGTCTTTCTTAGAGATTTTTCATTTCCATTAATTCACAGATCATGTTTGAGAATATGTCCCTTCTCCACAGTTATTCTCCACATGCTCCCTCTCCACGATTTATTCATTTCTATCTTAAGTCTAAGGGTTAAGGAGTGATATATGCTTAGTGTGATAAGGATATGAAAGGGGAGGGCAGGAAGATGAGCTTCTTACCCTTTCGGGGGTTGACTCCCTATTTGGAAACCAAGAAGTGAGGAATAAAGGAAGGATAGCATACAATGTTATTGGCTCTCATTTTACAGGCAGCGTGCATTAACAAAGAAGTCTATACCTAAAAGACCTCATGGAGACCCAGATTTTCAACTTACTAGAATTTTTGTGTTTTTTTTGACATCCTGCTTTCCATTGCCAAGCTTAATATAGAGTTCCCTTAGGGTCTTTCAGTTTTTATACTATTATAGCTACGAGATTGGTAACAATCCCTTCTTAAGATTCTAACAATACCATTTACAATAACTCACAAAAATGAAGGACCTAGGAATAAATCTAACAAAAAGAGGAACAAGACTCCTGGAGAGAAAATTATAACATTGTTTAGAGATACTAACAATGACATTTTAAAAAAAGGAGAGCTATGCCACATTCAAGAATCGGACAAGTCAGTATTGTAACGTCAGCATGTCCCCCAGCCCCCAGCCCCACAGAGATCTGCAGACTTAATGCAGGCCCGCTCCACATCCAACAGTCTTCTCAGGAGAATCTGACACAGTTGATCACTCTTTCCTTCTTGAGACCCTTTCTTCTGTGTTTTTCTCTTCCCTCTTTGGCTAGTCCTTGTCAACATCCTTTGCTGCCAACTCTTCTACACAACCTTTAAGGTTTGGTATGTCCCAGGGTTCAGCCCTAGACCCTTTTCTGTTGTCTATCTGTACTTTTTGCTCACATTGTCTCTTCTAATCCCATGGCTCTAAATACCACATATATATGATGATTCTCATATTTTTACCTCTACTTCAGGATTCTTCCCTGAGCTCCACTCATATATCCATTGCTTTTCCAACAGTTACACTTAAATGTCCAATAGGAATTTTAATGTCTAAGACAGGACTTTTGCTTCTTGCTACTCCTCTCTCTCCTGCTCCACCAGCTTGCTCTTTCTCAGCTCAGTCAATGAAATTAGTTTATTGCTCAGGCCCCAAATCTAGGAGTTGTTCCTGATTCCTCTCTTTCCCACATTCCCTACATCTAATCAATCAGCAAGCTTTTTTGGCACTTCCTGCAAAATATATTCCAAAGGTGACCAATTCTCAACACTTCCACTGCCACCATGTGTGTCCAAGCTACCATTCTCTCACCTGGATTCCTAACTGGAATCCTTGCTTCCACTGTTATCCCCTGACTGTCCCTGGGGTCTGTCTCCAACTAAGCCTGGTGGCAGTGAGGACTGTCAACCCCTTCCAGCCAGTTGCCAGCTATGCCTCTGTTCCATCTGGTTCTAAGGCTTGGAATCACTGAGCAGGTCTTGCTATCTTTGGCTCCTTGAGGGAAAATTCCTAAATCCAGAAGGCGCTGGGCTTTCTCCCAACTGAGTGCGGGAGCCAGAATGGGGCCCAACTCTTCCTGTTTTACCCCAAACCGGTTGATCCACTTTGGGGATTCCTTCTCAGGCTGGGAACCCTCTGAGTGTTCTGAAATAGGTCTGGATTCTTGTAGAAGCCCCCGTGGTCCTTGAATGAGTTTAGGGCTCTTCCTCCAGAACCTGGAAGGTGAGAAACGACCCTCAACTGACCCACCCTCCTCATAACCAGTTGCCTGTTCTGCTCCATAAATGTCTACTCTGGGGTGTTGTGCTTAGGTCTGGAAGTCCTGGGGATTATGCGATGGGCCCAAGAGCCTATCACTTGAAGCCCTGGTAGGTCCAACAGGCTCTGGGTATTGTCCCTGCTGAGTCTGAGGGCGAAGAAAGAAGCCCCCCTGCAACTCCCCCATCCCCCGCCCCCCACCTTCGCTCTTCCCCACCAGCGCATCAATCCCCTCTGGGGCCTGTTCTCAGTCCTGGAAACTCTTGTCATCCGGGATAGGACAGGCCTTGGACCCTTGGGAGGGAAGTCCCGTGGTTCCCAGATGCATTTCACAGCAGCCCTCCAAAAGCCTGGAGGCTCCCTGCCCACCGCCTGCTGGTCCTGCCGGCCGGGGGTCCCTTCCTGGCTCTGATGGTGGTGGAACCAGCAGGGAAGTCATCTGTGCTTGATTGGACGGCCATCTCTCACTCTCCTCCTGCTTCCGCTCTGCTGCCGCCTCCTCCGGCCTCCTTTTCCTTGGGACTCTACCGGAAGGCCAGCGCCCTCCTCTGGCTGTGGTCTCCAGTCCTCGCCTCCGCTGGGGCCGCGGCCGAGCGCACACTCCCGCCGTCTCCGCGCCTCCCAGCAGCCCCTGCGCCAGGCCCGGCCGAGGCTGCAACCACCACAGGCGGGCGCGAGGTGGCGCCGCCGCTGGATCCGCGAGCAGGCGGGTTCCCGGGGCCCCGGCCAAGGTCGGGGTTTTTCAGCTACGCGATTCGGGGGGACTGCCGGCCAACCTGCACCCTTTGGCTTCCCGTGATGCTTCCTTCCTGCGGCCGCCGACCCGGCCCACTCCGGAGCCGGGTTCTCACCCCTGCCAGCGTCGAGTAAACAGTCACGTCGGGATTTTGGAGGGGCTGCCCACGAGTTGGGTGCTCTTCTGGGTACCAGAGCGAATCGGACACGCACGACCCCTTGCTCTTCTCTGTCCGCCCCCTGTCACTGCCGCCGACCCACTAGAGCTCATTTCTTGCCCCTGCCGGCTCTGGGGAAGCAAAAATTTCTCACAGTTTTGGGGATAGGTTGCACAAAGCGTGTGCCCGTCAGCTTCTGCGCAGCTGGGTCCCGGCGCACTGGCGGCTGCGGCGTCCGGGCCGAGCTAAGGTCGCAATGTGCACAGGTGGCCACAGGGTGGCGCGAGCGGCCTCCCACGAGACCGGCTCGGAGAACAAGCCCTCCGCTCAGTGGGGGAGGTACCACTGTGATCTGTCCATCCCGGAGCTGGTTCTAGTCGATAGGCAAGTGTGGAGCTAAAACAGTGTATGAATGACCGTTGTTAAGTAGCTGATTTACCATAGAATCTACTGACGCAGCCCAGTTAGGAACAGAAATGACCGATGAGTGACAGAAGCAGATTCGTAACCAAGGAAAAATAGGGATTTACATTATCCAGTACTTTTCTTGGTAAAAATCAATTTCTTCTAAATTGTTCAAGAAAATGTAAAACACCAACTTAGCTTCAATATATATCTTTGCTTGAAGTGTAATGTTGATCTGTTAGAAGAAGTTTCATCACTTTCTTGAAATCATGCAGAATATGCAACTGAAAACAGACTGGGTCATGGGTGGATGAAATCGCAAGTCTTTCCCTTTACTGAGAGTGGTGAAAATGCAGGGAGACTCTTTGAAGCCAGTTGATATTTCCCAGCATGCTTTTTGCGTATCTTAAGTACTCTTTGTGATAGCATTTACGCTGTTCTCACAGTATTTCCAGCTTCTTCCCTTGTGCTTACTGTAGGATTTTCCATCCTCTTTGTCATCGCATGGAGCTACATAACTAGGTCTGACGAATGAGTTGGAAGTGGAAGTATTGTGTGTCACTTCTGGGCTGGAGGATTTACTTCCTGGTTTGGGATGCTCTCTTTCACTCTGGCACAGCTGGCCGTGTTCCAGATGGTGGCACCTTCATCAGCTCTCTCAGTTCACCCTGGTGTAACATAAATGAATAACAAACCTTTGTTGGTTTAAGGTGCTGAGCTTTTGGAGTTGTTTCTTAACCTACCCTACCTAGCCTGTTCTGATACAGTTTGTTTGTTGTGTTATATATGAATTTATTACCTAAATGAGGTAAGGTGCAGTTGTTATCAGTATTTCTTACTTCCATTCTCTTTGCCTTGCTCTCATAGGACTCCTCCTTGGGAGCCAAGCATTTTTTGAAAAAGAGGCGGGAAAGTCTTTAAATGAAAATTGTCATAAATTCTGCCCTACCTCTCCACAATATACTAGAATTCAGAACATCTCAAACTTGGCCAGCATGTCCATTTCTAATACCTAGCTTTGCCCCTAACACCTATAAGTATAAGAGAGAAAGATGCAAAACTTACTTCTGGTTCATAGTGCCTGTGTCTCTTTGATGCACTCAGAGTTTTTTTTTTTTTAATCCTAAGGGCAACGTATCATGATTTGGACTGGATGAGAGATATGCCTTTATTTTGTAAACTGGGAGAAGGGTGAATGGGAAAGAGTAGAAGGAAAAGGAGAAGGAGCTTCAGACATTTACAGCAGGCATGTCCTTAGGCAGCACCATATTACGAAAGGATGCGAAGGGAAGTTGATGACTGGGAGCTTGCTTCATTGCCAGTGCACCCATTAGAACATCTTTATATGTCCCTCTGGGCTCATACACTCCAGGAGAACACCTATGTCAGCGAGGGAAGCGATCCATGTGTATGACAATAGGGAGTGGTGGTGACTCTGTGGAATAAGATGCTGTATGGTCCTTATTTGACCATTATTGTGCAAAATCCTATTGATTTCTGCAAGTAAAGTTAGCAGCCTTGCTTTTTGCTTCTAATACTAACTAGCGAAATTCCAAATCCTGACCTTAAAATGCAAGTCTTCGTAATTCATAAAAGTACAATGAGAAACAAATGAAGATTTTCCTCTCTCTTACAGCTAGAGGGAGAGACAACATTTTGTATCATAAACCAGCTCAAAAAATCTGATTTGATGTGTTAAATAAAGAACATTCATAGGAATATCAAGCTTATTCTCCAAATGGAGTACAAAATGGAGCATGTGTGGATATTTTTTACTGTTACCAACTTGTTTTGTTCTTTGTTAAAATAAATGTGTCCTTAAAAGTGCTATTTGAACAAGCAGGTCTTATAAGCCTCCAAAGACTTTATAAATTGTTGCAGGGGCATACAGATTGCTCAGGGTGAACGCTCTGGAAGCAGAAACTGAGACATAGTTTGGAGAGCAAGATGTGTATTAGGGATGAACCCCTGAGAAAGGAAGAGTAAGAAATGTGGCTGTGATGAAGGCCTGACAAAGCCTTGAGCAACCCACCGAGGAGCTCTGGAGCAAATATTGCTCATGAGCATGTCCTGCTCTGGGCTGCAATGGCCTGTGTTGTTCACACACAAGACGCAGGGTGCTCTAGAAGGCTGTGACTTTGGGGGAGGCAGCTGAGACAGACCCTGAAGGACTTAACTAACAGCTGGAGGGGGTCTGCTGAATGCACTCCTTGCTGCTGGTCATCAAGTCCTTTCTTGAAGGAGGATTTGGGCAGCACTTCTCCGTGTCTACCACCGTCCACCTCCATGCCATCTGGATCCCCTGCTCCGCACATGTTTGGGAAGAACCTCTTCCAGAATTCTAGTGGGCTTTTCTTCCTGTGGGAAAATAGAGAAGAGTGAAGGTAGTGGGACAAACGACAGCTCTCATTGCTGCACTTGGACTCAGGGTTACGACTGCTACTTGCAGCCTTAAAGGCGAACCTGATGGCACGACCCAGACCCTCGTTCCTGAGGGGCCTCGATGCATGATCACTAAGCTCTTCCAAGCCTGCAGTTGCCGTACTTGTCTATTTAAAGTCACAATTGGGCAAGGGAGTAATAAGAGGCGTCCAAGTGGATTCCCTGGGTTCCATACATATTCCTCCCTACTCCTGTTGTGTAATATCCTCCTGCTGATTGGGATCAATTGTCCCTGTCAAGACCATGACCCTTCTTCTTGCCTACTGTTCCCTAGGTATAAGGCATCAGCTGTGGATTATAGCTCAATGGGACTCATGCTGTGTTCCCCAGGTGAAAGTTTGCTCCCTTTGGGCACTAGGGCCTCTAACCCTGCAGAACCTGGAGTTGTATCATTGAGAAGCACAGGGCCCCCACAGTGGGTCATTAGGAGCAGTAGCAAGTGGGATTGTTCTTCCACTCCTTGGTTCCTGGACCCATTATTCTTCCTAATGGAGACACAGTGCATATGTGGCATCCTGGAGAATGGCACCTCAGTTGTACCTTCCAGTTGTTCCTTCAGAAGACTGTCCAACTCTATACTAGGCTGGCATCTTCTGAGTAGGGCAGACTGTGATGTGACTAGTGGGTCCTGAGGTCAGGGCCTACTCTTGCACTTTCTTCAACGTGAAGTTGGTGGCCTGGTTGGATACTGTGTGGAGTAGGATTCCGTGACAGGATCAGGCACTCCATAAGCCCCTGAATAGTGGTGCTGTCTGAGGCCTTGTGGGCAGGAAAGGCAAACCCATATCTGGAATACTCAATTCCTGTGAGAAAAAACTGATGAGCCTTCCAGGATGGAAGCGGCCCAGTGGAGTCAACTTGATAGCAAGTGGCCAGTTGGTATCCTCAAGGTATAGTATCACATGGGAGTCTCACTGTTGGTCTCTGTTGCTAGCAGCTTGAACCTTTAGTGGAGTCAGTAGCTAGATCAGCCTTGGTTAGTGGGGGGTCCACGTGTGGTCCCTATCTCTGCCATTGTCATTACTCTGTTGATGTTCCCGTTATACTTAGTGCCTCTTCTTTGGGGCATGATGTCTGGTTAACATGTGATGCAAAAATCTTGCCACTTTATGCCCACTCCCAAATGTCCACCTACGTGCTTCTACTACAGACTTCCTTGTCCTTAACATTCCAGTGTTTCTTCCTCCCAAGCTCCTAGGTCATTCAGTCAGGGCATTTGCTGCTGCCCATGAGTCTGTATGTATTCTAACCTTGGGTGATTTCTCTGTAAACACAAAATGGGTCACTAGGATCGCCTCTTGAAACCCTGCCCTTTGGGATGATTTTCCTCACCACTATCTTTAAAGGCCTCTTTTGAATTGCTGTCAGTGTTCAATTTGTAACCTCACAATTTTTCCATCTCAAACTTTTTCTCCCTCTTCAGCTGGTCATAAGAGATCCCCATGCAGCTGAAGGTGCTGGTAGGTTCCATGAATTGCTGGACTATCTGCTCATACAGCTTGCCTGTGACCTCTTGTTTTGTTTGATCCCAAAAATACTGCTTATGATAAACTATTGCTGGGCCACACTGACCTTGTGACTTGTTAGACCTGACTGTACTCAGCTCATGATGGGCAGTTCTGTCTTCATTGTCACTTAGTGATAAAAAAAAGTACTCTGTCTCTACCAGGGCCCAGTAGCACCAAGAGTTGTTTTGCAAAAAGCATATGTTCTCTGCTGCACATGGCATAGCCTCGCTCCAGAATCACAGGAGCTTGCATTGTGATTCCCCAGATGCGGCTTAGCGCAACTTCTTCACAGTATTTTTCTCCACCACTGATATTTCCAGTGCTCCAGGGTTTGCTGTATTACATTGCTCAGATGGTAGGGCTTCTTGCATGCCAGCTTTGACCCAGTGCATAGTCCTTTCCTGTCCCGGTTCTATTAAAAGCTGGCAGCCTTTCAACATCATCTGGTATATGGGCCAAAGAAAGATCCTTTGGCATGAAATACTCTGCTTCTAGAACCTGAAAAGGCCCACCAGGTGTTGTGATTTCTTTGTGGTAGGAGGTACAGGATGCAGTAATATTGTTTTTACTTTGAAGTGAGGTCCTGTCATGTCCCTGACTACCTGACCCATAAATAATTCACGTATGTGGCAAGCCCCTGAGTTTGTACAGAGTCTCTCTCTCACCCTCTGATGCACCAAGTCCTCCAGTGTGTCAGCCGCTTCTTGCTCCTCTGGTCTGATTAACATGATGCCGTCAATGTAATGGACTAGTAGGAAGTTCTGCAGGACACCCAGATGGTCCAAGTCTCTTTGGACTATGTTTTGACAAAGGTGAGGAAAAGTTAGCTTAGCTCTGGGGCAAAACTTTATATTGTATATTGTCTGTTCCATGTGAATGTAAGCTGTGATTCAGATAAAAAAAAAAAATCCACCAGATTGTTGGTCACATACCGTGTACCTGAGGCCATATTAATTTGCTCTAGTAAAGCTACCATGTCTGGCCTGGCAGCTTATGCTTGTGGCTGCTATGTAGTTGAGCTTGCAGTCATCTCCAGGATCCATCTAGCTTATGCAGGGACCAGGCTGTCTAATTAAATAAAGGCATTATGGGGACCACTTCCAGTGTTTTAGATTTGCACTGTCCAGTGTTGTGGCCAATAGTCTCATGAGGTATTTGAATTAAAATTAATTAAATAAAATAAAAAATTCAGTTACTCAGTCATACTAGCCATATTTCAAGTGCTCAGTAACCACATGTGGCTGTGGCTACTGTATTGGATAGCTCAGATACAAGATATTTCTATCATTGCAGAAAGTTCTATTGGACGATGCTGCTTTAGATCTTTAGGGATGTCATTAATCTCTGTCATCAACCTCAGTATACAGTATTGGTTTTGATTCGCTCTCTTGTTTGGGGTTGGGGGGTAGTTTCAGAAGCTTCCACTTGGCCTTCCCTCCTGTGATGGCTCTTATCCCACAGATCAAGGACCCAGTGTGGTAACTGTATCAACTACCAAGTATGTCAATCCCAATTATACATTCAGGGACCAGGGAAATGACCACTGGGGAGACCTACTGTAAGCTAGACCTTGGCCAGGACTCTATTTATTGCCTGGACTCTATATGCCTCCACTCTAACAAGAAGAATGCCTCCACTCTAACAAGAAGAAGTCCGTGATGATACATTGGTTCTCCAGGTATCGTTGTCAGCTCAAAGTCTGGGTTCAGTAGTTCACAAAATGTTTGGGCATTTCTCTTTCTCCAGTGCAGAGTTACATGAGTAAATGACTTTTTATACTTGCCATGCTGTTGCAGGGTCTTTTATCCTGGGGATCCGGACATCTCTTCAATTAATGGGTTCTGGATATGAAAACTGACCTCAGCCTCCCGGTTGTTCGGTCTTGATTTCTTCTGTTGGTAGAAACTCAGTAATATCCTTGTGAAGTGCCAATCAACAGGGGCTTATAGGGATATTGGGCTTATAGGGATACCATGCCCTATTAATCATTTCTTTAACTCTCTGTAGGTCAGGCTTTCTCAGATGCCACTCTGACCTTGTTGGTCATTACAATAACTGTGGTTCTCTGGTTTCTGGTTGTTAGGCACTACCTCCTGGTCTTTATTGTTTTGGAGTCTTATCATCTCCATTGCTATCAGTGAGCCAGATTCCATGACTTTCTCTCCTACCCTCAGCCCTGCCCATAGGAGTTCGTAGGAGAGCCTATACTGAACTTTTAAGAGATTTCTTATATCCTTCTCACCAGATGTTCCATATTGCCTTGGTAAATGGTGTTTCCTTTGGGCTCTTCCATGGAACATAATCATCAGGTAGATCTCTGGCCATAAAAAGTATACCCAGTCCAGCGTGCCCACTTTCTTAAGCCATTTAATCTCTTCCTTCACTATTTTCCCTTACCAAACTGACATTTCAACTTCTCTCAGCATGGGCCATAACTTTTTGCAAACTTCTAGGTGCTGTCCTAGTAATGAGTTAGCATGGACTCCTGGGGTCTTTGTGATGGTGTTAAACACTGTAACTTAGGAGAGAGCTCCCAAGTCAATAAACTTTTTCCTATCCAATTTTATGTCCTGGTCCCCTTGGTGAAGTACCCTTAGAATCCAGTCCCCTGCATTTCTCCAGGCTTCTGCGGGTAAATAGAGGCTGGGCTTTGTAGCTCTTTCTTTTTCTCTTGGGCTCCAGCTGCATTATTCTGTGACTTAACCCTTTATGTAGCCTTAGTGGCTAGGGGGAGAGATGGGGACAGATCCTGAGGGGGGCATCTGTTGCCTTGTTGGAGAGAAGTCTCTGCATTTTATTCTAGCTGGGGGAGTGCTGGCTCTTACTAGAGCAGTGTGGGCCACTTTTGCAGGCTCAAAAGGGTTAGGACCATTGCGGGGGCGGGGGGGGGGTCAAAATTTTTGGAGGCATCTGCCAAGAGGTCTCATGTATCAGGGTCCCAGGTTCTCCCAACCAGGACCTTGACCAGAGACCTTTGAAGTTTCCCCCTTGGACTTACGCCTGGCCTCAGTCCTGGTGTTTCTTTGGCATTCCACTTTCCAGGAGATGAGAGCTTCTTCGTAGGCAGCCAAAGAGGTCCTCTGGTTTTCACCTGCTTGTTACCCTCAGCTGTTCATTATCTTTCTGCAGAGCATCAATGGTGCTTTGCTATAGTCATCCAATTCCATTAACCTTACGTCTACTATTTTCTCCAGAGGCTTCCAACAACTGATACATTGTAACTACTATTGCATTTCCTCCAATTCCCAATTCATCACCACTGTCAGTTTTAGCAACTGAACTGCCACTTTGTGCCAAGGGTTTTCTGTGCTCCATCTACTATCTGTGCTGGCGTCCTCAATGTCAGGCGGGGTGAATTTTTCATCTCTAAAACCCTATCTTACCACCTGCTTTCTCAGACCACTCAGAGTATAAAGAATTGCATATTGGGGTTTCAGGAAACAGACACTGAGGTGGAGTTTAGGGTGCAAGATTTTTATTAGGGATCATCATCTATGAAGAGAAAGAATCGGAAAGGGATGGCGAAGGGAAGGAAGCATGACTGGGCAGTAGAAGTTGAATTGCAACTCAGGTCCAACAAAACCTTAGCCAACCCAGTGGGGTTCTCTGGAATGAGGTTGTATGTCAGAGCATCCCACATCTGGCTGAAATGCCTTGTACCCCTGCTTTGCTCAGGCACCACATGTGGGCTGCCTTGGGAGGGGCACTTGGGTGAGGCTGCTCTCTGTAGCTGCGGCAGGCCCTGCCGGACATGTTAGCTAGAGACTGCCTGCTAACCACACTCCCTGCAGCTGGCAGCAAGTCTTGTCTTGGGATAGGGGGCAGTGGATCTCTGTGTTTATCACAGAAGATAACCTTTAAAGAGAAACACGAAATTCCAATTTATTGTCTTAATAGATAATTTGTTGCCTTGGGAATAATGCCAAAAATAACATTTGAGTTCTCAATGTAAATTCCTGTAAATAATGTGAGTCAAATCAGAATTAGATCATTTTATTCTTCTCTCTTTTAGGCACGATAGAAAAACAAAAGCCAGTGACTGCTAGAGTATTTAACAAATAATTTAGGAGAATACTGTTTCATTTAAATTAACAGGAAGACTCTGGGCCCTTGATCTGTCAACCCTATGTAGAAGAAACCTCCCTCCCTATTTTTTTTTTTTTTTTACTTTTTCAAAATGAAGCTCCTTTTATCTATAGGAAAGTTAATATTATTGTTCTTCAATCAGGCTTTGCTTAAGAAAATTGTGGTAAATGCAGCCACATATTTTTAGCTAAAAATAGTAGAAGCTCTTTGCTTTTATCTCCTGATATATTCTTTGAAAAAGACAAGGTGCAGTGGCATGTATATTATGCTACCATTTGTGTACAAAGGGAGAGGGAGGGAAGGATGTCTCTATTTGCCTATAAAAGCATAAAAATCTCTGAGATGACAGAAAACAGCCAATATTAATTATCTTTTGGAAAGGACATGAGAAGGTGCTGTAGACTGAATGTTTGTGTCCCCTCAGAATTCAGATTTTGAAATATAATCCCCAAAGTGATGGTATTAGGAAGTGGGGCCTTTGGGAGGTGGTTAGATCATGAGGGTAGAGTCCTCATGAGTGGGATTAGTGCCTTTATAAAAGAGACCTCAGAAAAGTCCTTTACCCCTTCTGCATGTGAGGACATAGAAAGAAGATAGCCACCTATGAACCAGGAAGTGGGCTCTCACCAGACACCAAATCAGTGAGTGTCTTGACCTTGGACTTCCCAGCCTCCAGAACTGTGAGAAACAAATTTCTGTTATTTATATGGTCTTCTGTTATAGCAGCCCAAATGGACTAAGACAGAGGGCTAGGAGTCTGGGAGGGAAGGAGATTTTTAACTGTATATCTTTTTGTGCATTTTGGATTTGACCATATATTCCAAAACAAAAAAAGTACTAAAAGTAGACAACTTAATGTTAAATGTTCGAGAAATGTTCTCAGCTATTCTAAAAAGAGCATTGTGTTGAAAACATATAAGAGCTTGATTTGTGCTGATGATGTTAAGATTATGGATATTTTTGTTTAAATATTAAGTTTTGAAAGATTTAAGTAATATTATTGGAACTTTTGTTCTTATGAATGGAAAATACCAGTTGTGTTTGTTTAACAAGATACATCTGATTATCCATCTTGAACGTGTAACATGCATTAAGTTATTATTAATGGACGAAATGATGGTCAAACAACTCTGTTGTACATGATCTGGAGCTTTAACTTGGTTTTTAATTTATTTTCTAAAGGGGATTGGTAAAACAGGTTTCCCATATCCTCCAGTAAGTAAAAGCTGCTACCAGGTAAGTGTTCCAACAGCTACCCCATGTAGTTTCCTGGGGAAAGAGCAGGCATAGGTACCATATCCACTAGTGGTTGATGCTTATGACACTCTTGGGGCAGATAGCACCTTAGGGAATGACTAAGAGAGGTACTGAAAACACTGGGCACCAAGAACAGCATCCTAAGCTGATTGTGGTATCAAGACATGGAGTCATCTTTGTAGTCTCTTTCTTTCATATAACTGTGCTATCCAGTGCCAGAATCTGGGTGAGCGAGACGTCTGTGCACAGATCATGAGGAAACAATAGCAGAAATCATGACTTGTCAGATTAGATACCAGGACTCTTCCTCTTGAGTGTGGAAATGAGTTTAAAATTCTTTTGAACGCATAATTACCAAGAATTCTTTGATGAACCAAGAGGAGGGAAGAAGCGCCAAGATGATGATTCTTTACTTCCTGCCAATCTTGTATTAAGGGCTTGAGCTGATTGTTTTAATTTGGAAAATAAAAGAGTCACCATATTTGTACCCCAAACATCAGAGAGCAGTTTATACCAGTCATGTGTAAAAGTCACTTACTCCTAGCTCTTGTACATATGAACTTGAAGTCATCCGTATTTACTCAAGAGGCCAAACACAATCATGGGAAGGCAGGCCATGAAAGTGCTAGTAATTATGAAAACTGAAACATAATTAATTATATTCACTTCAGTTTCTGGTCAAAATTTTAAAACTGTCTTTTTAGCTACTGTCAATGCACCTCTAGTCAAAGACCAGCAGGAGCACATCTGTGGTTGAATAGGTTGGGCTTATTGCTCCCTGTAGTGAGGGAGAGCACACACCATGGAGAGCCATGGTGGGTCTCAGCATGAGATGGTTTGATTTCTGCTGGTCTTGCATTTCTCACCCATCTGGTAAGATCCCCACTGCCCGGAAGGAGGCTTAGCCTCCCCAACCCTTCCAGCTGCTCGGAGAGCCAGGACAGGTTTCAGTAACTTGTACTTTATGTTTTGTCTCTTTGGTCCTTGTTCCTGAGGAAGCATTTGGATGAAATATTTATGGAAGCATATAGATGCAGACCTATTCATTTATTTTTCTCTTCAGGTCAGAACACTTTTGGGGGCAGTAGTACTAGATTTAGTTAAAGAACTGATGGGGGTAGCTTAAGTTGAAGAGATTTTGGAAGTAAATGCAGAATAAGAATAGAATGTAATTATATATTAAAGAACCTGGTATAACAGGCTACAGAATCTGATTTAAAGGTTGTTATACTAGTATGCAGAGCAAAGGGATACTGGGACAATGAAAAGGGAGAGATAAGTCCTTCCTGGGAGGTTCAGAAAAGTTTGAAAGAAGAGATATGTAAAGAATGAGCAGGAATTCACTAGCTAAAGATGACCACCCATTTGTCTCATTTTTTTACCAGACAAGACTGATACTTAGGGCATAAAAGTGGACGTTACATGAAAGCAACAGACAAAAGATGACTTAAAAACCAGTCATTGGTATCCCTGATTTGGCTCAGTTAAAACAACCAAGCTGTCTTAGTTTAGGTTCCCCAAAAAGAGGACCCTGAGACCAAGATTTGGATGCAAATAGCTTATTTGGGAGGTAATCTCAGGAATCACAGTGATGGGAGTGGAGAAATGAGGCAAAGAAGGGAGGAAACTCAGTAAAGGAGGCACTGATGAACAGGTTGCCACTGAGGGAATTGGGGCTCAATCCCACAGGGGGCCCTCTGAGACACCACAGTTCCATCGAGGGATGATGAAGTGGGGCATATTTATCTGCTAGCTTCCATCCCTCATTAGTAGAGAATCCATTCTGGGTCTTTAACTCTTTGGCACTCTGAGCTTTCCCCGAATGCCAGTTTGCATAGCAGAGCAGCCTTCAAGAATCAGCGGCATTTTGGAGAAGTGCCTTCAGATGACCTCTGGAGTATGCAGAGGGGGTGTGGGACTGGCCAATGGTGGCACACAAACCACAAGAAACAGAATGGCTTTTTCCCAGTGATAACGCCAAAAGTCCTGCTCCAAAGGTTGGGCTGAGCAACCTTCTCTCTGACTTTTTCCAGCAGGTGTCCCTCCCTACAAACTGAAAAACTGGCATGAGGAATCAAATGAATCAGTGCATTTATCTCTATGTCTGAAACAAAATAGATTTAGTAATTCAAAGACTGAGACTATGAGGTAAAGTTTCCCTATAGGTGCCTGTTAATTTGTCTCTAGAGAAGACCTAGAGAACAATTCATGTTCCTTCCCATGGTTTTCTGGTCCCCAAATGGAGTTATTGACCACACCCACCCTCTGCCTACACATACAGGTTTTCCCCAAGAATGGAGGATGGTGAGCAAGGAAGGGATCGGGGTCCTTTGGGCCTCTCTCCCCAGTGGGATCCAGTGATTTCTGTTTGTGTTTCCAGGAGTGGATGGAATAAAAATGAAGAGGAGTGAGCTCTTAGATAGATAGGGGCAAGTGCCAGAGAGGCATCCAACCCCTGTAGGGAAATTGGAGGGCTGAGCACCTGCCAGGAGAAGTATGAGGTGTTACCAGGCCTTGACCAGACCCAGCACCAAAGCTAGGGTGATAAGCAGGTAGGCCTTAATTTGGGGGACCCAAGAACCTATTCCTGGCAAGCTGTAAGCCAGAAATAAGGGTAGACTGAAGTACTACTTAGTCAATTATGAAATTGATTTAGTCAACTCAATTATTTAAGCATTAACGTACTTATGAGAAAAAATTATGACAAAGATATACGCATGGAAAAATCTGGAGAGAAAGCACAAAAGAAGAGAGTGGGGAAGGAGGAAGCACTTTGTGATGCTTCAGCAATGACTGGTTCCATTCCAGCTTCACCTCAGTGCTCTGCCTACGTCCATGTCTGCCCACGTCCATGTCTGCCCCCACCTTTTGTCCCCAGGAAGCACTTTCCCTGAAATTCTGTCCACCCTGTGAGGGTAGGCAGAGCTTTCTCCTCTGGGTGGGAATGCCACTTCCTGCTTCAATTCCCCATTCCTCAGGCTAGAATCTTCTACAGGCAGTCCTTCCACAGAGGGGCTTTGGGCCTCTTTCCTGTGGGATTCATCCCCTGCAATTCTCATTTCCCTGTTTCCCCAGTCCATAAGACCAAACATTATGTGCAAGCAATGAAACTCCTGCTATTATATATGGTAATTTCTTTTAATACAAATGTTGGAGTTATTGCACTTCTATTAAGATGATAATTGTTGTACTTTTTTTTGAAGGTGAAGGGGAGAAGAACATTCTCACTGTCCGCAGACTAGGGAAGCAGCGGGCTAAGGTGCTCTTCCATCTACTTCAACTTCCAAGTTGCTCGAGGGTGCTTGTAGGTAGTGGGTACTAAAGGTGAGCCCTGCCATGTGGAGCCAGGACAGAGGCTAGGCAGGGATGCATCCTTGTTTGGAAGATAAGCTGCATTTTTTAAGCCAAATAATCTAGAATCATGTTGCTAGGTTAGTGTATACCCCTTTTTGTTTTTTCTAAGTTTTAGTAAAGTCTTATTCACCTATTTCAGTTTTATCTCAGCTGTGTTATAGAGTAGCAGAAAAATATTTTGTTTCCAAAGTAGAGCCCAAGGGGGACAGTAGCGTATCTTGAAGCTAGTTAGTAATCATTCAGAAAATCAGAAAGGTAAAGTAAACCTCTGGAGGTAAGAGCTGGGGCTTTATGATATCACTGCTCCTCCCTACTTGAAACTTCTTCTTGCTGTGCTGTGCTCAGAGATCTGGGTTTGATTTATCAAGGAAAGCAGTAGTTACATTCCGCCTTCCTATAGGGCAAGGGACAGGGACAGACAAGCAGGACCCCTGGTGTCTCTGCACACAGAAATGTTATGAGAAAGCCTCAAATGAAAGGGCAAAAATGAGAAAAAAAATTTCTCATCGTGAGTTACTCCCTTGTATCTCTGTAAGATGCATGGATGTGTTCCCTGCACGTGTATTAAAAGAGAAAAGCCGTGGGGGCTGGCCCCGTGGCCGAGTGGTTAAGTTCGCGCGCTCCGCTGCAGGCGGCCCAGTGTTTCGTTGGTTCGAATCCTGGGCGCGGACATGGCACTGCTCATCAGACCACGCTGAGGCAGCGTCCCACATGCCACAACTAAAAGAACCCACAACGAAGAATACACAACTATGTACCGGGGGGCTTTGGGGAGAAAAAGGAAAAAATAAAAAATCTTTAAAAAAAAAAAAAAAAGAGAAAAGCCATGAGGTAACCCTCCTGAGCACCGCTAAGGTGTGAGTCCTCTCATTCTCATGGTCTCTCAGAATTCATTTGTAAGTGATATTTCCTTCTTTTTGGTCTATACTATTCCCTCTTGTCTGCCTCATAGCCTCTCTCTCTCTTTCTCTGTCTCCTTGTACTCCCTCCCATTCTCTCTCTCTTTCTCTGTCTTAATTTCTTACACATATGCATACACTTATCTTTTAACCCTGTCCCCCAAAATATATTACTCAAACTACCTAATAGGATAATTAGGTTAGACTTGACTTCGAAGTTTTTAAAGATTACTTTAGAGTAAGTCTCACTTCAAATCACCCTTGCTCACCAAATTTCCAAGTTTGTCTTCATTGAAGTCAGCTTATTTATTTGCTTTATTTAAGAGTTAGATGACATGGGACTCACAGTTCTAGTGTCTTTCAACTTGTGGATGTTTGTGCCCCAGTGCTTACCCAGAGAGGAAGGGGGAGGGACTGTCTAGATGTCTGGGCACCCACTAAGCTGCCGCTTCTTCTTTCCCTCCGGGGGCTTCTTCTGGAGTGTCCTTTCCTGCAGCTGTTCTTCTTATTGCTGACATTTCAGCTCTTCTTCTGACTGTATTTCTTTTTGAAGGTAGGAAGTTACCTTCTTCTCATGACCAGAGCCCAAAGAGATTTCTAAATTCCACTTTTTCTGTCTTTGAAGTTCCTTATGTATTATCGTACAGAAAATAGTGTCCACCAAAAATATTACTCCCACTGCCAGATAGAAAAGGACATGAAACCAGACAGAAGTTGGTGACTGGAGGCCTGAAACAGAAAATGACAAAGAGAAGAAATGCTTTCTAGAAGCCGGAGGGATGTGTTTGAGTTATATTTGGAAGAGGAGGTTGGCTGGGACCTGATATGCCAGCTCCCAGTGGAGACACTGGTAATTTCAGGGGGCAGGAAGGAGCTGGAGGTAGGTCTAGCTGGGCTATGGTGTACGGACTGGGGGCAGGCTCCTCATAAGAGCCTAACTGTCAGGGCCCTGTCAGCAGCCTTACTCCTTAGTCTCAGACAACTGCTATTTCCATGCCATTTAATGCTTGAAATAAATCTGGGTTAAAGATAAGCTTTTTTCCTAAACAGTTTTTTTTTTTCTGGAGCTTACAATACTTCCATCTCAGCCAGATATAGACACTTGGACAAGTACTTATGTGCAACCCACAAAATCTCTGTCTCACCAATCTACAACGGGAGCTCCTTGAAGTAAGAACTGCACCCCAGGGTCTTTGTATCCCCATACCTGTGACAGTAGATAGGAGGAATTCAATATATTGTTGATTAGATTGTTGGTGAGAAAGAGGGAGAGAAGGAGGGAGGTAAGGAAGGAGGAAGGCGGTGGGTAGAGAGAGACTGGAAAAAATAGAAAATAAAGAAGAGAAGAGAAGAAAAGAAGGAAGGAAGGACAAAAAGAGGGAAATAAATGGAGGAAAGAAAGGAAAAGAAATGAAAGAAAAAGAAAGGAAAGGAAATTTAATGAAGTTTATGAGGAGAATAGTGAAGTTCTGAATGAAGAGCGGAAAGGCCTGTTGATGGTTTTTTCCTAGGTGGGCCACGAAATCCCCTTGAACAGATCTCAGTCTGATAGGAGAAAACAGAGCATCCTCTCTTGTGCCAGTCAATTCCCATCATGCTCACTCACCAAGCACTTGAAGCTCCAACTCAGAGCTGCGCTTGATGACATTTCCATCTTCTGTGGTAGCCTCACACCAGTATAACCCAGAATCTTCTCTTTTAGCAGTTAGTCTCTGGTATTCAGAGGATGTGTTCCTGCTCATCAGGGTCTTGCTGCCCACGTAGAAGGAGAAGTAAAGCTGCAAATCAGGCCTCTGTAGGAGCAACTTGGTTTCACAACTCAGGTTGACCAGATTCCCCTCTAGGAGCGGGAATGACAAGGAGGATCTCAGCACTGGCGCTGGAAATAGCTCTAAAGAAAAAGTTGACACGGACAGGGTTGGCTGCCTCAGTGTCAAGGTTCTTTTGCAGAGTATATATCCCCTCTCCCTTCAGGAAACCTGCTCTTAGAGAATGCATCCATAACATACATTTTTTCCCACTTCTAGCAGAGAGGCATTCTTGGGGTTTCCTCATAGAGATAGTTGCCAGCTTGCTCACATCCTACTGGGGAGAGTGCCTGTACACAGTCCATACTTCCCTGAATAGCCATGTTATTTATTGTATTACCATGCCCTTTTAGTAATAGTTGTCTAAGAGTGGACACTGGCCCACACACTAGCCAGGTCAGTGACTCATGACTGTGTTCAAGCCTCAAAAAACAATCTGGGACAATAATTTATTTCCCATGGAAATGAACTATTTTTCAGTCAGAAAAAAGTTGCTAGTAGTTGTGAGTACTAAGATGAAAGGCCACGAAAGAGTCACAACAAGGGCCACGTGCAAACTGGAACAAAGGAAGCTGCTTAATTAGCAGATGCTCAGAGAGAGGTGGAACCAGAGAGGCCACGTTTTCCCTGAGAGATAGATGGAAAGTACATATAACCAAGTCCTAATGTCTTCCTGGCTTCTGTTTCTATGGAGCTTTTATGAGATTCCATTGGGTTATTTTCTAATATCTCTCCTACTGACCTTGAGGGAGTCTCTATTCCATGCAACTAAAATGAAATTGATGAAATGGATGCTCACTATGTCCTGGCCTTGACATTAGCTCCTGTGATTATTGATGGTATACTGGAAAGGGCAATGGACTGGGACCCAGAAGACCTCAGTTCTGGTCCTGGCCCAGCCGGTGGTCATTGTGTGGCCTTCAGTAAGGCCTCCGTTTCTTTACTTGCAAATTGAAGCAATGATTTATGATGGTTCGTCTGGTCCTCACAACAACAGCTCTATGACTATTCAGATACCATACCTTTTATAGTGATAGATACTCCTGCTGATGTGTAGCGATGCCATCCCATGCCTGAGCAGTGATAGATGCCATTGTGACTCAGGTTGGTTTTCAGAATGGTGAATTCAGAATCCTGCGGAGAAAACTTAAAGGCTTTGCCATTTTGGTAGAAAACTATATTGTACACCAGCTTATTCTTCCATCCATGACACCTCAAGGCCAGAGGATCCCCTTCGATGAAAACTCTGTTAGAGATCTGGAGTAGTAGCCAATCTGAAAAACATGGGCCCAAATACACGTAGACGGTGGTAGAGGTACTAGGCCACAAAACAATTTTCAAGTGGTAGAGGTACAAGGAGGCCAAAGCTGGACCCAGTGCCTTTCTTATCTTTTTCTCCTTGCAACATTCCAGCCTCAGAGCTCTGCTGAATAGGAGGCCTGTCTCCCATTCCTCAAATATCTTTAGCTTTGCTGGGAAGAAAAGTATTCTTTACCAGCAGCTGTATACACAGCCCCTTCTTGTCTTCCCTTTCCAGATAGCAGAAGTTGCTTGGGACAAAAACAGTCTACTCCATGTGGTAGACAGAATTCTAAGATGACCCCAATGAGTCAGACTCTTGCATAATCCCCTTGAGTGTAGGTGGAACCTATGACTAGCTTCTAGCCAACAAAATATGACAAAGGTGATGGGATGTCCCTCCCATGATTATGTTACATTATATAAGACTGTCTTAGCAGACTAGACTGAGAGTCTCCTGCTGGCCTTAAGGAAGCAAGCTGCCATGTTGTGAGAGGGCCTGTGATGGCCATTTGGCAAGGGGCATCTAGGAGCTGAGATTGGCTCCCAGCTAACAGCCTGCAAGAAGGTGGGGACCTCAGTCCTACAACCATGAGGAGCAAAATTCTGCCAATGACTACACGAGCTTGGAAGAGCTGCAGGAAGGTGCACAGCCCAGTCAATATGCTGATTGCAGCTTTGTAAGACCTTGACAGAGCGCCCAGCAAAGCTGTGCTGGGACTCTTAACTCATGGAAAGATAGTAAACATCTGTTGTTTTAAGCTGCTAAGTTTGTGGCAATTTGTTACACAGCAACAGGAAACTAATACATTCTAACTCCTGACAAATTTGTTAATGGGATCACACATACTAAGACAAACACACAGAGTGGCAACCATATCCAGATGAATATATGCTACTAAGTTGATAGAAACACTCACATATGTGCACATCAGTGATACAGCTGGTAAAAACAAGCTCCAAGTCAAATGGGCCCTCCCTTTTGATGTACACCTCTACACATAACCAAAAATGCCTCCTTCACTTTTTCTTTCTTTGGAGCACTTGGTTTGGCTAAAGAAGGATGAAGTTCTTAAAGGACAAAAGAGTAGAAGAGACAGCAGTGCTTTTTCCCCCTCCAGAGCTTATCTAAGAACGGAAGGCAGGCATTCCAGTGCTGTATGATCTTTATAGTCTTGGATGCTGCCATTGAGCTTCTAAATATAATGAATACTCTTTCCTCCCTTATTCCTGTTCCCAACCAAGAGGTGCTCAAAGACTGGACTGCCCAAACACACAGACACCTTTGCTTTATACATCCACACATTTTAACATACCTCCAACAGAAACTGTCCAAAATACTAGTAATGATACAACATAATTGAATGACACAATTAACAGAGTTGATTTGTGGATTTATATAGAATGCTGTACCTTAGAAAGAGAAAATTCATATACTTTCCAAACACCATGTAACATTTATAAGAACTAAGCACATACTAGGCCACAAAGCAATTTTCAACAAATACCAAGGAACTCATATCATATTTAATACAAATTCTGACCAAAATGCCATAAAATTACAAATCAATAATAAAAAGCCAACCTCCAAAAACACTTCTAAATAATTAATGAGTAAAAAAAAATTATAATGGAAATTAAAAATATCTAGCTTTAAGAGATAATGGGAATATTACATATTAAAACTTGTGGGATGCAGCTTGTAGCCGACATCACTAATTTCCTACTCAAAAACCATTCTCCCCATCTTCATCACCTTGGAGTAGAATGGGGGCACTCATTCTACTCCAGATTAGGACTTGGGTCCACAAATCAGCTGTATTTTCTTGGTCTCAACATACACATATTTAATTAAAGTGACTGAGAATTAGCGTAGCTCAAATGAAATCCTCTACTGCTGACTAACCTTGGCAAAACATTTTTAAAATAGGGTATAGACAGCACCAACCAAAAAACTTGATGTATTGTACTGTAGTAAAATTAAGAACTTTTGTTCCCCGAAAAAATTAAAAAACACAAGAGATAGCAAAAAGGCAAGCCACAAAGTGGAAGATATTTACAACACTTCCCAAAAGACTCATATCCAGAATATATAAAGAACTCCTACAAGTCAATAAAGAAAAGGCAGACGGCAGTAAAAAAAATTAGCAAAAACCCCTGATAGGCATTTTATAAAAGAGAATATCCAAAAGGTAATAAATGTGTGAAAAATGCTCAATATCACTAGTTGTCAGGGAAGTGCATATTAAAACCATAATATGATACTATTGCACATGCACCAGAATGACTAAAATGAAAAAAACTGGAAATACCTAGTATTGATGAGGATAAGGAGAAATCAGAACTCTCACACTCTGCTGGTGGGAATGTAATTTGGTATAAGCACTTTGGAAAACTAAACCTGAATATATGCATATTTTATGATCCTGCAATGCCACTCCTAGGCATATTCCAACAGAATTGTGTCCATAAGTACACTAAATGAGAAGTACAAAAAATATCCACAGCAGTACTATTTCTAAGATGCCCAAACTGGAAACAACCCAAGAGTCCATCAATAGAGCAGATAAATATGGAAAATTATACAGTAATGAGAGCAAATGAACTGCAACTTCACGTTATGTAAGAATCTCACAATCAGCATGAGAAAAGCCAAACACAAAAGAGTACAAAGTGTACCACACTGCATCCGTTTATATGAAGTTAAAACATGGGCAAAATGCTATGCTGTTATGCTGCCTTGGGGGGTTGTGACTAGAAATGGGCAAGAAGGAGTTTCTGTGATTGTGGAAGTGTTCTATTTCTTGATCTGGCGGTGTTTACTTTGTGAAAATTCACTGAGGTATACATTTAAGATTTGTTGTGTGTTATACCTTAATAAACATTCACAGTAAAATATAACTTAAAAAGATATATAATGTAATAATATAATATATAACAATGTAAAAAATAATGCAAAAGATATTCTCAATAAGTCACCAATGCTGGGAGTTCAAGAGTCTAGGCAGAGGCAAAGAAAATGGCCTCTTTCCGGTCCTAGTTCGTTTTTTTCACTTGAACCATGAAACACTTCTGCTTTTCCTCCAACTACACAAAGTCTCTTATTGAAACAGTTCCGTCAGCTCCCCTAACCTCTCCAGCCTAGGAACTGATTCCTGGAGTCCTAAGAGACACATGAGAAACACCTAGCATTTTCTCTGACATTCTCAACATTTTCTTAGCTAAAACACATTTCCTTCAAAAGCATTAATCTCCTAGTCTGCATAAATCTAATCCTGCCTCCAGCATGGATTAACTTTTGCATTATCAATTACAAAAAAGTTTTAGCTTATTGCTTTTGAATAACTAAATAATCCATTCGAATGGTTTGTCCTGGGTATTGAAACATTTTGCCCTAAAATGTGTTGCAGTTTCCATCTCTTGACAAAGGGAAACTACTTGCAGATTTAAGTAGATGGTGGGGGTTTTTTCCTGCTTCTGTTTATCATGGCTTAAAAGACCTAAAGTCTCATAGTAATTCTATGCCCAGAATATTCTCTTACAGATATACCACGAAACGTACCCCATACTATAAGTATAAAGATGTTATTGCAGCATTGTTCCTAAAAGTGAAGGGACAGAAACACACTGGAAGTTTACTAATGGGCAGAATGGTTATATCAATGATAGCACATCCATTTGAAAGTATGAGGTAGATCTCTGTTGATATAAACAGATCTCCAAGATATTATAAGTGGTAAAACTAAGATGTGAGACAGTATATAGAGTATTCTACAACCACTTTTTAAAAAAGTTTATATATAAACAGTTTCGTTCCTGTGGAAGGTGACCGTGGGACTAGGGTTTTGAGTGGGAGAAAGATTTCATTGTTCATCATTGTACATTTGTCTGAATTATTATTTACTATGTGCAAGCCTACTTGTTTCCAACAAAACTACATAATTTTGAATAACAAAATGTTAGGGTCTGAGTTTTACTCTAGATACCCTACATACAGCTGCCCCAGTTGAGGTGCTGTTGGGGCACAGTTCAAACACCCTAATGTGATGTTTTGAGCATCTTGACCTAATTTCACCTGGTAGGCACATAGAGCTGAGACTCATACTCAGATAAATCGACACACACACCTCTGGCAACCAGAAAGGAGAAAACAAAGGAAGACCTCGTGATTTCCAGCCCTCCTGCTCCATGCCATACTTACCTCTATGGATTTCCAGCTGTATAGGGTCACTTGGCACTGAGAGACCTGTCTGGCACCTGTATTCACCACTGTCATTGACAGTGGCAGCAGTGATTCTGTATCTGGGGGTCAAGGTCTGAATGGTTGTGCCGTTGAGAAACCACCGTGTAGAGCTGTCCTCAGGCAGATGGGGTCCCTCACACCATAAGGTTACATTTTCCTCTTGGAATACACTAACCCATGGAGGCTGCAAGGTGATCACTGCCTTTGTGGAGTCTGCTTTGGGATTAAAACAAAAAGAACAAGTGGAATAAAAGGGAAGTCTGAGCAACTGGTAAAGTTTTGCGGATGCCACAACGACAAAAATGTATATTTAGATTAAATTGAAAAATTGGTGAGTGGAAACCTACAAAAGCCAGCCAGTAAGAGTGTCCAGACCCTACTACAGAGAGCTCTGTTGATGTCATTAAATCTGCATCTGTGCGTTGGAGATTTTGGGTTCCCGAGAAACAAATGACTAATTTAGGTTCATTGCTGGTCAGCAAGGAAGCAGGGTTTCAAACTAGGGCAAACTGCTTGGAGCCGATTTTCTTATCCTCTGTGCTATACTGTCTCTTAGGGTTAATATCAGGCCTTACTTAGCATCTGCAGTGGAAATCGAGGTTCAAATTCCTCACTTTGAATCCTTCGCTTACCTGCTGGATTCTCTCTGAGGAACAAAAATGTACTGAGCTTTCTTCTAAAAGGAACTTTCTGGAGGGATGCTGGCAAACCCAGCAGAGCTACCTCTGCATTATTGCAATTCTGGCCCTTTCCTGCTATTTTATATAGATTTAGGCATTTAGTTCAGAGGTTGGGACTGATCCAGAAAAATCTTAGAGAGAAACCTTAAAAACCAGGATTTTATCAAAATTATACTCAATATAGGAGATCTGACATAATTTATAAAACTTTCTCCTTTCTATTCTCTCCCTATGCTTTCTTCTTCACGATAAGGGGACCCAGCCTTTGGAAGCAGCAACGTGGCAAAGGAAGAGAAGTTGAGTTAGACATTACTCACCATCTTGCCCACCAACTGGAACTGTAAGAGACCAGAGAATAGAGACATCAGTTGGTCAGGGGGAGACGACAAGGAAGGGAGAATTGTGGAGACAGAATTAATGTACACTCTGTCTTCTGTAGGCCAGCTTTGGTCTCCTGAGTTTCTCTCTACCCACTTTCCCCAAATCAGGTATAGCGGTACTGAAGAGCCCATGGCTGGTTGTTGACAAGGCTTTATTTTGACATGGTGCTGTAGGCTTAATGTTACTCAGAGTCTCCCTTCTCATCCTTTTGATATAATAAGCACCAATAAACCAAGACGCACAGATGCAGTTGTCTCCATACTCATGAGTTGTAGCCTAGTATACTAAAGGAAGACAAAAAAATCCTGAGTTCCCAGAACCAGAGCCTGTACCCTTCTAGCTACCCCCTCTAAGCCCAAATTACCCCAAAGGAACAGAGCTGTCAAGAGCCACATGTTATCTCCGAGCTGATGGGAGCAGTGAAATCTGTAACATGCAAGACATGGAAGAGGTTCTGCCGAGGGCCCTGGAGCCAAGATTAGAAAAGAGGAAGGAAATTGTCACTTCTGACTGCTTTCATTATGTTCCTTTTCTGGGAAGTATATTCTTAATTCTCGGAGCAAGCTCTCCCCATTCTCATACTTCTCGGCCCATCTCTCCCAGTTCGAAACTCTGGGTTTTGGGTTTATGAAACTCTAAGAAACCAAGGAAGGGGTTAAAGTTTTACTGGCATTCTATCCTGACTATATCTTCCCTCTACCAATTCTGTGTCTTGGGGCTAGAATATGCAAATCTCCATTTTAAAAATTGGTTCAAAACCTGGCTACTGCCTCCAAAGCTTGATCATTTGAATCCAGATTATTCTATAGCAGCCTGTAAGAGGCATCTGAAGAGTTACTAATCTGCAAGAATTCCCCTAATACAAACCAGCCTCTCTTCCTCTGGGAACACATGCAGGATCCATTTCTCATTTCAGTTTAAAAAAAGAGCCATGTCTCTGAAAGACATTATGAATTTGGGATGTTTATTTTGGCTAAATCCAGGGGAATCAAATGATTAATGTAAATGCTGTAGAGATGAAAAATAGCATATGTATATATATATCAGCAGAAATATCCCGAAGAAGGGAGTTTCAGAGTACAGGTGGGAAGCTCTCCACTACTAAAGTGAGCTGGAACCTGAGGCAGAGTTGTAAAGATATAGAGATTTTTAGGTATTCTGTTAAGAGAGAAAGAAAACTAAACAGAAACTAGGATGAGTCCAATGAGTGCAAAAGGACTTAGGTAGCAATCTCACACTGATTGAGAATTAAAAATGGCGACATATAATGTTGTAGACTGAATTACTGGCCCCAATTTCTCATCTCTCCCTGAAACTACACTATTTCCACAGCCTCATGAGAGGCTGAGGGTACTTCCTTGACCCTTGGCTTTGACTCATCCATGTGACTTTCATTGGCCAATGAAATGTGGGTGGAAACACCATTGTGCTAATTCTGAACCTAGACTTTAGGAATCTTTACATATTGTCTCTCACCCTCTTGTGCTTCTGTTATCGTCATGACAAGAACATGCTCTAGCTAGCCAGCTATATTGTGAGGCAGAGCTGTCCTGGCCATTGCAGCCTAAAGCAGAGCTGCTCCAGCTGCCCTGCAAACTTCAAGTGAGAAATAAATGCTTACTATTGTATGCCACTAACATTTTGAAATTACTATAGAGCAATAGCTGATTGATACAATTGAAAAGCAAGGAAGAAAGGTCTAGGAAGAACTCAGGATATTCTGAGAGAGATGGGAGAAGCCTTAGCTCATTGAAGTTTACAGTCAAAGCCTATATTCAGAACTATAACACTGTTTTGTCTTCAAAATTTTCATTGTATGAATGTACCATAATTTATTTCACCAACATTTCTTTAGAGACATGCAGGCTGTTTCTAAGGTTTCACTGTTGTGAGCAGCAATGAATAGTCTTGTACCCATCTTTAAATACTTGACTTATTATTCCTGTAGAACACATTCCTAGAACCAGTATTGCTCAGTCACAGGAAATGGACATTTCTTCTTTGGATAGATGCTGTCAGATTGTCTGATCATTACCACCATCATCGCATATATTTGTACAGTGTTTATTATGCACCAGGCAAGTATGCTTGATATGTATTTTCTCATTTAATCCTCACAATAAACTATGGGTAGACACTATCGTTATTTCCATTTTACAAATGATGCAACTAGTCAAAGAGGAATTTGGTATCTTGTCCAAGGTTGTAAAAGGTAGAAGCAGGATTCGAAACCAGGCACTTTGATCTCCTCTACATTCTCAGCAATAGAGCATAACAGTACCCACCACATCCCTTACAATTTCTGATTTGTAGTAAAATAGCTGCTTCTTTAAAAAATATGCGAATGTGTTTCATTGACCAGGAAAACATGGGGGAATGAGTAGTCTTGTGGAAGAGGAATGAAAGAGATCCATGACTTAGAAGGATGAAATGCTTTTTGTCTAATAAGCATCTGTAGTTTCCAAATGTTGAGCAAACATCCCCTGATGTAGGTCTGAATCCAGTAAAAAGAACTAGGAGATAATGGAGCAAACATTGTAACTAAGGCAGGATAGTCTCCAGTATTTAGTGGCTAATGAAAATCATGATGCTCACAAGAACCGTTACGAGAATTTACATCTATATGTGACATTTATATTTCCATACATTGGTGATATTTTATAATACCATCTTACTCATCGGCTTCATGCTTTTAAAATCACTTCACAAATACACTTTTCTCGAAGGTAGATGCAAAGTATTAGTTGCCTGTTTTAATTAAAATTGTTCTCTTCTCTACAATAAAAAATGATTTGTGAACAATTATTTGATATACTTTTTAAAAGGTAGGATAATCTAAATCTCACAAAGAAATGACCCAAAATTAATTTTATTTTTGCACTCTTTACGAGTAAAAAGCAGTTGGTGATCTTATTTTCCCTTAACAACCATATATTTTAGGAAGTATTGAAATATATCAAGTAAATTTTAGGTAAATAATTGTGTATAATTGTCTACAACACGATTTAACTTAACACGTTTTGTACGCTGTTGTAACATCTCTTGAACAGATGAAATATATTACCTTATATATTTGCTAATGCTGGAAGTGTTTTTCAGGAGATTCAGATAAACTTTACCTGATGTTTTTCTTCAACTATCATTCACTGTAAAAAGTTCCACATTGGTTCAATTTCTAGTTTCATTAGAAATTCAATTGATTTTTTTATTCTTATTCTTACTGCTTCATCTATCAAATCTTTCTCTGGTTCCTGCATCCCTCAAGGTGATTTCATCAACTTAAAAAAAATTTAATCCTCATCTGTGACTTTATATTTATATCATCTAGTCTTTACAGTTAATTTCTGGTGGTGTTATAATTTGTCTTTTATAGATTGTTTCAATGTGGAATGACTTTGTCCATTTCCTCTTCCCTTAATCCCACTTTTTTTTTGTCATCGTGAATATACTCGTTAAGCCCATTGTCTAATTGTCCTGTGTGCCCTTGAGGTTCCTTCCTAAGCTTTTTACTAATCAAACCATTATAAATCTCAGTCTGTCTGCTTTTGCATACATTTTCCATCATCCTCAAGATAGCAAATCACTGCATTTTGATTTTGTTCCTGCATCACAGTGTTATGGAACAGCAAGCCAATCTCTGACACCGGTAGTGGTGAAAGAAAGCAGGAATTTTATTTTTGCACAGCGCTGAGTAAGGAGAGAGGGCAGCTAACGCTGAAATCCCAAACTCCCCAAAAAGCTAAAAGGAGTTTTAGATAGGGGTTTTAGATAGGGGAGGGGGAGCATATGCCCTTGCTGGTCAGCAGCTTTCCCACCAGCCTGTATCTCTTTGTGGGGTGGAGATGATCCAGGTGCTTGTCCTTGATGGTGCCTGTCTCCATGGAGGATAGTGGATTCTGGAGCCAGGAAGCCAGAGAGTAAGCAGGGAATGAGTGTTTTGGTTTTAACCCCATATATGCTGGGTTTAATGTGGGGAAACTGATATCAGGGTCGGTATCAACAGCAGCAAGGGGTTCTGGCCAAACTGAAAAGGCCAGAGGGGGAGGGGGAAAGTGTTAAAACATTTGAGTAGCTTATATTCTAAAAATAGGTATCATCTGAAACAGAGAAACTCTTCACATGAACTCCTCCCTCAATATTTGGCAGTCTGATGTGTAAGTCAGCACTATCCTGAAAGGCCTTCATCTAGTACTATAAACAGGGGAGGCCACAATGGTTTGTTGGATCATAGCATGTGAAAGCTCCTGATCGTCCATGTTCCCCAAGCTAGCACCATCTTCCCTCGACCACCTTGATGTGTCAGGAAAACACCTTCACAGTCATCATGACAAGAGCAGGAGGAAGTTGGTCAAGATGGGGGTTGGTGACTAGAACAGATAGAGGGTTCAGGAAGGTAGGGAAGTAGGAGGTTGGCCACAAACTCTTCCTTTGTTTTTTTTTTTTTGCCCTTGTTCCACCCCAGGGGGAGAAAAAAATCTTTATTTCTTTTCAGAACTTAAAAAATGTTATGCAATATTTTATACAAATGACAGAATGTGTAATATATATGTGTATTTGGCTATGACACACAATAAGCAAATGAATACTAATGAACCCACCACTCAAATTAAGAACTAAAATATTATTAATAACATACAAGATTTCTGGCCAAGATAGAGTAGCAAAGATTGGATTTATCATCTCACCTGAAATAAAAACAAAAATGAACAAAATATATTAAACAACGTTTTTCAAAACAGTGGCCATCAGGCAACAAAGCACAGTCATCCCTGAGGGATGGGAAAGAAAAGAGATGAGCCTGTGATTGCCCCAGCTCACTGCATTGAGAGGGTCTTCAGGCTGTGGTGCTGGGATGGGCGATTCAGGCAAACCCCAGTGGAATCTCTGAGTTGAGAAGATGTTGCTGAGAGTCTGGAGAGACCAAGCTGGCTAGAGTTCACAGGCCAAAAAACTGCAAAGGAGAAAGCTGCACAGAGACAGAAGTCTCCAGGTACAGGGAATTCCCCTCAAGCATTCAGCAGAATAGGGACCAGTTATTTGTGGGAGAAAACTACCTCAGGCCTGGGAAAGAACTTGAAAGGATTAGATGGAGTAGCCCTCAGTGCTCACACAGGGCTGGAAATAGTGCCAGTTCCCAACAGCCGGAAAGGAAAACATCATAATTCATGAGGTATGTGATAGAATACTCAGACGGGTCTTACCTCAGTAAAGTGGAGAGGTGGAAGATATCACAAGACCAAAATCCAACTTCTAGAGATGAAATCTGATATATTGGATGGGATTAAGAGCAGATTAGACATTGCAGAAGAAAAGATTAGTGAATATGAAGACATTATAGCAATAGTACCTATCCAAAATGAAACACAGAATGAAAAAGAAGATAAAGAGGATCAGTGAGGTGTGGTAATGGCTTAATATTGTTACCAGCTTTTAGTTAATATCAGCCCTGATATTGTTTCCCCTACAGTGAAACCAGCATATATGGGTTGAAACTAAAGGCACACATTCCCAATTCCCTGGTTCTTTAGTTACACTCATGTGTAAATAATTGTTTCTTTAACCTCTGACTCCCTGAACTATAGAGCCAAATAGAAGATACAAATTGTTAAAGTCCAGATGACCTCACACTGGGCTCCCACTAAAGTTGTGGCTAATTGCAGGACATTGAAGTTCTTTTACAGAGAAACTAAGGTCCGGAGAATATCAAGAAACCAAAGCTTCCCAGGCCCAACTCCTTGGCTTCCTGACATAACAGTCTACCTTCTACCATGGAGATAAACAGTCAAGGACACTCATCTGAGAAATATTTTGTTTCCTCCTCTGGAAGCAGCCCCAGACACAGGCTTATGGGCAAATGCTGACCAAGAAGTCCACGGCCCCAGTCCCCCGTCCCCTACCTAAAACCAAAATAAAAACTCCTACTCCTTTCTTAACAGGGAGCAAGCAGTTTTGGGGCACTGGCCCTTGCTTTTCTCCTACTGCCTGGCAAAGTAAAGCCTTTCCTATTTCACCCAAGACTCTGTTGTTGTTATTTGGCTTGGCATCAGGATCGAAGACAAAACTTTCAGTAACAATATACGTGTAATTGGAGTCCCTGAAAAGCGGGGGTGGACAGAAAATATATTTGAAGAAATAATGGCCCAAAATTTTCCAAACTTGATGAAAACTATAAATTCATAGATCCAAGAATCTCAACAAACCCCAAGCATGCACACACACACAAGCCATGAATAAAACAACATAAGATCATAATAATCAAATTACTCAAAATTAACAGTAAAAGAAAAAAAAAATCTCAAAAGCAGCCAGAGAAAAAAGATATGTTACACAGAGGCAGAGGAATGAAGATAAGGATGACATCTGATGTTTTGTTGGAAACAATGCAAGTGAGAAGATAATGTAGCAATATCTTTAAAGAACTGAAGGAAAGCAATCTCTCAACCTGGAATTCTATGCCCAGTGAAAGTATCTCTCAAAAACAAAGATATTATATGTATATGAATTTTTGATTTTATAAGATGATGCTAAGTTAGTTTCTCAGTGGCTATACTAGTTTAAACTGCCATCAGCAGGATATAAGGATTTCTATTTTGCTAATGTCCTTGCTAATATTTGATATTGTAGTAAGACTTCTTAGTCTCTCTTCCCAACTTAACGGTTATAAACTAGCACTCTGTTGTAGTATTCATTTGCATTGCCCTGATTACTAATGACATTGAACACTTTTTCATATGTTTATTCACCATTTGTGTAGTTTCCTCAATGAAATCTCTGTTCGTGGCTTTTATTTTACTCATTTTGTGCATTTTTATCTTTTTCTTAATGATTTGTAGAAGCTTTAAGATTCAATCTGGCTTGGGGGTTACATGTGTTGCAGTTATTTTTTTGTGATCTGTGACTTGTCTTTTCACTTTATGTTGTGTTTTCATATACAAAAACTCTTAATTTTAATGTAAATTTATCGATATTTCATTTTATGGTTAGTATTGTCTTGTTTTTGAAGTCCTTACCTATTCCAAAGTATTTTCTTCTAAAAGCTTACCTTTTACATTTAAGTCTTAAATCTATCTGTAAATTATGTCTGTATGTGGTGTGAGGCAGGTATCCAATTTCTTTTTTTCCACATGTATAACCAATTGTCCCAGCACCATTTAAAAACGTAAATCATTCCCTCTCTGAAGTGAACTGACAATTCTATCACAAAATAAGTTTTCATATACATGTGGTTCTCTTCCTAGAGTTTATGCTGTTTCATTTGCAATTTTCCTATCCCTGCGCCAATACCATACTGTCTTAATAATATGGCTTTCTAATACATTGTGACATATGGTAGTGCACGTCTCCTTAACTTATCCATCTTCAGTGGTGTCATAGTTATTCTTGTATTGTTGCTCATTCATGGACATATTGAATCAGCTTGTCAGATTTCTTAATATTTTTTGTATTTAGATCAGAATTACATTGAATATGTATATTAATTTGGGGAGGATTTGTATCTTTATGACTTTAGTCTTCCAAACCACGGATTTGGTATATCTACCCAAGTCTTTGGTGTTCCTCAATAATTTTCCATAAGTTGCACAGTTTTCTCCATATAGATTTTGCACAGATCTTGTGGGATTTCTTCTTAGGGGGGGTGTGTGTATGTGTGTGAGTGAGTGTGTATATTTTTGCTAATTTAAATGGTAGTTTAAAATTTACACTTTCTAAATGTTTGTTTATGGTATAATGGAAATTCAGTTGATTTATGGAGTGATGCCTTCATATTCAGATACTTTACTAAAGTCTTTAAAATTTTTTTCAGATTATTTATTTTCAGATTCTTTTGTGTTTTTTCATAGAAATTTATATTATCTGCAAGTGTTATAGAGCTTTCTTTATTTCTTTCCAATCCATATATGAGTATTTTCTGTAGGATTTTGGTAGGTATATTTTTTCAGGAAAATCATGCTTTATTTCTTAGTTTGCTAAATCATAAAATGTTGTTAACTTTTATCAAGTGCTTTTTCTCTGTGAATTGAGATGATAATATAATATTCCTCCTTAAATTTGTTAATGTGTCTAATTATGTTTATAGATTTTTCTGCTGTTAAAAAACTCTTAAATTCCTGAGTAAATCTGATTTCATCATGGTTTATCATGCAGTTTTAGATATTGATGGATTTGACTTGTCAATGTTTTGTACTTAAAATTTCTGCTTTATATCCATCACAATTTCACCAGAAGTTTCTTGATGTTGTTGGTCTTTTCAAAGAACTAACTTTAGACTTTGTAGATTCTATTTATTCTATCTTTGTTTTTCTATTTCAATTATTTCTGCTCTTATTTCTTTTATCTTCCTTCTCTTCTTTTTGTTGGATTTGTTCTGTCCTTTTTCTAACTTTAAGTCTCATGCTTAGGTTAATTTAACATTTCTTCACTTCTAATATAAGAATATAAGAGTTTCTTTTTTATTCTAATTACCCTTTTAGCCACATTCCATTAATTTGGACTCATGGTGTTTCAATTATTGGTTATTGAGAAGTATTTCAAATTTCCTTGACTTTTAAATGGTTTTTCCTTTATTAGCTATTTTTCTTTTTCCATTTCCCTCTTCTTATGGTTTGGAATTTTTATATACTATTTCTATTCTTTGGTGATTCTCCTAAAAGTATATCTTGCACGTTTTGTATAAGAAATTGTAAAGATAATCCCCAGAATGAAATCACTAGAGGAGAATCCTTTCACCAATTTCATGCTCTAGGCGGTGGCAACAGAATATTACCAAAAGTTCATAGCCATGGAATCCTAATGTACAGAACGTTTTCTGAAAAAGTTCTAGTCTATCACCCTTCCCCTCAAACTACTCAACTTATGGCATACCTATCTATGAAGATGCTGACTATCTGCGTACTCTCAATCCTTTCAACATTGGACATATATGCAAAAGAAATGACCTCCTTTGTGACTACATAACCCAGAATTTCTAAGAACTTTACTATTGGTAATACAGTTCTGTCCCTCAATATTCTGAAGCATTAATGATGAATAATGGTGGTGATATTTCCCTTGTAATAAACTCTGAGAGGAGGCAGATTGGAATAGTGGTAAGGAAATGTCACCAGAAGTCAAATGGACAGTTTGAAGCGCATTTTACAATGCAATACTATTTCAGCTAGAAGCTTCTAGCTGACTCAGCTAGTCCTCCTGCCTACACTTCCTCCAGCACACAGTCCAGACAATAAGTAACCCACACTCTGTGATCAAGGTTTGTGGAATTTAGACCAGTTTTTCTGAACTTTGAAAAGCTCTCAGCTCACAGAACTACTAGGTGTGGGTAGATGAGAATTGATGGACTCAGCAATATTTTGTCATGGAAAAAAGTTATTTGAATGAAAATCTTATACTTTTGGGGATCAGAAGAAGCACATACAGTGGTCTTAATCCTTGAAAATGTCTGCACAATGACTTTGTTTCTTAGGGTTTTATCTAGTCTATAGGTAAGGTTGACTTTCACTCATCGTCTAGCTTGTTCTTGCCACAACAACTTAGTTTCTCTTCTTCTAATAGCCTCTAGACTGATTCTCAGCAGGGAATGAAAACAAAACTTATTGGAAAGGCAAAGTAACATAAATTTGAGTAGATTCATCCATCTAAACAAGGCTGGGAACATTCCAACGTTTTACTTGGTTGATCTTACTATTATCTCAGTATTGTGCATGACAAAGCTAACAGAGGTCCAGTAACTTGCTCATAGTCAAAAAGTTAATAAATGGTGCAATGAGACACAAACTAGCTCCAAGTCTGATTTTGTGCAGCAGTGATATAATAATTATGAGATTTAACAGAAACAGAATTATGGCTAATTGACCCTGAGTATGCTTCCCAGTACACTGTAATTTAGGAATCTTTTCTCAGATAATTAGCAGCTTTATCATGTGGAAGGGGAGGGGGCCAGGATTTGGTCAAAACCAGGTCCTTTCTGGGGAAAATTAGTCCTTTTCAGTAGAGGTGTGGTGAGAGTCAAGAAATAAAGCATTTACATCTTCAAGGTGGCCTATTAGCACTTGGTAAGGGTAGTAGATGTTGTCTTATCTTCTGACTTTTCAGAGGGTAAGCACAGTCTTCTCGTGGTCAAAATAGACAAAGGGAGACATTTCTCTTTACAACTATAATTTAAGATATTAGGGTAGAACTCAATAAAGACCCTGTTCAAGACACAGTTAGAATTCCAGACTGGATCCTCTGGCCTGCCTTCTTCTTACTTGACTCCATGAAGACGTCATAATATAACTGTAATGCATGGTTTGTGTCAAAGTTTTCTCTTGGAAGGAAGGAAGATAGCTATGTTTATGCAGCATAAATAAGAGGATGACAAATACTAACCCAGGGAGGATTGAGGGGGTTCCCAAGTCACAACCATATCCTTTGCCATTCCACTACTCCCTTCTAGATCCAAGTCTTGGTTGTCTTGCCCTTAGAAACATTGCTGTCCCTACCATGGCCTGGTCTTCAGTCCTGTCTCTATAGTCTCAAAAATTATGGTCTATGACACCAAACAAAACAGACAAGATTAGAGTAATAGAGGGGAGTGCAAGGACTTCCTGGGATCATATCACTATTCTGCCTCCTTTGATTAGGAATATTGTGATCCTACCTCAAATAAATGGCAATTGGTTCAGTTCAGAAGATTCACAGGGGGAAAAGCCATTTCCCATATCAGATGTGTGGTACTCTCACTACTCTCACTTCCCCAAGCTAAGTGAGTTTAAAGGTGGTTTCTCTTTTATATACCTTAAAAGAAAAAACTTATTTTCTCTACTCACAACACTTCTGACATCAAATGTGTGGGGAGTTTTCCCCTGACATTAAGCAATTCTGGTACTAACTGCCCAGAGCTAGCACAGACCCCACAGATTAAGGGCTCTGTCCCACAAAACTGCCCCCACTTCAGATGCCAGTTGCAAGTCCAGTTGGTTGTCCCCTGTGTTTCTGAATAACCAGCTATTAGTCAGGAGTTCCCATAACCTCTTCCTCAGGTTTGTAAAAATTATACATAATATCAAGTTGAAAAGAATGAAAGAAAATGCATACTTTTATACACTGTCAAAAGCAGCAAATTGGCAAAGCCTTTAAAAAAATTATATTTAGCAACATACAAGCAAATTTGAATTTTGCCCATTAGGTTAATATATTACATTGAACCATATGAAATTGTCAATATTCAACAAATGTTGACCTGAAAAATTAACTTGAGATAGATCAAAAGAAATTATCTGCACTGAAACACAAAAAGAAAGAAAAAGTGAAATGTTTTCAAAATTTCAAGAGCATGTGGGTCAGAAGAGAACTGAGCCAGACTAAAGTTTATTTTTCACCTTGGTAACTCGTTTGCTAGAGGATCTGTTTATCGACTGGTTGAGTAAGGCAAGAATTTCCGCCTATATAGGCCATGAAGGGTGGTTGGCATAATTTCAATTGCTCTTTCAATTTCTGTACCTCCTAAAAGAACATTCCTCCTTTCCTGACTCGCAATCGTATACTTCCCTGTCATCTGAGGAAGTATTTTATTGTGTCTGATGTCTCTGGAGACCATTTTCCACCTAAAAATTGAGAATGTGGTCCTAAGCTGTAATTTATGGATCTCCTTTTGAAGCAGGAAATGAGATGACCCTTCAAATAGGAAACAATGGTAATGACCGTTTCCAGATTCAACGTTAGACAATGCATAGACCTGTTGTATGGGCTTTGTGATGGCCAGGAGTGCCAGAAATTAGGTTTCTGGGCTCCTTCCAGTCTAGGATATCCTCACAGCTAGAAAGGATCGCAGGGTTATTGCCCAGTAGGGTCGCAACCACCAAAAACATCTCTAGGATAAAGACTGGTGGAGAATTTCTCTATCACTTTCTTAAAATCCTAAGTAAACCCTGTACTTTTGTGCTGTAGAGGACTGCGACAGCAGAGCCACCTTCCTGTGCTGACCCAGCTTCTGTTTGTTTAAATCTCTACTCCTGTCACTTGAAGGCACTTGATGGAACCTGGAGCCCTTTGTTCCTTAGTTCCATGTGACCTGTCCTCTGGTGGGTAGTTGAAAATTTCAAGGACACTGGAAAATGCCAAACAGTATGCTCTCCGTTGGGGTAAAACTAGGCTATGCCATCTTGTTCAAATAGGTAAAGCTGAGGCTGATAGACATTTTTGGCATTGATGGTTCTGTGGTAGTATTCTTGATTCCCACTTGTCAAAAGTTAGCTCAATTTCTGGCCAATATTCATATATACGTCTGTCTACTAGACTCTTCTAACTACACAATAAAATAATAAATGTTGAATTTTAAGTAACGTGACTGTTATCTTTTCCAAAGGAAAGTCTGAGCATGTATAGGATTGCCATTTAGGGGTCAAAAGGAAAAAGTGTTAGATTTTGAGACTGCAGCCTTTGATTTCATGGCCCAGAATAGACTGGTAGCTGGACCTAGTTAGGAAAAAAAGGGGAAAGAAAATTCTGTAGTAGTTTTCTGTAATAAAATTTGTATTTGTAGTGGCCTGACAGTTTTTACAGTGGTGGGACTGTGATTTATACTCCATCTTGTGGTGTCAGCAACTTAGCTTAAGTCAGAGCCATAGCATTAAAATATGACTTTATTTTTTGAGGCATTTAGTATATTTTAAAAGTTGATGATGATAATAGTGGCTAGGTTAGTTATGTTAATATTCCTTCTGAAAACAAACCAAGGGTGCATAAGAAAAAAAAAGGGTGGATAAGAAAACATATTCTTAAATGCATTAAGGTGATGGTTAGACAATGAAGAATTACTAAGTCTAAAGTAAAGGAAAAACTGGAACCCAGAGACATAAGCAAGCGCAGAAACTACATTTTTGCTAAGAGCATTTCCTGATCCTGCAAATTAGGTATGACAGCCTCCTGTGGCGAATGGGGAAGAAATAAAAGACCAGGCTCTGCACAGTTTGGGAAATCTACCAGAAGAGCATTCCTACACAAAGCCAGGACCCCAAACGGCTATAATCTTAGGATGAAGGTGAACTAGAATGAAACATCCCCTGTGTAATACAGTTAAGTTTTTACTTGGTTTAAGGCAATTATAGACTGAGAGTGCTCCCAGCCGCCTGGCAGGAAAGCCTTCGTTGTAGGTCTCAGATTATTCCTAAACTGATTTTTTCAAATACAACGTGTAGCATATACTCAAAGATAATGAACACAAAAGAACTAGACTCCATGAATGAGAACCATCAGACACAGCAGGCAACAGAAACTGACCCTAAAAATATTAGAGATGTCAGAGTTATCAGAAACATTGTAAAACAATCATGTCTACGTTGTTCATGAAACAAATGAAAATTTTGAAAACACTTAACTTCAAAAAATATACACACCCTCATGTCATTGCAGCATTATTTACAATAGCCAAGCTATGGAAACAACCTTGTATACACACACACACACACACACACACACACACACACACAGAGGAATATTATTCAGCCATAAAAAAGAATGAAATCTTGACATTTGCGGCAACATGGATAGACCTTGAGGGCATCATGCTAAGTAAAACAAGTCAGACATAGAAAGACAAATACCATATGATCTCACTTATATGTGGAATCTAAAACAACCCGAAAAACAAGCTTGTAGTTATAGAGAACAGATTGATGGTTGCCAGAGGTTAGGGGGGTGTTGCAAAATGGGTGAAAGGAGTCAAAAGGTACAAACTTCCAGTTGTGAAATAAATAAGTAATGGGGATGTAATGCACAGCATGGCGACCATAGTTGAATACTGTATTGTGTATTTGGAAGTTGCTAAGACAGTAAATCTTAAAAGTTCTCATCAGGCGCTGGCCTGGTGGCGCAGCGGTTAAGTGCACACATTCTGCTTTGGCCGCCTGGGGTTTGTAGGTTCGGATCCCGGGTGCAGACATGGCACCACTTGGCAAGCCATGCTGTGATAGGCGTCCCCCATATAAAGTAGAGGACGATGGGCACGGATGTTAGCTCAGGGCCAGTCTTCCTCAGCAAAAACAGGAGAATTGGGAGCAGATGTTAGCTCAGGGCTAATCTTCCAAAAAAAAGAAAAAAAGTTCTCATCATAAGAGAAAAAACTTCTGTAACTATGTATGTTGACTGATGTTAACTAGACCTATTGTGGTGATCATTTTGCAACATATACGAATATCAAATCATTATGTCGTACACCTGAAACTAATATAATGTTGTACGTCAATTATATCTCAATAAAACTTTTAAAAAAATTTGGAAGAATGTTGCTCACTAGGGAGTTTTCTTAGCTTCAACTAAACATTCAGGATTGCAAGACCCTCATAGGCCACACATGGCACCAGTCTACTCAGAAAGATACAGAATAAGAACCAAAGCTGTTAGGAGGGCAGCCGCAGGCATTGTTCTGCTGTGGGAGTGGTCCTTGCAGTAGTCTATGTAGCAGTCTGCACTGTCACCCCAGAGATATTCTCTTGGTTCTCTGCCCCTCACTCTCCACTCCAGGACAGCTGAAGCGTGAGGTATGAGGGAACAAGACAGATTGCAGCCACCCTGGCTTAGAAACTACAAGTCTCTGAGGAGCCAATATCTCTTGCAAAAACTTTATAGCACAGTTTCCAATGTCCATGCAAGGTTTATGCAAGTTACAAGAGTCACTGCATTCAGGGAAGCTCAAAGTATGGCTTCTCACCAGATACCTATTACTTTCCCAAGTCCAGCTGTAGCCTATCGATCAGGAATCATTTTTTATCATACGATGTTGCTTATTAATATAGTGATATTTCACCCTTAGAAGGTTTCAGGAAAATAGAGCTGGAAGGTTAATTAAAGGTCAAATTATCATGCAGAAGGGGAAAGCTTTGTTATCTCATTGCGGGTTTTTTTTTAAATATTTTGTCACAAACTGGGAACTATAAAAAGTGATAGAACAGATTTAGAGATGAGTCAAGCAAAAATTCTAAAATGATGAACCCATTCAAATGAGAATGAGCAAAGTCCATTTATTCAGAACTTGTTATAGCAAAGCAGCCAGGCGCTATCACTTGGATTTAGTAGAAACTGAAAGGCAGGCAGAAGAGTGGGAAAGCTTTATGGAAAAAAGGGAAGGTTTTAGGTGTGCAGTGATTGGAGGCTGTCGGCATGGGGAATTAGAGCTAACGAGAAGCAAGGTGTCCTACATAATTATATAGGTTAGGAGTGTGCATATTTTGCTTTCTCTAGTTGATCCTAAGTTGGAAGCAGGGACAAAAATTAGGGAAACTGTTACTTATTAACCAAGTCCTGGCCATTTTGGGTTGATCATTACAGAGGTTATTGTTTGGCTTCCTGTTTGCTTGAGATAATGGTTTAGACTTTCTACAACTCTGACTTACAGGCAGTAGGTTGACTTTCTAGGCTGGTTAGCATAGTTATTGGGTTGGTTTCCCAGGCTAGTTGCTGCAGATTGTAGATCAGAATTCTATTTTTATATGTGGTCTGGCCATTGTCCATTTGCTTATTCAGTCTCTCTTCTAGAACCCATTACGATCATGCCTTTATCTCCATCATCCCCTGTAACTACCCTTGTCAAGGTCACCAATGACTAATTTTGCTAAACCCAATGGTCAATTCTTACCCTCATTTAATCTATAAATAACATTGGACAGTTAATCCTTTCCTCTTCCTGGAAACATTTTCTTTACTTGGTGGAAAAAAATTATAAAATGAAATAAAAATAACTAAGAACTCAGTGGAAGAGTTAACAGGAGAGCAGTCACAGCTGAAGAAAGAATTAGTATAGGGGAAGATGAGGAAGAAGAGAAATTCAAAATGTAGAACAAGGAGAAAAAATGTAGTGTTAGACACACAAACAATTAAAAAACAGCAAATAGAATGAGAAGTTCTACCTTACTTTTAGAGACTCAGAAGTAGAAGAGAGAAGAAACAGGGTAAAGGCAATATTTGAAGAAGTAATGTTTGACAATTTTCCGGACAACATGAAAGACACAAATCAACAATTCAAGAGGGCCAAGCAATCCCATACAAGGTAAATAAATGAACATCAGTGCTAGAGACATCATAGAAAAACTGCAGAAAATCAAAAACAAAGACAAAAATTGCAAAAAGCATCCAGAGAAAAAAGAGAGTTTACATTCAAAAAGCATCGCACTCAAAGAAGTATAGCAGACTTCTATACTTCTAGATTTAATAAAAATAGCCTTTATTAATTAAGGAAAGGTAAAGATACTTTCATTAAAAAAAAAAAACTGAAACAGTTCTTCACCAGCAGACCAACTCAAAAGACATTTCTAAACAATGCTTCCCAGGCAGAGGGAAAATGATTCCACATGGAAAGCCAGACAAAGAAAGAAAAAAAGAGAAAGAGAGTAGTAAATACATGGATAAATCTAAATTAACATTGACAATATAAAAATATATAAATAGTCTTCTGGGGTTTAAAAACGGTTTGAACTATAATAAATGAAAACAGCATATACACAGAGTGAGACTAAATGGAACAAAAGTATTCCAAGTTTTTTATACTGTCCAGGATGAGGGTAAGAGTAATAATTACTACTATGCTTGATAAATTAAAGATTAAGATGTAATTTTAAAATTAACCACTAAAAGAATAGAAGCAAAGTGAAATACTATTAAAAATATGCAAGAAAAATTTGAAGCAAAGTATATAAAACAATAAAAAGTATAATGTTATAATAGTTTAAAAGATAACCAATCCAAAAAAACCAAGCAAAAATGAGAGAAATAGAAACATAGAACAAGCAGGACAAATAGAAAAAAATAAAGATGATAGATTAAAAATTAATTATATTGGCAATTAAGTGTAAGTAGACCAAATTATTCAGTAAAAAATAAATATTGCTAGACTAGATTTAAAAATTAACTACATGCTGTATTCAAGAGACATATCAAAACCATAAAGCGACGAAAAAGGTTGAAAACAAAAGGAGACAAAAGGAGCTTTATTGAAAACATTATCCAAAAGTCAGCTACATGAATAGACTTTACGGCAAAAAACATGACTTCAGAATATTTCTCTTGTGAAATATAACCATTCATTTCTAAATGCCTGTTTTGCTAAATGGTTATCATGGGTAGTGACATATAAATTAATCTCCATGAGCCATTTTATTAGACAAAGAGCTTTGATATTTTCTTCTTCACTCTCCAAATATAAAGGAATAATAAACTAATAAATGTTTAAAGATATCTTATCTTTCAAACTTGTGTATAAGTAATTATTGTCATGTTATAATTTAGGATGATTCCCACACCACAGCCTGCCCTGAGGTCAGCCAACTTCTTCCCTAGGTGAATCCTAGGTTATTAACTGCCTGGCGTCAGGGGAGACTGTAGGAAAGAACCCAGGATGACAGTGCCTTTGGCATGGGGATGGGTGAATGTTGGTGCCACACTCCCTGCCCGCTCTGCCCAGCTTTCTGCTGCTCTTTTGTCTCTGCCTCCCACAGTGTGTGGAGAGCTCATTTCTGTGGCTCCTCTGATGCGAGCTAAGCTTCCCTTATCACTGAGCAACAGAAGGAGATATTCGAACCAGAACAGTCTTCCACCACCCCACCAAACCTCAGACATTGTGTCCCACCCCCTGCCCTTAATTTTCTCTCTTCAGAACACCAAGACTGGTGATGACCATTTCCCTGTCCTTCTTGCATGAGAATGGCCTAAATTACTGTGTTTCCTGTGCTTGTACCAGAGAAGCAGAGGTCTTACACTCTCAGCCTTCTGGAGCTGGCAGATTTGGAGAGAGTAGAGAGAAGGTGGACATGCTCTCTGCTTTGGCATGTGGGCTGTCCACATATGCCCTTGCTGTAGTCTCATTTGTGAAGAGCGGCCATGCGGTCGGTCAGTTAGGGAGTTCAGCTGTTAAGTGAGCGGTGGACAATTACAGCTGATTGGCATTAGCACTTCCTAGCACTTCTCCCACACGTTTCTCTCTCATCCTGAACAGCTTTTATTCTGCAATTGCTATGCCCACCTAAGCCAGAAGTTCTAAATACCCCTCTAATTGTAAAGTTACTTGTCTCGTAGGCTGTTAGAAGAGGTAAATAACTAGTATTCAAAATGAACAGTTGACTTCTCGAATACTAGGTTCCTAGAGTTAACTTAATGTATGATTTTGACCATTTGTGATGTTGTAATGACCTGTGCAGTGACCTGAAGAGAGAAATTTCTTTATTGGCCAGATTCCTCATCTTTCTGAACCAATGTAATATACAGGAAGTTCAAGAAAATTTCATGGAATGGCAACCTAAGGGAGAGGGCGAGACTTTCTCTATGCTCCTCAAATCTCCTCCTAGGGGTACATTTACATGCATCTTGACATTAGAAAATCAGAAGAATATAGGCATGACAAGGGAGGGAAATCTTCTGACCTTTTTCCTAAACTAATTTCCAAAGAGAGAAACACACACCTAGGATTCACCAGGGAATTTCTATATAGAATATAAATAGATGGAAGAAGGTAGTGATGAAGTGGCAGAATATAAACTTATTCTTCATATTCTAGGACTCTGATTTGCTGGTAGGTAATGTCATGGTATCAGGGGTTATGCACATGAGTGTGGCAAGAATTAGTTCCAAATGTTACATGTCCCAGCAACACACCAGAACTTACTACCTGCCTTGGAAGCTGCACCCAGAGGAGTGGTTGTGCACCTCATGCCAAGCACCAATCCTTCATGGTAATAGGCCTGTCCCAGTCCCAAGGCTGCCAAGTCACTGTGTAGAAACATTCTTTAATAATTTTTGTTTCCAAAACATTGCCCCATTTTATCTTTTTCCTGTCTTTCCTCAAATGACTGCATCTTTGTCCTTAACCGTTGAATCATTGCATGGAGCAGACTTGCCTTTGCAATAAAGACTCAAGTAGAGGTAGCAAATGAAGTTACTGTGATGGAGAAAAAAGAAGAAAAACAGCTATATATATTGGCCTGCAATCAAACTTTGGTTGCTCAGGTGGGAGAAAAGATGCTTGAAACTGAAGCACCATATTCTTAGTTTAAGGTATTCTTCATAGCTCATAACACATCCAATACTTCGTGAAGTTGCTTCTCCCACAACCCAGAGCAGGCCCTAGGACTTCATCTAGTGGCTTCCTGACAGAAATGGAGCCACCTGTCCATACCTGGACTCAATGACCACACAGATCCCAGCTATACTAAGCAGCCTACTGTTTCTGGAGCTTGGTCTAGGATGGAAGAGAACTGCAGGTGGGATCCAGCTCCTTCTAAAGGATATAAATTCTCAGCTGAGGAATCCAAAATTGTCCCTGTATGGAGACCTCTGTGCTTCTAGGACATCTCTGAAGCTTGACTACTAAGAATTCTTATAAAATCAAGTTTCAGAATGTTTCCTCTAGGGAACTTCCTACAGAGGCCTTTTGGTGGCCTTTATCCCATGCGCTAGGGACCTGACTTGGTGAAATTGAAAAGTCCAAAGGCCAGGTGCACCAGCACAGTGACTTCTTTTTGTCCTTGCTTCCTAATTTCCAACCCCTGCCAGAGACTTGTGCTTCTCTGATATGTACATATGTTTCAAAGCCAACACAAGTCCAGAACACACTAGCTCCAGGGGTTGATCCACTGCAATTCTTTTCCCAGCACCTCCCATGGTTTCCAGGGCTCCAGTGACCAAGGGGGGGGGGGCGGATTGGGGGAGGATTGCCATTGTTTAGCTAGTGTGTTGGTTGATGTGCATTTAGGCTACAGGTGTGTCCAGATTTACACCAGAGTCAGAGTGCAGTGTGGCAAATGGATTGGAGTATACTAGACTTGGCGGTCGGGAGGCCAGTTTTTGATCTGCTTATTAATGGAGGTAAGAAGTGATGGATGGAAGAAGGTAGTGATGAAGTGGCAGTGGGTCTGTAAAGAGTCCAACAAATTTAAGCACTATTTATTAATTATACTGGATATAAATTTCTGTGCTGGGAGGCTGAGAGCATTTATCCAAAAGGAATAGCAAGATATGGTTTGGATGGACAGTGGCGAGGGTAAATGTACGAGCCGGGGGTAGGAACAGATTTGAGTGCTATTTTAGTGATCAACTGAAACACAGGACAGTGTTTTGGGGATGCTGTGTCTGGGTCTGATCTTAGAGTGTTGAGGTAGGAGAGTGGTGTATGATGCTGACAGGGAACTCACTGGTGCATTGAGTTTTAGCATTTGTAACTCTGAGATGTGTATGAGGCATTAACTTGTGAATTAAGAGTTGTGAATTGGAAGTTCAGGTTTATAGTTTAGAAGGAGATGTGGGAATCAATACAGATCTGGTTGATATAGGTGGTAATTGAAAGCCCGTTGGCCAGATGTGGCGTGTGTCTTGGGTGTTGGGTAGAGGGGCAGATAGAGCCAAAGCTCTTCAGAGTCAAAGTGATGGCCGTTTTCCCTGTAGAGCTCAAGTTTACGACTCAGCCTGGAACTAGCTTGACTTCTCAGCAGGAGAAGCATGACTGCATGTCACAGCTCCTGTCTTTCAAAAAGTCATAATGACTCCCAGAGCATGTGGGGCAGCTGTCCAGGTTCATCTCTTCAGTCTAATTTCTCCAGAGAAAATTGAGGAAAGAACTCTCTCCACTATTTGAACTTCACCAAAAGACCACAATGTTATTATTTCAATGATCAATATTTCTTTAAAATAGTCTACTCCTCATACAGCTAATAAATTGAAGCTTATTAATTAGGAAATTGGATTATTCCAAACTATTAAGCACTGATTGGAAATTTAATATTGATCTTTTCAGATCATATATCCATTCCAATGTTTTACACATCTTAAAAAGAAGACATATAAAATTATTATAATGACTACAAGACTGATCATTACTCTTTTACCAGAAAAGCTACAAAGGACTAACTCCATAGACCAAAATTTATTTCTTCCTTATCTCTATCTTGATTCTGTTCTTTTCTCCCCTCTTTCTTTTAATACTAATTCTGGTTCTGATTCTTACTTCCTCCTTGGATGAGAACTTTACTTACCTAATCTACCAGGTAGGTTACCTTCTCAGAACCACTAAAACAACAATGTGAGGCTGAAAATTGCAGATTTAGGAACAGAAACAAGGAACCTAAATGATTTTCTGGTGTTTTTCTATCGAAGTCTGTTATGCAGTTGGAAAGTCTTTTTCAGAGTTAAGAGTTTGACCAGGCAAATCAGATATTTTGATATTTATAGTTTTGTTAGTATAACTTTCCTGTAAAAACCTTTGGTTTGGATGTCTTTGGAATCTGTTTTGGAAGTGTTGCTAAGGCTTGCTGAGTACTCTAATGACTCCTCCTGCACCCAGACAAAGGCAAGCATTGGTGGTTCAATGGTAGAATTCTCGCCTCCCACGCGGGAGACCCGGGTTCGATTCCCGGCCAATGCACGCTGGTTTGCTCGCGTCCGTTCCTTTGGTGCTTTTTGTATTTCTACTGCGCAAAATATACTGCACAAGCAAAGTGCGGTCGTTTAGGGATTTTGGTTGCTGCGGCTGTAAACTGTGGGCAATGCCAACCAAAGTGGTGGGGCTGTAGCTGGAACCTAAGACTTTCAGAAACCAATGTCATAATCAGAGACCAGGCAGTGCTTGGACTCAGCAACCACTTCACGAGTCTGTCTTTGAAAGTGGCAGTGTTTCTGGTGGCTCCGTGATTTAGAATATTTGGACTTAAGACCACTGTTAACTTTCAGCCTTTCTCCTGGAAGATCTTAGGAACCCAAAGAGCCATCAGGTCACTGATTCGCAGGCTGGACCGTGGGTTGATCGCCGGGCCACGTATCACTATGGAGCGAGGATCAACAGATGAAGATCCTGGAAGGAGAACAGTCGCGGGGCCCGGCAGTCACCCCAGTGGCGGGGGAGGCGTGTGGGGAGGAACCCGTGTGGACAGGACGGGAGCTGCGGAGAGGGGGCCTCGCACAGAGGTGGCTGGAGGCCCCTGGCGTCTGTACACCAGACGCCGTGAACCGAGTTTATTAACATCGTCAGCCACCGCGCCTCCGCCTGTCCCCACAGTGGGCCCATCGGTGTTCCGGGGATTCCGTGTACCAGGCAATGTGGGTCAAGAGGTGTGAGCCTGAAAATTACACTTTTCAAAAGAGGAAATGAGCGACAGAATCTAGGGACGGTTTATCCGGTTTTCTTTACATCGCATGACACATTAGGAAGCTTCTCAGAAAGATGCCAAGTTTAGAGTAACGGGTGTTAACGGGTTAGAGACAATGGGTCATTAATTTTCTTCCAAAATTTTTTCATCTAATAATAGCTTAAAATTTGTTTTTTAAACCTATATTCAAACTAGCTATATGTCTCCTTTTCATAATAAATTTATTCATGTTCAAAGGTTTCCTTATTCTGACATATTATGTCTTTCTACACTTTGTTTATAAACTGATAGTGATTTCTTTTTAAGTTCTTTGCTCGCAATACTGTGTTGAAATCATCAGGGTTGTTTTACTATTTTGTTTTAACTTATTTGGGAATCTCTGTATTTGTTGAATAAAAATTGTAATGTAATGCCTAATTTCTTGTTTTTTAAGATTTTTCTCTAAACAGGAATCAGGCTTTAGAGAGAACAATCTAGAAGACTTGATTTATAAAAAGGAAAACAATAGGTTACTTAAGGGATGAGGCACACTGAAAGGGCTCATCAGCTATCAGGGAGAATTGACCCCAGATGACCAACTTCAAGAAAATATCATAGTAAAATTATTGGACTTTACAGATAAAGAAAATATCCTCAGTTTCTCCAGGCAAAACTATCAAATAAGTTACAAAAGCAATAGAATTAGATGAGCATTAACATACAAAGCAAGGCAACAAGGGAGGAGCAGTTTCAAGAAATTTATATCAAGAAAGTGCCAATTGAAGATATATCCAGCCAAGCTCCTTTTCAAGGGTCAAGGTACAGGGGAATGGCTCCGCTATGACACTCTGATGACATTATACTTCTCCATGTAGGCCACATAGGCCAGGCTCAACTGTAGTCTGACCCAAGTCTTGGCCGAATGCCCTTCTGGAACACGGAAAGATAGACAATCTTGTGAGGCGCTATCAGAAGGCTATTTCTCACTGATGTCTTGTGGGAGGTTCCCTGTCTTAGAGCAGGCTGCCACTAGGCAGTTTGTCACCTGCCTCCCTGGTTCCGGGGAGACAGGGAAATTTCTACCTTCCCTCCACCCCCACCCCCAGGGTGCAACTACAAACTATAAAACTGCTTAGCTGCAATATGAAATTAGCTCCTTCACAACAGAGCAAGCCACCACTTGTATCTTCTTGTCTTCTGATCCCTCCAGTGTGGTGTCAGGCCGTGGGATTATGGATGTGTGGAGCTGACAATGTGCTACACCTGTTTATGCTGTGTGTGTAAGCAATAAACCACCTCAATTCATTTGAGATTGTCTCCTTATTGGTCAAGTCTACAGAAATGTGACAAGCGCACCTAGCAGCTGCCACTATACTATTGCCTAGGGACTGCTAGACTGCTTGACAGGTTTGGTGTCCAACGTGGGGCCAGTAAGGTCACAATACCCTCTTGGAGAAAATACAGAAGGGACTGTGTGGGCTACGTTAGGGAGTACGAGAAGGCTCTCCAAGGTCTTCTTGCCTAAGTGGTGGCTATGTGTGTGGGGGGGAGTAAGGGTCCTCCAACTGTCCCACAAGTTAATGAACATTTGGAGGCTGAGTAGTGACAAGGAAGGATCGAAAACAGCCACGTAAATGGTGTTTTAGTTGTTGCTAAAACTTTGTTGAAACTGAGTAGGTGGCCTCTTAAAACTGAAAGCAATTGAAGAGCTGTGCTTACTGTTGTGGGGCTGCTCCCTCCATGCCCCCCTGATCCCTCTCTTCCCCTCATCCTGGCCCAGGTAATGAGAGGCCTTCCCACTGTTCCAATTGACTTCACAGGCTGGTTCCACCTCTGCACACCCTGAGCTCCCAGTCAAGGAGATAAAATGGTCCCCTGGCTGCTGTTGTAACTCGTCAAGTGCAAGTGTTAAACTCCTTGGTCTGTGTTCCTGTAAAAGAGAGTGTGAATTCAACTGACAGAGTTTGCGTAAAACTTGCAGTAAAGAGAAAACAACGTCAGAGTTATGAGTGAGGCTTCTGAACCAATTCAATGTACAGTTGTGACAATGTGTAATTGAAATTAATGAGTTACATGCTTATACCATGAATTCTCTTAAAGTGGTAGAGGGGATTCTTCTGTTCAGAGTACTGTCACATGTAAAAAAGTGCTAATGGGACAAACTCCCCTGACGTTTGCTACCAGTGGATGGGTCAAAATTTAGCGTGAGTGCCTGTACCTTCTATGTCCCATCTTTCACTGTATAAGTAAGATCCTGTTGGGTGGCAAGTCAAAGATTTTCATCTCAACAGCTCTGACTGCAGTGTTATCAGACCTCTGCTAGCAGGAGTGACTGATAAACCACAGCAAATTCAGTAGCTTGCTTGCCAAATAAAGTTTCTTGGAACTATGTGGATAAATCCCTCTGCAAATGCTCAATCTCTCTGGCAGCTGAAAGGAAAAAATAAAAAACAAACAGCTTTTCCCAGAAAGTGAAGAACTCTATATTTCTAGTACAGAAGCCACTACTGCATGCTAGGCTTTTAACTCTTGCCAAAGTTTGGCCAGTTTGTTTTACAGTAAAAATTGTTGTTCCACTGTCTTCTGACCTCCATACTTTTTGATGAGAAAGCTACATGTTGGTTAAAATTTGAAAAATGCAGAAATAGCAGTAAAGTAACAATCTGCATGGCCACCAAACTCAACTCTTCAAAATAAACAGTATTTAAAATATGGTGAGTGTAACTTCAAAAATGGTAGATTAGAGCACTAACTGGTGGTGTTTGGCCAGAGGAGCAAAGAATTCTGAAATCTCATTCTGCCGATAACCTAGGTTCCTTGGTGGATGTGGAGCTTCCTGAGGTAGATATGTACACAAAGAAAAGTGTATATAATCATAATTTGTTATAGGTAGGGCTTGTACAACACTAGAGAGAATTCCAGTAAACTGGACCAGAGCATAAGGCTCAGGTTAGGGTCTTAGAGGCTTTTGCTTCTAAGCACAAAACAAATTTTCTTAAATGAATCTTATGATGCAAGTCCTAGGAAAGGAGAGGGCAAGAAGGCAGATGGAGTGGGGATGCAGGGTTGGAAGCTCCCCTTGACACCAGCCAGGTTGACAGTTTTGATGCTCAGGCAGAAAAGGGAAAGGAGTAGCCACACCCTTTTGCATGATATTCTAATAGATGGTGTCCTCAACCACTGGAAAAGGAAGCTCAACCATTAGGAAAAGAAGCTCAATGTCTGTCCTGGTTTGTGAAGAATGAGAAGAGTTTTTGCTCCTCCGTTGGATATTAAGGGTTAGGGATGAGGGAAAGCAGAGAATTTCCCTTCTCTACACGAGTATTTCCTCTTGATCTTCTGATGTCATTCCAAGTAATGATAAGAGAGACAGATGTTAGGTAAGTCCTTCAAAAGGCCGTTTTCTTCCCATTGTCACTCCTCCTGCGTATCATGCAGAGCCAGGAAATGGGCAACACAACTGGCCAGGGAATGCCATTTTAATATTAAAGCATAGTCTTTTAAAGTATGTGAGAACATGGCATAAATTCAATTAATTTCAGGGCTACAGTATCTAAGAGATCACCAACATCCTTCCATTATATTTCCCTTTTTTGAATTATAAATAGTTGCACTATATGTTTACATATGTAAAATATTTATAAAATGGTATGTATTACTACACAGTTGAAGATAATTCATCAGATAATGTTATACAGTGGGCAAACACATGACAGCATAAACCAACTATATCAATGTGAATAATGTAAGATGTGATATTTTCTTATTAAATATTATTAGTGTTATTATAATTTCTTATTATATTATTAACTTTTAATTATCATTAAATTTCCTTTAGAGAAATAAAAATACAGAAAAATTAATGATCTAATAAGGAATTTTCCCTCCACTAATGTCCACATCCAAATAGATAAAGTGACTGTCAAAATGAAAATTAAATGATGAAGACAACTCCTCTCTGGTTGTTAAAAATCTGCTCTGGTTCCAACTAGTCTGAGGTCTCCAGAAGCTATTACCTTTATTTCTGGTACTTATTTATTTTTGCCAATACTTCCAAAGACGGATTTGGGGAGCCTCCTGTGTACCGCGTTTCCGAAATTCCTAAAGGTCAAGCGTTCCTATGAAACTATCTGAGCAAGGGCTCCATATCCACAAAATTTAGAACGAGACAGACCACTGCAAGCAAAAAGGCCCAGCCTTACATTTTATTGCGACTAATCTTACCTGAAAGAAAAGAGTAAACACCAATACACAAGAGAACAGAGAAAGAGTCTTGAATTCAAGTTTGCTGAAATACTGGGCAGTTCTTGCAGTTTATTTGTCTCTTGTAGACAAAGTCTACGGATAAATTGACTTTGAAGAGATAGGCTGATTGTAAATAAAGTTTAAGATTATGTCTAAAAGTTACACGTTGGTGGGCGGTATATACGGGAGTTTTAAATTCACACTTCGTTGTACCTAGCAGTTCCACTTTCTGGAAGGTATCCTCGATAAATAGCTCACCCCATTTCCCCATCAGTCTTGGAAAAAACCTGAACCATAAGCAGTTAGAAAGTGCCAACTCAGTAAATAGGAAAGAAAATGAACCCAACAGCAAGAGAAGTCCTCCTTCCCTGACCGGGAATCGAACCCGGGCCGCGGCGGTGAAAGCGCCGAATCCTAGCCACTAGACCACCAGGGAACTGCGATAGCGCTTTCTTTTTCTTTTTCAGTCCTTCTGAGAAGAGCTACACTTGCACTGACCTCTAGAAAAATTCGTGGGTCTACCCTTTCCAGTGTCGCCTGCCCTTTTAAGGAATTGTTCCTGAAGGCCATCTCCTCCCTGCTTTCTCCAAAAGGCGAGCCCGCGCAGGACGCATCCAGCCCCGTGCCGGGACACTGATGCGCCCGCGAGGCCCCCAGGTCCGCCAGTCCCAGTCCCACAGCCAGTCGCCTCTTGTCGGCGGCTCCTCTGACCTGCCCTGGAGACGCGCCTCTGTGAAGCGCCCACGTGTGGAGAGAAGGTCGGCGGAGCCGGGGAGTGGACAAAGTTGCCAGGAGAGGGCGGGAGGGAAGGTGCCCAGGGTGAAACTCTGGGATCCCCAACATCATAAAGGACCCTCAGGGATGCGGGGACCGAGACGGCATGGATGGAAAACTCTTTCCAGGAAGGCTGAGGAACCCCAGAACTGCATTCTGGATCTTTCCCTTACAACCTGCTGCACCTGCAGTTTTCCCACCTTAGTTGATGGCAGGCTCAGGCCAAAAGACTTGACGCCGGCCTTTCTCTCACACCGCACGTCCAATCTGGCACAAAATCGTGTTTCCTCTCTGGTTAATTGCGGACTTTAGTCCACACAATCTTTTCTCTTTCTTAGTCTCTGATCTTGGCAAACGAATCTCCTGATAAAGGCGTGGAGATCGAGTCAACTCCCAACCCTCGTCCGTTAAGACTTTAGGGTTTGAGACCTTTAATCTCAGGATCCTGGGGTTGGGCCGCCGTAGAGACTTCCTTTGGCTCTGCCCGTCAACATCAGCCTCTTCCGGTCCTGTCCTCCAGGGCCAGTGGCGAAGCCCCCTCAGCGCGGCCCCTCTCGCCGGGTCAGGAGCCCCACACACGCCTCCAGCGGCGCCTGCACAGAAGCGTCGAGAGGCGTTGATTCAGTTTGACCCGAGCTCGCGGGGCGCGCGGGCGCGGGCGGCGCGTTTGTGGGTTCCGGCACCGCTGCGCTCCGCCCCCCGGTTCTCAGCCGCCGGCAGTAACGTCCGCGTTAGATTGAGCGGCGAGCACGCGCAGGCAGGGAGAGAGCGGTAGGAGAAGGTCGGCTTCCCCAAGTCCTGTCCAGTAAGGATCCAAAAACGATCTTGAAGAGACAGAAAGGGAGAGGTAGAAACAGAGCAAAGGGAAAGGAAGAAATCCTGTGAGATTTCCTCATCTGAAAGTACTATGAAGATCAAGTCGGCGTCGTCTGGGACCCGGTCCTCCCGTCGCTGGTGAAGGTGAGTCGAATTCCCTTCTCCACTTGCAACCAAAGCACACAAACTTAACCTGATTACCAGTCAGTAAGCAACTCCTCTTCCTCCCCGTTGGGCAGCACTTAAACATCTCTCTCTAGGCTTTTTATGGGTTCTAAGGATGCAACCGATTTTCATTTTTACCGCACTTACTTGAACTAAGATTACTTTAAAATCTTTGAGCAAAGGAGACGGTTTCTGATGAGTTTTGAAAGAGGACCTTCAGGTGTGGAGGAAATATGAAAACCACTACACTAGAGAAGGCACCTACTGGTAAGAATGACACACACCCAGGAGCGGCACTTCAACCAGGTAGATTTGACCCTTAGGTTGGGCCCATTTTATTTTAAGTGCACTGTTGGTGGAACTTAAGATGAATCTAGGATGTTCATGATGAATATTTTAATTTTAATAGTTTTTAATTTAAATACACATTCCAAAAGTTGTATAACAAACACATGAAGTCCGCCTGATGCCCATTTTTGCAAAACTCAGAAAGAAAGATGATGTAAAAATGACAAAACCTCATAAAATGGCCTTTAAATATTAGTTGTTTCCACCAAAGGTTTTCTTTCTTGGATAGGAAACATATAACTCCTCCTTTTACAAAATCTGACAATCGCTGCAAGACCCTAAAATCTACCCTACACCTTTCCTCCCATCTCCTCATCATCTTTTCCATACAGTTCTTCTTCAGCCTCCAATTTGCAACCCCACCCTCAACAAACAACCCAGTAAGTTAGGGGCCCTCCACGAGACTCTGTCTCCTTATAAAGAATGGAAAATTGAAAATCAAACATCGTATTCACAGTCATAAGTAATAGAAAAGAAAATTTTTCTATAGCCAAAGACCTGGAACATGAACTTTTTTCCCAAGGAAAATCTAGATTCATTGTCGAGTGTTGCAGACATTTTCTCTCTCAACCAGCTCTGAAGATAACTCGAGATTTAATTTCCCCAAAAGTTGAAATAGAGGATCTTTGGCTAAGAGGTCAACCATGAGATGTGATGACATGTGTCCGACAATGAAATGAGAGGGATTAAATGACAGCGTTTTTTGATTTGTGTCGTGGCTCCTTCGGTATGTACACATTTCAAAATTTACTGAGCTGTGTGAAAAAAAGTCGAACCTGGAAGACTTTAAGACTTACTCTTAAGCTGTTTATTACTGTGAACAAGAGACTGGGGGAGTAGCAAAAGGATACATGTGTAGACAAATGGAACTGAGTTGAGACACCTAAAACAGACCCACTTTATATGGTCAAATTATTCTCAAAAAAGGCACTAAAGCAATTAAGGAATTGCTGAAGGAGTAGGGAAAGGAGGATGACTTCAACAAATCATGCTAGAACAACTGGATGTCTACGTAGTAAAAAAAACTGCAATCCCTATCTCATAATATAACAAAAGCTAATTTGAGTTGGATCATAGATGAAACCATACAAACTAAAACTATAAAATTTTAGAATAAAATGCATGAAAATATCTTTATGACGTGGTGGTAAGCAAAGATTTCCTAAATATGATGCAGAAAGAAATAACTAAAAAAGAAAAATGATAAATTAGTTTTAACAATATTAAAAATGTCTTCTCACCAAAAGATATCATTAAGTAAGTGAAAGGGCAAGTCACAGACTGGGAGAAAATATTCACAAAACGTATCTGACAAAGATCCTGTCTCCAGAATGTATAATGAACTCCTGCAATTCAATATTAAAAACTGAAACACCCGTTTTTTAAAAATGGGCAAAAGCTGAAACAGACACTTCAGAGAGGAAGATATACTAATGGCCAGTAAGTACATAAAAGAGTGCTCAATATCACTTGTTGTCAGGGAAATAGATATTAAAATTGCGTTGGTTACATTAAAACCACTCCACCCAATAGCATGACTAAAATTATAAAGTCTGAAAACACCAAATCTTAGTAAAGATGTGGAACAACCAGAATTCTCTTGCATTTTTGGTGGGAATGTAAAATGTTGTAACCACTTTGGTTCAATAGTTTCTTATACATTTAAACATAAATTTACATAAACATCCCTTTGTCCTCAGATATTCTTCACCTAGATATTCTTCCAAGAGAACTGAAAACATAAGTCCATATAAAAAAATTGTAACAAGAATGTTCATAGCATTTTTATTCACAATAGCCCAAACTAGAAACAACCCAAAATATCCATTATCAGGACACTAGGAAACAAATTGTGGTATATCCATGCAATGGAATACTACTCAGTGATGAAAAGGAATGAACTTTTGATATACTTAACAATATGAATAAAACTCAGGACATCATGCAGAACAACAGCGTGCATACTGCATGATTCCATTTACAAGAATTTCTAGAAGAGGCAAAACTAGTTTAAGGTGCAAAATATCAGCACAGTGATTTTCAAAAATAAATAGGATGATGACAATGAAGGTGATGGTTCAACTGATTATAACATTATTGATCAAGTAGCCACTAAATTCAGGCACAGCTAACAACAACAGAATGAAGTAGACTACTCTTATTAGCCCCATTTTACAGAAGAAAGAATTGAGGCACATAAGGTTTAAGTTACTTGTCCAAGGCCACACGAGGGCTGAACCAGATTTATAAACCAGATCCTGTGCATTTGAGCACAGACTGACCAGGTCTTTCTTCTTCTCAGTTATAGGTGTTTCTGGTTTTCTCAGCTGTAGGGGTGAGAAGAGGAGAGAAGGCAAAACAAAAAGGAATGAGAGATGGAAGCACAAGGATCTGTAGTCATCAAAAAGCAGGGCAGGAAACTATTGTGAATGTTTTTACGTCAAAGTTTATAAAAATTTCTGGAAGGCTGTGTTGGTGGTCTGCAAGCCATGGATTCTATAGGGGTTAACTATTGTGCTGAGGTCAGGAGCTGAATCATAGATTTAAAAGCTGAAAATGGAAACATTAAAGCTTCTAGAAGAAAATGTAGGAAAATATATCCACAATCTTGAGGTTGGAGAGACGTCTTAGAGTAAGATGCCTTAACAATAAAAGAAAAAATAAAGAAATTAGATTTCATCAAAATTAAAAACTTCTGCTCATCAAAAATTACCATAAGAAAGTGAAAAGGCAAGTCACAGACTGGGAGAAGATATTTGCAATATTCTTTTTGTTTGTTTGTTTGTTTTTTTAGACACTGCAAAAAAAAGTATGTATTGTTTAATAATATAAAGAAATCTCCACAAAATATAAAAATCCCACGGTTGCCTAAGTGTTAGTTTTAGTTTTGGGCAATTTAAAATATTTTGGTAAATAAACATAAATTTATGATTTTAAGTATATGTGTACAATTTAGTGGCATTAAGTACACAGTGTTGTGCAACCATCATTATTATCCATTTCCAGAACTTTCTCATCATCCCAAACAGAAGCTCTGTACCCGTTTAAACACTAACCTCCCATTTCCTTCTCCCCCCAGTCTCTGGTAACCTTTATTCTACTTTCTGGCTCTATAGATTTGCCTGTTCTGGATATTTCATATAAATTGAATCATACGGTATGTGGCCTTTTGTCAGGTCTGGCTTATTCACTTAGCGTAAGTTTTTCAAGCTTCATTCATGTTGTAACATGTATCAGAACTTCTTCTCCTCCTTCTTTTTTTTTTTTTTTGATGAGGAAGATTGGCCCTGATCTAACCTCTGTTGCCAGTCTTCCTCTTTTTTTTTTTATTGAGTTATTGATAGGTTACAATCTTGTGAAATTTCAATTGTACATTAATGTTTGTCAGTCATGTTGTAGGTGCACCACTTCACCCTTTGTGCCCACCCCCCACCCCACCTTTCCCCTGGTATCCACTAAACTGTTCTTGGTCCATAGTTTTAAATTTCTCATGTGAGTGGAGTCATACACAGATTATCTTTCTCTTGCTGGCTTATTTCACTTAACATAATTCTCTCAAGGTCCATCCATGTTATTGCAAATGGAATGATTTTGTTCTGTTTTGCAGCTGAGTAGTATTCCATTGTATATATGTACCACATCTTCTTTATCCATTCGTCTGTTGATGACATTCTTTACAGAATTAGCACAAAGAATCCTAAAATTCATATGGGGCAACAAAAGACCCCAAATTGCTAAAGCAATCCTGAGAAAAAAGAACAAAACGGGAGGCATCACAATCCCTGACTTCAAAACATACTACAAAGCTACAGTAATCAAAACAGCATGGTACTGGTACAAAAACAGGTGCACAGATCAATGGAACAAAATTGAAAGCCCAGAAATAAAACCACACATCTATGGACAGCTTATCTTTGACAAAGGAGCTGAGGGCATACAATGGAGAAAAGAAAGTCTTTTCAACAAATGGTGCTGGGAAAACTGGAAAGCCACATGGAAAAGAATGAAAATTGACCATTCTTTTTCACCATTCACCAAAATAAACTCAAAATGGATTAAAGACCTAAAGGTGAGACCTGAAACCATAAGGCTTCTGGAAGAAAACGTAGGCAGTACACTCTTTGACATCAGTATTGAAAGGATCTTTTCGGACACCATGCCTTCTCAGAGAAGGGAAACAATAGAAAGAATAAACAAATGGGACTTCATCAGATTAAAGAGCTTCTTCAAGGCAAATGAAAACAGGATTGAAACAAAAAAACAACCCACTAACTGGGAAAAAATATTGGCAAGTCATATATCTGACAAAGGCTTAATATCCTTAATATATAAAGAACTCTCGCAACTCAATCACAAAACATCAAACAACCCAATCAAAAAATGGGCTGGAGACATGAACAGACATTTCTCCAAAGAAGATATACTGATGGCCAATAGGCACATGAAAAGATGCTCATCATCGCTGATCATCAGGGAAATGCAAATCAAAACTACACTAAGATATCACCTTACACCCGTTAGAATGACAAAAATATCTAAAACTAATAGCAACAAATGTTGGAGAGGTTGCGGAGAAAAAGGAACCCTCATACACTGCTGGTGGGAATGCAAACTGGTGCAGCCACTATGGAAAACAGTATGGAGATTCCTCAAAAAACTAAAAATAGAACTACCATACGATCCAGCCATCCCACTACTGGGTATTTATCCAAAGAGCCTGAAGTCAGCAATCCCAAAAGTCCTGTGCACCCCAACGTTTATTTGCAATATTCTTATCTGAAAATGACTCAAATATTGAATATACAGAGAACTTTTAGAAATCAACAATAAAAGCCAAGCCATATAAAAATGAGCAAAATACTGGAATAGGCTTTCTTTACAAAAGAAAATGTCGAAATGGGCAAAAGACATAAGAAAAGATGCACAATATCATTACTTATTAGGGAAACACAAATTAAAACCACGATGAGCTACTTTTATCCACCACAAGAATAAATGAAATTTTAAAGACAGAGAACACCAAATACTGGCAAGTATGTGGAGCAACTATATCTTGTTGACATTGAAAATGTAAAATCGAGCAGCCATTCTGGAAAACTGTTTGGCAGTTTCTAATAAAGTTAAGTTTACATCTACTCCATGACCCAGCAATTCCACTACAAAGTGTACACTCAAGAAAAATGAATGCACATGTCTACAAAAAGAATTGTACAAGTATATTCATAGCAGCTTTGTTCACAATTGCCAAAACTAGAAATAACCCAGTTATTCTTCAGTGGCATTATGGTCACACACAGGAATAACACTCATCAATAACACCAAAATAATACACTTAACAACATAGATGCATCTCAAAAACATTATGTTGTATGAAAAAAAAGCCAGACACACAAAAAATGACGTTCATTTACGTGAATTTCCAGAAAGTCAATACTGATCTATGGAGATAGAAATCAGAATGGTTTATATCTATTTAATTACATGTTTTTGTTGAACCATTTTAAGGTAAGTTACAGACATCATGATCATTGAACCTAAATACTTCAGCATACAAATGACTTCATCTCTTTGAGTATCATTTATGGACTCCAGTATTCCTTAATTCAGTCTTTCAATCTACTAGACTGGGGTCAGCAAACTTTTCTGTAAGATGCCAGAAAGTAAATATTTTAGGCTTTGCAGGCCAAATGTTATAGCTGTTCAACTCTGTACATGAATACATACATGAATAAGCATGGCTGTGTTCCAATAAAACATTATTTACAAAAACAGACTGTGGGCTGGGTTTGGCCAGGAGGCCGTTGTTTACTGACCCCTGCATGAAAATCACTGTTCTTTTTCATGCTCAAATTATCACCGCTCATGTCAGTGGGAATTCCTTCAAGCCAGCTATGTGTTTTCAAAAAGATCCTAATAGTTGGTTAATGAATCATTGCTTTCTGGTCCCAGCTTTCTCATGCTCACCTTGTAATTCCCCTGCACCATTCCTGTAAGTAGTCACTTCCTTAAGAAGTCTTGGTTCATTTTGTGTGGAATGGTATTAGAGGCCAAAACCCAGACACTGTGGAGACTCATTGAGCTTTTGGTGATACTGCTTCTAAACCAACTCAGTTTACAGTGATAAAACAGATTTTAACTGAGTTTATTTATTTTACATAGATGAAGTGTCCATTTAAAACCAAGAGTGATTATGCTTGTTTTTGGCCTTGTAATTTTTTCTTTTCTCTTGGGCTCAAAATCTTGATTCTCAGTTAGCACAGTTACTTGTCTACTTGTTGCTAAATGTAAATAAAATCCTTTCAAAACAACAGTAACAACAAAAAAGAAATCCACATGGTTTGCTTAAGCGAAGGGAAGGTAGGCGGGAATTGACTGGAAAGGGCTCTACTGATGTTTCTGGGCTGATGGAAATTTTCTATAACGATCTAGGTGACCATTATATTTGTCAAAATTCATTGGGCTGTGTGCTTAAGGTTTGTGCATTTTACTCTGTGAATTATACTTCAAGAATGTACTATTAGCATGAAAATTGGGTGGGGGAGGCGGAGGATGGCATTGAGTTTGTTTTATTATATTTATTAGATTTTATATTATTTAGATTTTATTGTAAAATATCATGTTGAATGCAAACTCATAAAAAGCTCGTTGTCATAGCGTCTAAAAAGGCCCCACTGACATTTAAAATATCAACCAGAAAAATGTTTACCACCACACCGGTTACATTAGTGGAAGCTACAGGCATGGTGCTTAACCTTTTGGGATAGTTCTGCGCATGCTTAGATATAGGGCCCGGCAGAGCTTTCTAAAAACCAGCATCCAGATTAGTGCACTTTCGGTTTTCCTTCCCTCTTCCTGACCACAGGGTGCTGGAGAGCCTAGGTGAGCGCTGCTGCCAGGCCACATATAAGGGGTGCAACCGGTAGGGGGATTAAAAGAGATACTAAAACATGCACCAAATCTCGTCGAGTAAGATGCCAGACGCTGACTCAGATTTCAACCAAGGTTGCTGGGGCCACAACACAAGAGTACTAACCACTATAGGATCACAGCGTGCCATAGATCTTCCGGCAGCTCCTATGTGCCCTTTAATATTTTTGATGTGAAACCAGCCACAGTATTTTCCTGCTTTGTTCTTGAACTACGGGTTCTTGCGTTTTTCTCTCTTTCAGGTCATGTTCCATTTCTCCCTTCCCATTCTGATACACGTTAAAAACAATTCTCACCTCTCAGGATCCGGCTTGTGCCTCTGCACAAGCTTCGTGGGAGGTCTCGTCCTCGCCCACGCCTCCCCTGCTTCTTTCCCTCCTCTTCAAGGTTCCCTTTTGACCCCGACCGTATCCCTCTCGCTCCCTGACTCTGTGGACCCCACTGAAGACGGAAGGCATTTCAGTTGAGTGCGTGGTGCTCCAGCGGCGCTGTAGCTCCTCCGTTGCCCAGCCGGTGAGACGTTTCAGGCTTTGAAAACAATTGACCAAAATAAAGCCTTTTGAAAAAGAACTTACCCTTTTGAAAACCTTTTCTTCTATTTCCGCTTTCAGAGTTCTTCAAAGGACTAAAAGCTTAAAGGTGACAATAAAGAAACGAAGACCAACCGAATGAGAAAAGCAGCGCCGATTTTAGCAGAGACAAAGGCAGACGGAGGAGTGGGAAAGCCTTATAGTGGAAAAAAGGGAAGGCTTCAGGAGTGCCCTGATTGGAGGCTGTTGATGGGGAAGCTGGAGGTGGGCTAATCAGAAGCCCAGCATCCTGTATGACTGGTTGGGGGTGCATATTTGGCTTTCTCTGGTTGGTCCTAAGTTGCAATGGGGACAAAAATTAGGGAAGCTGTCAGTTATTAATCAAGTCCTGCCATTTTGAGCAAATTGTTCCAAAAGTTATTGTTTAGCTTCCTGGATTGTTACTAGAGATAACGGCCTGACTTCCTAAAAATGTGACTTATAGCGGGCTGGCTTCTTGGGTAGTTAACTATGGACAAAGTGTTGGTTACCTGAGCAGGTGGGTGCTGGTTGCGAATCAGAGTGCTGTTTTTCTATACGGTCTAGCCATTGTCTGTTTGTATGTTCAGACTCTCAAATGCATTAATTCAACAACTTCTAATTCAGTGCTCTGGGCGTTCAGCTTCCCTTGCGCCCCTTCGGCTCAGGCTAGAGAGGTCGCAGACCGTCTCTGGCCGCGCTGGCTTCTGAAGCTGGTGAGAGGCAAGGCGGGGCGAGGCCATTTTGGTGCCCTAGTTTCAGAATCACCCAACGCACCGGTTTCAAATGTGACGAGCAACTTGATTTGTCGCTCTAATCTCTCTTGTTTTCTGAGTCTTTGGAGCCTGCCCAATCATTTAACAGAAGGCTGCTGGTATCCACTCTAGTTTAGCGAAAGATCAGTCAATATTACGATAGAAAGTAAATCTCTGTGTGGTGTCTCTGTGGCGCAATCGGTTAGCGCGTTCGGCTGTTAACCGAAAGGTTGGTGGTTCGAGCCCACCCAGGGACGGGGGTGAATGTTTTACATGCAATGGCCCCTCCATTTGTCGTGCTCCCACGTCCTTCCAGAAGAAATACTGGGGGACTGGTAAGTTCTTAGCGACAAAAGAACAAGAGAGAACAAATGTAGTCTGTGTTCAAGAGCACGGGATCTAGGAATCGTGTTTCTCTTCTTTGGGTTAATAGTAAACTGTGTGTACCTCAATTTTTTTTCGTCTGTATAAGAGTACCTACCTGCAGGATATGCCTGGAGTTAGTAATTGCTCAATCAAAGTTATCGATAGAATCATAATAATCCTTATCCTCTGCATTATTTTTGATGAAGGCATTTCTTCCTTTGTTTGTACCACTGTTGAACCCTTTACATGTTTTTTTTTTTTAGAGTAAGTTGGTTCTATGATTTTATTTACAAATAATGCTGAAGTCATCATCCTTGTACATATATCTTTTGCCACTTGTACAAGTATTTCTATAGGATAATTGTAATTGCTCTATCATAGTGGTTACAGTATATGTTTTGTTTTTTATAAAAACATATACTGTATGTTTAATAAAACATATGTTTTTTAATTTAAGTGATGACCCTGTAAATTTGCCTTCCGTGGAAGTGGTACCAATTTATAGTTCAATTTATTTTTCTAACTCAGAGAATCCTTTTCCTTATACTCTTGCTAGCACAACAAACTTTCTATACATCTATCTATGATATTCCAATAAGGAGAGTATTGTCGCCTTGACTTAACTAAGAGGTGGGAGGTACAACAGATGACAAGGTGGGCATTAAGCAGTAGGATATCTCTGCATTTGCTCCTCAGCTAAACTTCCAAGATATTTTGTATTACTGTAATTGATTTCTGTGGTGCACTAGTCAACTAGGTCCAGAGAAGACTGACCAGAGTGGCCTCTTTAATAGCTCTGTGCCGAGCAACTTACCCAGAGGAAGAAGAAACTCACTAGTCCCAGACATTTGTTCCTCCTCCCCTTTCTCTATAAATGGCAAGGGTGAATTAGTATGTTGTCTATATTAATCAGGGTTCTCCAGAGAAACAGAACCAATATAGAACTAATACAGACAACATGCTAATTCACCCTTGGCAATTATAGATAGATAGATAGATGATAGATAGATAGATATAGTGAGAGAGACAGAGATTTATTTTAAGGAACTGGCTCACATGGTTGTGGAGGCTTTGCCATCGCAGGGTAGGATGGCAGGCTGGAGACCCACAGAAGAGGTACAGTTTCAGTCCAAGGTTGGTCTGCTGACAAAATTTCCTCTTCTTTAGGAAGGTCAGTCTTTTTTTATTAAGGCCTTCAATGGATTGGATGAAGCCCATATACCTTAGGGAGGGCAAGCTGCTTTACTCAGTCTACTGATTTACATGTTAATTTCATCTAAAAATACATTCATGGAAACATCTAGAAGAATATTTGACCAAATGTCTGCATACTGTGGCCTAACCAAGTTGACATATAAAATTAACCATCACACTGACTCTATATTATTCTTTGGCAGTGTTTTAGGGCTATTTCCACATAAAATTCGCATACCTGAGACGCATCATTATAGCCAGTAGAATCCTGCATCTGACAGGCACCTTGTGCAGACCTGGACTCTTAGAGCTATTGGCTCACATCCCCTTAGTTCTTCTGTTGAATCTCAGGAGCAGAAATTGAGCTCTTTGGCTTTTACACACTAAGTGTAATTCTTGGATAAGTCTTCTCTCTCATTTGTGCATTGTCAATTACCTTCTCCCATCAGTGGTATCGATGTGGAATTCTGGTTTTGATTTTATGAAATGAACATCTGGAGATGATCTCTGTTGGGTGGTGGTTCACTGGGATCCATTCTCTGTTAGGTGGTAGATGACAGCTAATCTAGTCTGTGAGTCTTTTTTGATTGGTTATTTGTCCTGAGGTTTTTGATATTTCCTAATATTTGAGTCTGCAGTATTGAGAAGTTGTTGACATCTTATCTAATACTAGATAAAATTCTATGGGCCCATTGTGTCAATATCTGTAAAAGTGGACTGTCAGTAATATGAATAATCTCACTATACAATGATTCTTCCCTTAAGAACACTTGACCTTAATAAATCGCTCTACATAAAGGAGATATTAGAACAGAAAGAAAACTGGATTTCTGTTATTCAGTAATCTGCTTTCTTAGTATACTGAAGTTTCCAAATGATAGAATAACTTCACAACTGTTTAAATCAGGCTAAAGAAAGGAGAGAAAAGATATTAGAATAAGGCAATTAAGTCAATAAAATAAGGGCTTCTGACAATTATATAAACCAAGATTTAATAATTTCCAGAACTGTAAGCCAGTTCATCCTTTTATTAAAAAAGACAAAAATCCTTTTAAAATGAATTTTTTTTAATGGATAAAATTCAGTGACTGTAGTGCAAGGAATGTGTCCTGAGAAAGTCCTGCTGAGCTGAAAGGGTATCACAGATTTTCAGCAATGAGTCTTCTGCAAACACCTAATGGTGCTTAATTATTTCCTCACTGATAAGCATTTTAATAAATACCGTTGCTTCTCTTCCATTTTAAATGATGTTACTTTCCACAATTAGTTCTTTTAGAATGCCCAGTAACGTTAGGAGATTTGTCCATTGTATAAATATAAACTGTTTTCTAAGGAAACAAATTATACCAATCTGGAGGATATAGACAAATTAGATCTCTAAAAATTCAAAGGAGGTACTGCCCAGATTGGTTCACGCATACTAATAATCACTTATATGAATTGAAAATAAGGGAAATTAAGTATTCCTGGGAAGAAAAGAGAAATTTTACTATTTATGCTTATAATGTTCAGAGAGTATTTGGCTTTTTTCAGTTTTAATAAATAATTATTCTGTGCCTTTTCTACGTGTATCTCTGAAATAATTCTTTTTGAGTAGTCAAATGACTTTCCCATGCTCACCAAATCAAAATGCTACCTGCACCATGGTCATCTGGCCATTCTAACTACTAAAAAAAAAAAAAAAAAAAGCAGCAACTCATATGTTATTAAGAACCTAACATGCTAATTTCACCAGTTTGTAATGATTCTGAATTTCACTGGTTTGTCATGTGTGAGAATTTCTACTCTGATTCATTGTTCTTAAACCAGAACATGTGATCCATACCTTATCACTGGCTTTGGTTCAAATAAATAAAACAGCTCAAGCTTTACACACTCCACAGATTAGCACTAATGTGTTACCTAGGATAATCCATGGAAGTGAAATTGCCCTTTGCTATTTACCAACCATCTATAGAAAAGCTATTTTATCTTTTTGAAGTAAAGACTTAAAAAATTGATCAATTAAGAATTTCGCCTTGTTAGCCAACATTGATCAAACTGATTTTGAGCTCTATTTTCCTCTTCAGGCCTAGCCTGACTACAATATTGGGTATGAAGCGGATTCCAAATTTATTAGATAGGAAAAACATCAGCTTTCCACCTGTGTAGGGAAAAACCCAGCTCTTCCCTACTGTATGCTTCTTCTCTGTGAATCTCCTTTCTACTCACACAAAACACTTCACTTCTGACACTTGTGGTCACCAAATGTGTGGAGGGTTTTCCTCAGACCAAGCAATTCCTTGTGACACCAGTTGGGTGTCCAAGAATTCAACTCAATTCTGACACTACCCGGAAGTAACATCAGAATCCATAGGTTAAGGATTTCCTACAAGACTCCCCCCATCCCACCCCTGTCCCCACCCTTTTCAGATGGCGATTGCAAGCCCAGGTTGTTACCTGTACGTCTGATCAACTGGCTACAAATCAGAGGTTCCCACGACACCCTCCTTGGATTCCGTTAATTTGCTAGAAGACTCACAGGGCTTGGGAAAACCCATTTACTCATTAGATTACTGATTTATTACAGAAGATATTAAATGATACAAATCAACAGCCAGATGAAGAGATACATAGGGCAAGGTCCTGAACAAAGGAGGTTTTGTTTTCATGGAGCTTAGAGGCTCAGCACCGTGGCACATGGAAGTGTTCTGGTTCTCCAGCGTGGAAGCTCTCTGAAGCCCACTCTTTCGGGTTTTTCTAGAGGCTTCATCACATAGGCACAGTTAATTGAATCATTGGCTATTGCTGATTGAACTCCATCCCCGGTCCTTCTCTCTTCCCCAGAGGTTAGGGGTAGGACTGAAAGTTCCAACCCTCTAATCACACAGTTAGCTCTACTAGCAATCAGCCCCCCTCCTTAAGAGCTTTCCAAAAGTAACAAAAGGTGCCTTTATTACACTCAACACTTAGGAAATTCCAAGGGTTTTAGGAGGCTCTGTGCCAGAAATGGGAATGAAGATTAAATATATATTTCTTATTATCAATCACAATGTCACACTTACGATATTTGTGATTATACTCATACTTTTTTTTTTTTTTGCCTTCTTCCTCTAATATTCATGTGATTAAATGTTGGTACAGAACCATTATCCTGTGGCAACATCCAGTCAATAACCGTGTATCAAAAAGAGACCGATGCTTTCATGGTCAAATTGACTCCATTAGAAACAGAATTTTGACCAAATGCTGGCAGGTTAAAAATTCTGGAGAGGAAAATGTTGCAAACCTGGTTTAACTAACATGGAGGTTCTAGTAGATGGACCCTTACAGAGATAATTTGTCATGTACAGTTTTTAGCTAAACTTTCAATGCTATCCAGAAAACCCCCAAATCACTAACAGTAAACTTGCTCCCAGAGCAGACTGCTCTGACTGGCCTTTAGAGATTCCAGAAAATCAGCTTATGAAAAAAAAGAACGAAGGAGAGAGAGAGAGAGCCCTCCATCATTACCTATTTGTGTTTTCTCCCCTTTCACCTATTTTGTTTTAATGTAACTTTTGGAGGAGGGCTTTGTTTGAAGATCGACGGTTCTCCCTCATGTGTGAGAGTGAATTATGTACTGATAATTGTCTCTGAATTATTTTAATGCTATCTATTATTATGTATACACACATAACATACAAATATGTCCACACACATTTATAATGCTCATGATTAACTTTTTAAATGAAAGTGTGAGTTTACATTCACATACTCTGGGTCCTCTAAAGACTAGCAGGAGAGCGGCAGTATGAAGTGAGCAGAGTGCAGAAAAATGTCAGCAAACTGAAGAATTAAAGAGCAAAGAGAAGTCTGCTATGAGCCAAAAAGCTAAAACCCAGGCTGTAAAAGAGAAATGTATCTCCCAAGATTCAGAAAAGCCTGTTGCTGGACTGAAATACATTTTTTTAAATGTCCGGATTCTCTTCAGTTCTCAGATCCCAAACCTTGCTGAAAAAATCAAGTTCTGATCCTATTCCTAAACATTTGAAGCCAGTGGAAAACTGAATCTAATTAATTAGACAAAACCAATCCAGCTCAAGACATTAGATTAACTCAGCCTTCCACATTAGAGGCCTGATAGGAAAATGGGTGTGTCCATACCTGAGAGTAAATATACTTCTGTCTCTACTGTTCTGTCTTACACAGTATCTGGTATATATTAAAAAGTTACAAGAGGCACAATGAAGCAAAAAAAGTGATATAATCAGGAGAAAAAAAATCAATAAAGATAGCCTGCAGGTGACCTAGATGCTGGACTATGAGATAAGGACTTGAAAATAAATATAAGAAATGTGTTAAATGACCTAGTAAACAAGAAAGTAGACAATACATGGGATAAGGTGGAGCATTTCAACAGAGAAATGAAAAACCATAAAAAATAACAAAATGGAAATATAAATAAAACAAATAATATCAGAAATCAAAACGATATTTAATGACATTAACAAAAGACTATGCACTACAAAATATAGAATCGTCAACTTGAAGATGAGCTAATAGCAATTATCCAACAGAATCACAACAATAAAGGGAATAAAGAGAAAACAGAATAGAGTATCTAAAATCTATGGAGCAATATAAAACGATCTGATAAGTGTGTAATTGGAATTCCAGAAGGAGAAAAAAGTAGAATAAGACAGAAGAAATATTTAAACAGATAACAGCCAAAAAATTTTGAAAATAGATGAAAAATATCAATCAATAGATCCAAAAAACTCAGGGAATCCCAAGCAGGATAAAAATAAAGAAAATTATACTTACACATATCATAATGAAACTGCTAAAAATCAGTGATAAAGAGAAAAATCTTAAAAGCAGCCAAAGAAAAGATGCATTACATACAGAGGACAAAGATAAGAATGATGGCTGAATTCTTATCAGAAATGAATGAACCTAGATGAATGTCCTTCATAAATAGCTGAAAGAGAGAAAACTATTAATTTAGAATTCTGTATCTGGCATTAATAAGTTCCGAAAGTAAAGATGAAATAAAGATATTTTCAGGCAGAAAAACTTATTTCCAGCAGATCTGTACTACTTGAAATGCTTAAAGAAGTTCTTTAGGTTGAAAGAAATGACACCACATGTAAGCCTGGATTTAACGAATGAAATGAAGAGCACTGGTAAGTATAAATATGTTGGTAAATACAAGTAACTTTCCTATTATGCATGAATGTAAGAAAAGAACTATTTAAAGTAAAAATATGAATATAACCTGTATAATATTATGCTGTATCATATAATAACAATGTTTTGGGAGCATAACATATATAAAAATAAAATATGTGACAATAAGAGCAACAAGTGATGAAAGGGCTAAAAAGATTTATACTGTTTTAAGCTTCTTACATTATAATTAAGTACTAAAACATTTTTGAAACCAGACTGTGATAAATTAAGATGCATATTTTAATCTCTAGAAAAACTATTAAAAAGCCAATAGAAGAGATAAAGTAGGATACAAAAACTACTTGATTCAGCCCATAAAAGGCAGAAAATGAGAATCAGAAAAATGAGGAACAGATGGGAAAATATAAACCAAATGTAAATGTGGTATGCTTAAACCCAAATCAACAATTACATTAAATGTACATGGACTAAGTAGCACATGTAACAGGCAGAGATATTCAGGCTTGATTGAAAACAGCAACAACAACTCAACTGCGTGCTTTTCATAAGAAACACATTATAAAGCAGAGATTCCCATACTTTCTTGGTTCATGGCACTCTTAGTATAACAGAAATTTTTCACAATGCCCCTAGGCCAAAACAAATACCTAGCAGTTCCAGTTATTAAGTAGTTACTTTTAAACAACTTAATAAGTATTTATGTTCTAACAACTTAAGTAGCCATTTGAAAACATAACACATATAAATTGAAAGAAAAGCAGTATTTTATTTCATTCATAAATAGCCCCAATTACTCACTAATGGGATGAATGTAACTGTTGGGCACTGAACAACTTCTCAAACCTTCTCAAAGTGCCATCCTCAAGTTCCTGTTCCACAGTGATTTTCATGGGATATTTGCTTTTTACCCAGCAACCACCAAAACATATTACATTACATAAATAATATATATATGCTGTGACCCAAGAATTCCAGTTTTAACTAAATACCCTAGAACTATGTTGTCTAACATGATAATCACTAGCCACATATGGCTACTGAGCACTTGAAATGTGACTAGTGCCACATGTTGAAATGATAATATTTTGGATATATCAAACTAAATAAAATATATTACTAAAACTATTTTACTTGTTACTTTCTACTTTTTGATATGGCTACTAGAAAATGTAAAATTACATTTGTGGCTAGCATTATATTTCTATTGGAGAACACTGTCCTAGAGAAATGTGTGCATACGTTTACCAAAAGGTGTGTAAAAATATTCATAATAGCTTTATTCAAAATGACTCTAATCTGGAAAGAACTCAAATGTCCAACAACAGCAGAATAAATATATTGTGATATATTCATATGATGGAATACACACAATAAAGAACTATATGAAAAAAATGGATAAACGTCATAGTATAGTTATGACTGATAAAAGTCAGATTATCCCCCCGCACCAACAGCCCCAGAGTATATACTTTCTGATTCCATTTATGTGAAAGCAAAGAACAAGCAAACTAACATATGGTGATAGAACTTTAAAAAAAAGACTAACTCTGTGGAGTGTTGCCTGGCAAGAGGCATGAGGAAACTTTCTGTAGTCTGGAAATGTACTACACCTTAGTCTGGGTGGTGATTTACATTAGTAAAGTCTTTTAACTGTACCCTTAGTGTACTTTCCATTTGTTATAAGTGAATAAAAGTAATTAAAATGCTACTTGATTAGCTAAGGTTTGCCAAACTAATTAAATTTATTCTCCTGGTTAAGCCTAGGCTAGGATGCAAAGTAGGGTCATCTTAGGAAACTAGAAAAAGAAGAGCCAATTAAACCCTAGGTGAGTAGAAGAAAAGAAATAATAAAAATCAGAGCAGAAATCAATGAAATTGAAAACAGGAAAACAGTAGAGAAAAGCAATAAAACCAAAAGTTGCCTCTTTGAGAAGATAAAATTGATAAACCTCTAAACAGGCTATCTAATAAAAAAAAGAGAGAAGGCACAAATTGCCTGAAAAAGGTCATCACTTCTGATCCCATGAACATTAAAAGGGGACTAAAAGAAGATTATGAAAAACTCTATGCCCACAAAATTGATAACTTAGGTGAAATGGACCAATTCCTTAAAAGACGCACTCTACCAATACTCACCTAAGGAGAAATAGAGAATCTGAATAGACATATAACTATTAAATAATTGAATCAATAATTAATAACCTCCCCAAACACAAAGGAGGTTCAAGTTATTTATTGTGATATTTTCGGTGTCCTCATATTTTTGGCTTTCTACTTATTTGACAACATTGTAACAACTGTCTCTTTTTTTATGGATAAACTTGTGTGAGATAACTCATTCAAAGTCCCTTATTTACCTCTAATATTTAAATATAATTTTCATATTAACCTCTGTATATACATCATAGCCAGTTTGAAAATATAGTCTGAGTTTGACACACTTCCATGGAAAATCTGTTTATTGCTACAGGGAAATAAAGCAGATGATTTTATGGCATAATGGTTATTCTCTAACCATTCTCTTGAACCATAGGAAGACAGGCATATCTTAGTCTTTAAATAAAGCCAGTTCCCAGTCAGTGTATAATTAACAAACCCATTGTAATTCTCTCTGTGTTTAAACCTCTTTGCTTCTGCTTTCTTCTTCTTGTGGCCTCACCCCCTGCTTCTGAGGGATCTTGGAGACCTGTGTGCTTTTGCTTTGCTCCAGCGTGCTCTTTTGCTCTCAGGAGGCACTTGGGGAATGAAGAGGAAATGGCATGTAGAGTTGAAGTCCCTGATGTGCCACATCTTCCCTGGGCTCTGCCTTTTGGCTCCTGTTGAAGGTTGAGGCCTCTCCACTACCATTCAAGTTCTATCAATAAACTTCTTCCTTCTGTGTCCTCTAAGGACATTGTTTCTGTTACTTCCTTAGACTGCAGTCTTATCTGTGCAATAGAGAAATTAGCTTTGCAAAATTCAGTAAAACACCCTTCTTGGGAATCAAATCCAGTGTCCTGGAGTTGGGACAAAAATTCTACCACTGGCCTGCAATTGCTGACATGACCGTCTTACTCCTATATCACCTAATTTACACAAAGATTGCATAGCTCTTTGTGGTCTCCCACCAACCAGAGCCTGGATTCATTCACTTGCCCTCATGCCTTCAAAAAACGTAGAAACTCCTCAGTGCACAACATTTGGGCCAACACAGTGCTGCAGTGATAGCAAGCAAACTTGGGAGGGAAGGTGTGAAGCCACCACTTGAGCAGAGCTCTGTGACCAGGCAAGACGGCCAAGACCCCATCTGTGAGATCAGGACTGGCTGAGGCTCCCAATCCCTTGGTGGAGGTGTGGGGATCTAATGAGGAGGCAAAGGCAGCAGGAGAGGCGGCCCTCAGGGGCTGAACTGACATTCAACTGTGTCTAAGCATGTGGAGAAAGCCATTCAGAATTGTTATTAAATGTGGGATCTTATTAAATCTGTTTATTGCTACAGGGAAATAAAGCAGATGATTTTATGGCATAATGGTTATTCTCTAACCTGTGCTGTCCTGTACTGTAGCCACTAGCCACATGTGGCTATTTCCATTAGTTAAAATTAAATAAAACTAAAAGTTCAGCATCTCAATCACACTAGCCACATTCCAAACACTCAGTTACCACATGTTTCTAGTGACCACCATACTGGAAAATGCAGATCTAGCTCATTCCTCCAGCTTAGTTAGTTGCACGTAAGATTTTTTATTTCAAAGTTCTGACTTCCCACTCACCATTAAATTAATTTTAGTTTATTTAGTTCATCCCTAGTGCCAGCAGCTCCTGGGTCTGTACTGATTTCTGGGTGGTCCTTGGGTCGTGGCTAAGAGGACAGCCTTAGTATTTTCCTTTGGCTAGTAAAGAAGAACCATTCCATGAGCTGGCTACTGCAGGGCAGTGGTAAACTGGGCATAACCAGGGTTTTCTCACATTGATCACTACAACCCCAGAGTTGCTCTAGGTTACCCTAAAGGCTGCCACTGCCCAGACCTCAAGGAAATGCTTCTGGAAGCTCATGAGCTCGGCTTCATTGCTACCCCCTCTGCCTCCTCAGCAAAGACTGCTGTAGGGTCCTGACCAGAGACTGAAGGAAAGTGTTCTCTCATCTTCCTCTCCAACTGTGAAAGCTCATTACGATGTTGTCAGACACTGTAATTCAACATCTATTTAAAATCTTACAAGACATTAATTTGGGGGCTTTGGCATCCGATAGACTTTGGTTTGACCTTGGCTATTCCACGTACAAGCTCTGGCATGTCAGTTAAGTTTTGAATTTCTTGCATTTCAGCTTTCTCTTCTGTAACAGTGGAGATAATATATACTTTGAATTGCTGCCATAAGAATTAAATTGTCTATTTCACTTTATGCCAACTCTTTATATTATAACTTGTATTTTTAAATATTTTAATATTTTACTGTAATAATATTTCTGTTTCCTTTGTCTTTATTTTTTTAGTTACATCCTGCTTATGATGATTTATTTACTCTGGTATTTTAGTCATGGTAGAAACAATTTTTTCCAAGGAAAAAGTGAATCAATATAAAGAAAACATTAAGTTACCAATGGTAAACATACATGGATATGACCAAATATGAAAGTGCTATGCTGTTTCATGAAGTTTGGAAAACATGATTTTGTCTCATTTTTATGGGCTATCCTCCTTCCCCCTTGTCACTTCAGGAACAATCCCTTTTGCTCTAAGGCAAGAGTGTTCAGCTGTCCCCTCTATACTTTGAACACAAAAGGCACTGTCACCTTTTTCTGTGAGCCCCTCTAGGGAGCTCCCTTGTTCAGACCTTTAGGAGGAATCAAGGCCCGCAAACACCTCTGGTTGGGAGATGTGATTGCATCATTCCTGGAGCCTGGAAGCTGTTTCTGGGGAAGACTAAATGATTTTGTTTGCCCTTTCTCCTCTTCTTCTATATTTCATTAATTACTTCTTAGTGTTTTGTAGGCCTTACTTTTAATCTTCTTTTTCTCTTCAAAATCTTGGAGGTTGAGCAAGAAGGAGGGGATCTTAGTGAGGTCTTGTCAGTTACCACTGAGCATGATGGCCGAGAGCAAGAGCTTTGCAGGCACACTGCCTGGGTCTGAGTGCTGGCTCTCACAGTCACCGGGCTGGGACCCTTGGGAAGTTAGTTCAGCGTGTCAGTGCCTCAGCGTTCTCCTCTGCAACAGTGGGTGTTAATAACCTACACTGTCTCAGGGTTTGTTATGTGGACTAAATAAATTATTACATGGTAAAGCACTGAGGAACCATGCTGGTCACATGGTAAAGCTCTGAGGAAGCTGTTATTATTAAGACTTTTGTTTCCACTTCTAACTCTACCACTGCTGACTTTCGACATTCCCTAGAATAAATTAAGAAAGTTAAATGATTTGGTTGGCCTCTTCTCCCCGTATTAATGACCAGCATCTGGAAAACTGGTTACTTGAAAGGTATGATAGTGATCTAACTGAAATGCAGACAGCACAGTAGGGAACCAAATCCAGCTTCATCAAACCTTTGGACCTCAGACAGGCGTAATGATTGTTTAGCTTATGGTAGACAATCTTTTGCACAGGATTCTAGTAAAACCTTTTAATATCCAATCAGACTTATCTAAGTACTATAAGAGAAGTCCAAGTATGTACCGGTTGATGAGGATTTTTAGGCTGGTTACATTTGCGTTTGTGAAGGAAGGGGGGATGACCTTGCAGGGACCTGAAATTGGCCACCCCAGGATATATCTCTTTGGCATCAGGATTGTTTGGGGCTGATTGCTTTTGATGGGCTGGGACAGGGAAGGAGGCTCTGGGGAATGGAACTTGCCCTTGTTGGGACATATTTACATTTGTAAGGTAAATCTCTACCTGTAAAACGTGCCTCCCTCTCTGTACCAGGAAGAAGAGGAGAGATGACCTTGTCCCTAGAAACTCTTAATGGGGAAGGCAAGAACTTAAGTTGGTTGCTGTCTGGCAATCTCATGTAACTGGTTTAGGGTGGTGGCGTCTAACCTTTCTAACCTTTACTTAATCCAATTTGATTCTTGTCTAAAAGTCATGGGATCACCCAATGACCAGACCCCACCTGCACTGATACCATTTTAACTTTTTTTCATGTTCTTTCCTTTGTCTTGTAAAGAGATGAATCATATACCTATGCCTTAAATTTAGCTCTAACCCTCAACTTGGGGCAGCAGCAGGAGCTCTGACTGCCCGTGGGTCCTGTCCCCACGCACCAGCTCTGCCTGCCCATGGGTCCTGTCCCCATGCCAGCGGGGGCAGCAGCAGCAGCCCTGCCTGCCCATGGGCCCTGTCCCCCTGTCAGCGGGGGCAGCAGAAGCAGCAGCAGCAGAAGCTCTGACTGCCCATGGGTCCTGTCCCCATGCTACGCTATTTTCTAAATAAAAGAGCACTACTGCCAGATCTTGAGAGTCCAAAAAATCTTTCTTTCGACTCCTCGGCTCACCGACCCCACATCACCGGTGACCCCTTCTTTTTTTGTTGTTAAGAAATCATAGTAGAAAAATTTAATTTACCTGAAATTTGTAGATTTCTTCTTTCAGTTATTATGGAGTATCTGTAGCAAACTAGCATACACCTCGAAGACAAGTAGATAAAATCTGGTTTAAAGGAATTCTGTTTGAAGTCTTTGGAAAGTTATCAATGCAGCTAGGACACACAGAGCCAGCTCCAGAGAGAAGCTCATTGGAATGAAACTAATTCTCTGCCTTTTCCCCTCAGGGCATTTTCCAATTCTTGGCCAGGGATAAGAGGCTGAGAAGCTGGGGAGAGGGCAGCTGCTGAGAGTTGGAGAAAACAGCAGCACATTAAGTAATCTTGTGGGAGCCTGGGCTGGGAGTGGGAGGGTAGAAGGGTGGAGAGAGGGCAGGAAGACTTGTGGAGCCGTACAGGTATTCAGAGGTGAGGAGCCAAGATCCTGCAGTGCATTGGGAAGTGAGCTGAACACTTGATAAAGGTTTTCCCCTCAAGGCATTTGCAAATTCAGCTACATGCTGGCAAGAGGCTATGAAGGCAAGCAGGGTACAGCTGAAAGAAGAGCAGTTTTCAATGGTACTGATGCGGGGTCGGTGAGCCAAGGAGTCGAAAGAAAGATTTCTTAGACTCTTAAGATCTGGCAGTAGTGCTCTTTTATTTAGAGAATAGTGTAGCATGGGGACAGGACCCATGGGCAGTCAGAGCTTCTGCTGCTGCTGCTTCTGCTGCCCCCGCTTCTGCTGCCCCCGCTGGCATGGGGACAGGACCCATGGGCAGGCAGAGCTGGTGCGTGGGGACAGGACCCACGGGCAGTCAGAGCTCCTGCTGCTGCCCCGAGTTGTGGGTTAGGGCTAAATTTAAGGCATAGGTATATGATTCATCTCTTTACAAGACAAACGAAAGAACATGAAAAAAAGTTAAAATGGTATCAGTGCAGGTGGGGTCTGGTCATTGGGTGATCCCATGACTTTTAGACAAGAATCAAATTGGATTAAGTAAAGGTTAGAAAGGTTAGACGCCACCACCCTAAACCAGTTACATGAGATTGCCAGACAGCAACCAACTTAAGTTCTTGCCTTCCCCATTAAGAGTTTCTAGGGACAAGGTCATCTCTCCTCTTCTTCCTGGTACAGAGAGGGAGGCACGTTTTACAGGTAGAGATTTACCTTACAAATGTAAATATGTCCCAACAAGGGCAAGTTCCATTCCCCAGAGCCTCTTTCCCTGTCCCAGTTTATCGAAAGCAATCAGCCCCAAACAATCCTGATGCCAAAGAGACATATCCTGGGGTGGCCAATTTCGGGTCCCTACAAGGTCAGCCCCCCCTTCCTTCACAAACGCAAATGTCTCTCAGAAGGGCAAGCAAAATTCCAGTCCTCATCCGCAGTTTTAAAAGTAACCAGCCTAAAATCCTCATCAGTACCATGGTGCAAAGGAGAGAGATATGAATTGAAGTTCAGGACCCTCTGAAGAGAAGGTGCTTCTCAGATGGTAGCCCTATAGATCTACAGCCTAGGAATGTGCGCAAACCAGATATAGACGGAGACTTCCCATGAGTGCAAACAAACTGCAAATCAGTTTAGTCATGAATGGATTGAGGTGATTTACCCCTCTAGAATCTCCCCCAAAAGGTGACTGACAAATAAAAATGGCAAGTAATAGGATATATTGGAGTATATGAGGAAGCCGTTTTGTGTAAACCTAATTTGGCCTGACCTTGTCTTTCCAAAAGGGCCTGATCGCCGCCATTGAGCATGCATTGTATATCTGCTTTAGATATTCCCCATGGCAAGAACAAAGGTCCTTGAGATAAAGGTGCAACTTCCCTCCCCCTTCCAACGTTGGCATTCCCTTAGGGATTAAGCATCTTTCCTTAGGCTAGGAACTGATTGCTGCGCTCACCTGTGACCACCCAGCTCGAGACAATAGACTTGCCTCCTACTACACCCGCCAAGATAGCAGACCCACTACCTGCTGTGTCCATCAAGTGTTGTGCTGACAGGGCAATCTTGTGACTATTGTGGGAGGGACATTTCAATCATATGTGAAACATCCTGTATGGGGGTATATAACCACTCTGTATACCTCACTTCTTTGGTGTCCTTTCTTCCTTCAGGAAGAAAGGCCCTGGGCCATGGTCCTCAGATTTTAGCTCAGATAAACTCTCCCAAATTTTCATTTATGGATTGATTATGGATTATTTTCGTCGACAGTGACATTATCTAAAATCTCCATAGTTTTTCAAACATCAGGTCCATCATTCAATCTCATTTTCCAGGCATGCAAAGAAACAAGAGCAAGAGAGACAAAGCAAACAATAGAAACTGAGTGACAACATGATTGAGCTGTTGGAGTTATCAGATAGTAACACTAAAATATAGATGTTTTAGGTGTTCAAGGACACAGATGACAAGATGGAAACTTACACCAGGGACTAGAAATCTATTAAAAAATCAAATGGAAATTCTGGAACTGAAATATATAACTAATTTTAACAAGCAATGTATGGTTTTAATAGCAGTTTGGGCCCAGTTGAGGGGGAATTAGTAATTGAAAAATGAATAAGTATAAAATATCTAGTTGAAGTATAGAGACCTAGAAGGAAAGGAACTTCAGAGAGGAGAGTAAAAAGATAGTATAGGTCATGTTATAAAGGACTAATGTACACGTATTTGAAGTATCACATTGTGGGAGATGTAAATTGGATTGAAAGCAATTTTGTAAAATGTAATGGCCAATTAAAAAATAACTGATGGGCGATCAAGCCAAATATACAAGAAATTCTATCAACTCTAAACAGGATAAAAACTAGAGAATCACATCTAAACATGTGATTATAACACTGCTGAAAATCAAAGGCAAACAGAAAAGTCATAGAAACAGCCAGAAGAAGACAATTCACCTTATATTCATTATTAAAGAGCTAAAATACTATAATTTTCAATCTACAATTTAATCCCTGATGAAATATCTTTCAAAGTGAAGGTGAAATAAAGGCCTTTCCAGATAAGCAGTATACTTTCACTAAAGGAAATGTAGAAGGTAGTTCTTCAGGCAGAAGTTAAGTGATCCCAAGAGAAACATAGAAATGAAGAAAGGAATGAAGAGCAATGGATATTAAATATGTGAGGAAACCAAATAAATATTACTGTCCAAAACAATAGTAATGATGTCTGTGTGACACAAACATACTTTGAAATAGAATGAATGACAATAACTCAAAGGGCAGGAGGAGGGTAAATGGAATTAATATGTCCTAGCATTGTTTAGGAAGTATGAAAGTTCTAATTTATATGAGTCTTTTGTTTAGATTGTACAGAATACATAAAAGTAAACATGTGTATCAGAATGAAACCAAAAGCTAAACAATTTTTTGTGTACTTTCAGCAATTTAAAAAGTATAATTTTGTTTTTATGCTAACAGTATGTTATTATGATATAATTTACATACAGCACAATGCACATATATAAAGTATACAGTTTGACAAATCTTGAGAAATGTATGCATCTTTATAACCATCAGCCAGACCAAGTTCTATAGAACATCAACTCAGGAAGTTTCCGTCATGTAAATTTCCAGTTAAACTACCTCAAAGAAACAACCACTCTTCTGATTTCTTTGGCTATGACTTAGTTTTGCCTGTTCTGCCTGGTCTGGAACTTCATATAACTGGAATCATACATGAGTAACACACAGTAACATTAGAATAGCTATGTTTTGGATATTCAAAAACATCCTTTTGCAGAGGCATCTTTTGCTGAGCATACTGTTTGGAGAATTTATCCATGTTGTTGTGAGTATATGTCATTTGGTCTTTTGTATGCTGAGTAGTAATTCATAGTATATAAAAGCTTATCAATTCCCCTGTTGATAGACATTTGATTGTTTCCAGTTTTTGCCTAGTATGAATAACACTGCTATAATCATTTTTTAGAAATTTTTTTGGACATACACATTCATTTCTCTTGGGAAATAAATAGAGTAAGATTGCTGGGTCATAGGAGAGGTGTATGTTTAACTTTATGAAGAACTCCCAAAAAGTTTTCCAAAGCAGTTGTGGTAGTTTACAGTCCAACCAGCATCACACAAGATGTGTGATAATATTGTGATGAAGTCTACAAGAAGTCGGGGGGAGGATTAGGCAGCAATGACGCCTTGCAAAACTGGTTTTTCCAGACTACCTTTCTTCATCTTACAAATCCTTGGATGTGTGGAGATGGCTGTGGACAGACCAACAAGTGACACTGCCAGCCCATCCAAGCCTGACAGCAGAGCCGTACAAACAGATAACCAGGGCATCCCACCCAAGTTTTAGGCTCATAAACCCCACGTGGGAATCAATCAGTGGTATGCTAGAGCCAGCTGGTACCAGCTCTCAAAGCTGGTTTTTAAATTTACATGAATCAGCCATTATTAAAAATTAAAGTATATTAACTTACAATTAAATAAATTATATAAAAAATAAGGTAATACATATTCAAAACTCATCACTTCCTAATTATAACATTTTACTACTATCTGTGCTCTTGAAGTTATGTCTATTGTATTTTTTTAAATTGCGGTTAAATATACATAACATAAAATTTACCATCTTAACCATTTATAAGTTCAGTGGCATTAATTATGTTCACATTATTATGCTACCATCACTACCAACCATCCGCAAAACTCTTTTCATCTTGCAAAACTGAAACTCTGTACTTATTAAACAATAACTCCCCATTCCTCCCCCTACCAGCACCTGGTAACCACCATTCTCATTTCTGTCCCTGTGAATTTGACTACTCTAGGTACCTCATATAAGTGGAATCATGCAGCATTTGCCTTGTTGTAACTGGCTTATTTCACTTAACATAATGTCTTCAAAGTTTATCCATAATGTAATGCGTTAGAATCTCCTTCCTTTTTAAAGGCTGAATTATATTCTATTGTATATATATACCACATTTTGTTTAGCCATTCCTCTGTTAATGGACATTTGGGTTGCTTCCTTCTTTTGGCTATAACAAATAATGCTGGTGTGAACATGGGTGTACAAATATCTCTGAGTCCCTGATTTCAATTCTTTGGGGTATATACCCAGAAGTAGAATTAATAGATCATATGGTAATTCTGTTTTTATTCGGGGGGGATCAGCCATATAGTTTTCCATAGCAGCTGCAATATTTTATATTCCCATCAACAGTGCACAAGAGTTCTAATTTCTCCATATCCTTGGCAACTCTTGCTATTTTGTATTGTTATTTTTTTTCATAGTAGCCATCCTAATGGATGTGAGGTGGTATGTCTATTGTATTTTTATGGTGGAAATACTTTATCATAGTGTGTTACTTAGCATCTTTTCCTAACTCTGTAGTCGGTGATATCTCATTGGTAGCTTAAAATGGGCCATGGTAAGATTATTTACTCCATGCAGATAGACAAATGCTACAAATCAGGATTTATTCCAGAGAACACTTGTTGTTAAACACTTACCAGCACACCACTGAAATGGAGGCTTAGGAAGTGGGAAACAAGGTCAGGTGATCCCTCCCACTCCTGTCGTGCTTGGGACTCTCTTCACAGTCTCAGCTGATGTGTCTCTTAAAACTATTGTTTGCACTTTCCATCTGTCCCCTCCATTCCATGGCCTAGATTTTACTGGGCTGTGTCAAGGGCCATTTTCAGTGGCTTTTTGGCAGCCCAGGCAACTCTATCAAGAACTGAGTGAAAGAATAAACAAATCTATTAGATTTATAAATCAGCATCACATTAAGTATCTGTTATTCATAATCAAGGAGATAAACAAAATGTTTTAAAGACTTTGACAATGTGGAAAGTAACTTGTAGAGCCAGAATGAAATTCACAGCAGATATTGGCAGAGTATAATGTTTATAGAGATTTTTTAAAAAGCTAAGCAAAAACACATTATTTTTTGCTACAAGGAGCAAAGTTGGGTGAGGGTGGGACTTTGGAAGGTTAAAATTGACTTTTTGTTAAATGTAACCTCTACATGTTTTCCTACTGCAAGGGAAAGAAATCCAACATTGAATTGGGGTATATTACTTATTATGGGATGAAAAAGGAGGACATCATTATGCCAAATTTATAGTCATACTTAGAAAAATATACTCCAGTTTTTGGTCACTATGCTTGAAAGGATATAGAGAGTCAAATCTGGAGAGTTCTCAAAAAGAATAAGAATCACTAGAATCTTTAGAAAATTCATTTAGGAAAAGCCACAAGAATTGTTTTTATTGAAACTATCCTCAAGAAACTAAAAGGTGTTCAGAAAATATTATTGTTTTGAAGTATTCTGGGCAAAAGCAAGGTTGCTTAGATTTTTCTTTAGAAATTGATTGGTTGGTAGTATCAACAAAAGGGTACACCAATATTAAAACTGGCTGGCGAGAGAGGCGGTCTCTGATAGAGGCGCCCATGGAGAAACAGGGAGCCCTGTGTTAAGTATGGCAGGTCATCAGAAAGCAGGGCTTCCTTGGGTTCTGTAGCTACCTCCGTATTCTAACTCTATGATTACAACTTGAGACCTGGCACCCTGAGTCCTTCCCATGGCACTATTGTTGAGGTCCCAGTGACTTGGGATTTGAGCTCTGGCATCTCAAGCTTTGTTTCTGCCTTCATGACTCTCAAAACTTGTGGGTGATAAAAAGGCTTTCGGATTTTTGAGGGGACACTCCCACAGAACTTTATCTCAACTGTAAGAATCAAAAATACTTATCCCTTAACCCAGTTTAAAGCCCATTTGTTTTAATTTGTTCACTTCGTTGTTTGCTTGTTTTTTTCTTCTAAAACACCTCTGAATCCTCTTCTTCCTCCTCACAGCAGCATCTCCCTCTAGTTGCTGCACCTTTTCTCCAATGCAGTGGGTCACCAGGGTCCTCATGGCTGCAGAGGAACTCTTCAGGGTAGCACATTGTAGACTTCATTCTTTACTTTCTTGTAGGTCCTGCTTTTGTGATTTTTATGCTCCTGTGGGATCCTCTTTGCTAATCCAACTTCTTTAAACCATAATTTTGTTTTGATTCCTCTAGGTAGCTGTGGAGAAAAGCCTGGCTATTGCCGAGACCGTGACACATTTCTTTTCCATCTTTCCTTTTAAAGAAAGCAGTAAGAACATTCTTCACGAGAAAATGCTTCAAATGAAGACTGGGATGAATCAGCCCTTAGACAAGAAGGGACCTACTGAGAGAGGAGTGAATGAGCAGAAGACTCAGCCTGAGAAAGCAGGATTCTCCTGTGTGTCCCATAGTGGGTAAGAGACTCTTTGTTCAGAGCCTTCCACTGTCAGAATTAAGTCATTGCTATCCTAGCAGCTTTCAGGGTCCGCATATGAGGCTCTGTACCTTAATTGTAGGGCTTTCTCTTAAGACTTTCCTGGAAATTCTTTAGAGAAAGGTCTACAGCATTTTTGTTATTAATTGCTTTATATTTTCAGAGTAATTTGGCTTTATTCTAATTAATAATGCATGTATGCACTCAATAAATGATCTCATCATGGGTGCTTGAGATTTCACGGAAAGCTTCCAGTTGTGTGAGTAGTGTCTCTTCTGCACTGATGGGAGCACATAGGAATCTCCTGTTACCTCAGATTTTTCTCTAGTGAATGCTGACTCATCCCAGTGCCTGAGGAGGTGGATTTATACAGAGGCTCTTCCATCTCCACTCCATTCTCTACTGAAGCTCATGTCCTTGGTTTCTGAAATGGCAATTCTGATAAGTTCAATTTTTAAAATAAGCTTACCAAATTGACAAGTAATGGCCTTTGGATAGATTTGTCAGTCTGTCCTTAACGGCTGTTTACCCATCACTTTCGAAGGCACTTAAATAACATGGGGTTAATCCACTATACATTTACCTGTGTGCACCAGTTACAAAATACTAAATAATCACTAACTTGCTTAGTGATTAGGGCACAGCTTTGGAGGTAATTAAAACTCTGCTTCATGCTCCACTGGGTCAGTGTCAATATGTACCGCTTAAATTTCACTGACCCAGAGAATAATGTTAGAGCTAAATTAACCTTAGAGTTAGTTAATTTCCTCATTTCAGAACTGAGAGCACTCAGGCCCAGAGATGTAGTCGCTTGATCAAATTTGCACAGTAGCCTTTGGCAAAAAATAATATTAAAATCCTGGGCTCTCAATTCACAAAGCCTATAGCCACTTTATCAAATACATTTTAAAAAAATTTATATTCTTGTGATCATCCTTTTCTAAAAATAGACTTTATTTTTAGAGCAGTTTTAAGTTCAGAGAAAAATTGAGTGGAAACTACAAAGAATTCCCATATACTCCCTGTCCCTGCACGCGCATAGCCTCCTCTCCCACTATCAGCATCCTACACCAGAGTGGTACATTTGCTGCAGTCGAAGAACTTACATTGACACATCATTATCACTCAAAGTCCATAGTTACATTAGGGTTCATTCTTGATGTTGTATATTCTATAGGTTTTGACAACAGTAAAATGGCATGTATCCACCATTATAGTGTCATATAAAACGACTATTCACTGCCCTAAAAATACTCTGTGCTCTGCCTCTTCGTTCTTTCCTCCCTTCGAATCCCTGGCAACCACTATCTTTTTACTGTCTCCATGGTTTTGCTTTTTCCAGGATGACATATAGTTGCAATCATACACTACATAGCTTTTTCAGATTGGCTGCTTTCACTTAGAAATATGCATTTAAGGTTCTTCCATGTCTTTTCATAGCTTGATTGCTCATTTCTTTTTAGCATTGAATAATATTCTGTTTTCTGGATGTACCACAGTTTATATATCCATTCACCTGCTGAAGGACATCTTGTTTGCTTCCAAGTTTTGACAATATGAGTAAAGCTGCTAAAAACATTGTGTGCAGATTTTTATGTGGACATATGTTTTCAACTCATTTGGATAAACAATAAGGAGTGCGATTGCTGGGTCATCTGGTAAGAGTATGTTTAGTTTTGTAAGAAACTGCAAAACTGTCTTCCAAAGTGGTTGTGGCATTTTGCATTCCCATCAGCAATGAATGAGGGTATCTTTTGCTTTATATCCTCGCCACTATTTGGTGTTGTCAGTGTTCTGGATTTTTACCATTCTAATAGATGTGTAGTGATATCTCATTATTGTTTTAATTTGCAATTCCATAATGACATATGATGTTGAGCATCTTTTCATATGCTTATTTTCCATCTGTATATCTTCTTTGGTGGCTGTTCAGGTCTTTTACCCATTATTTAATTGGGTTGTTCATTTTCTTGTTGTTGAGTTTTGAGAGTTCCTTGTATATTTTGGATAACAGTCCTTTATCTATCAGATATTTTTTTGCAAATATTTTCTCCATGTCTGTGATATGTCTTATTCTCTTGACTGTGTCCTTTGCAGAGCAAAGGTTTTTAATTTTAATCAAGTCCAGATTATGAATTATTTATTTTACGGGTCATGCCTTTGGTATTGTATCTAGAGTCATCACCAAACTCAAGATCATCTAGATTTTCTGCTGTGTTATCTTCTAGGAGTTTTATTATAATTTTGTATTTTACATTTAGGTCTACAATCTATTTTGAGTTAATTTTTGAGAAGGGTGTAAGGTCTGTGTCTAGATTCATTTTTTTATGTGGATACCCAGTTGTCCAGCACCATTTGTTAAAAAGACTACTTTTTCTCCATTGTATTGCCTTTACTCCTTTGTCAAAGATCAGTTGACTGTATTTTTATGGGTCTGTTTCTGGGCTTTTTATTCTGTTCCATTGATTTATCTATTCTTTCATCAATACCACACTTTGTTGATTACTATAGCTTTATAGTAAGTCTTGAAGTCAGTAGTGTAAGTCCTCTGATTTTGTCCTTCTCCTTCAATATTGTGTTGACTATTCTGGTTCTTTTGCCTTTCCATGTAAACCTTAGAATCAGTTTGTCGATATCCACAAAATAACTTGCTGGGATTTTGATTGAGATTGCTTTGAATCTTTGGATGAAGTTGGAAAGAACTGATATCTTGACAATATTGAGTCTTCCTGTTCGTGAACATGGAATATCGCCCCATTTATTTAGTTCTTTGATTTTCTTCATCAGAGTTTAGTAGTTTTCCTCATATAGCTCTTGTACATATTTTGTTAGATTTATACCTAAATATGTCATTTTGGGGGATGCTAATGTAAATGGTACTGTCTTCAATTTCAAATTCCACTTGTTCATTGCTGGTATATAGTAAAGCAGCTGACTTTTGTGTGTTAACCTTGTATTCTGCAACCTTGCTATAATCACTTATTAGTTCCAAGAGTTCTTTTGTCTATCCTTTCAGACTTTCTACATAGACAATTTGTCATTTGCAAAGACAGTTTTATTTCTTCCTTTCCCATCTGTAAACCTTTTATTTTCTTTTCTTGCCTTATTGCATTAGTCAGGACTTCCAATATGATATTGAAAAGGAGTAGTGAGAGGGGAGATCCTTACCTAGTCTCTGATCTGAGTCAAAAAGCTTCTAGTTTCTTACCATTAAGTATGATGTTACCTGTGTGTTTTTTGAAGATATTCTTTATCAAGTAGAGAAAGTTTCCCTCTCTCCCTAGTTTGCCAAAAGTTGTTTCTTTTAATCATGAATGAGTGTTGAAGTTTGTCAAATGCTTTTTCTGCATCCATTGATATGATTACGTGATTTGTCTTCATTAGCCTGTTGATACAATGAATTATATCAATTGATTTTTAAATGTTGACACTAGGTTTGCATACCTGAAATATATCTCACTTGGTGTTTTGCATAATTCTTTTTGTACATTGTTGGATTCAACTTGCTGATATTTTGCTGAAGATTTTTGCTTCTGTGTTTATGATATTGGTCTGTAGTTTTTTTCCTTAAAATGTCTTTCCTGGAAGATAGAGGGGTCTCTCTTTATTGACAGACATGGACCCAAGGTTCAGTATCCTATAATTTAACTGCTGTGTGAGAAATTAAAAGGACATAATTGAGCCCTTTCCATCAAGGCTCAAGTGCTGTTTTTTGTTGATGTCTCTTCTAGAACACCCGCTCCAGGTGCCAGTGAATGGGGTACAAAGTTTCCTTCGGGTGTACTGTCTCTGAAAGTCTCCTTGACCAACTGAATATAAGCTTTTGAATATTACATTAGTGCTTTACAGTATTGGGTCATATTAGAATTTACAAAGGCAGGATGTACATGGGATTGTATCGTCAAGGGTATGAGTTGCCCAGTGATGGTTTCATAAGGTGTTAATTTATGTTTCCCAGAAGATATTGACCTTATTGTCATCAGGCCTAATACTTTAGGCCAGAGTATTCCTGTGGTTTCCATTAATTCTGCCAATTTTAATTTTAGAATACCATTGGTATGAGGACTGAGGATGATAGGGACAATGATAGTGCCATAATGTTTGAATAACCTTGTTTAGTTGTTTTATAACCTGTCCAGTAAAGTGAGTCCTTCTATCACTTGAAATTTCATTTGTGATTCTCCACAATGGACAAACATTTTCTAATAATGTCTTTGCTACAGTGGTGGCATCAGCTTTTCAACATGGTGAAGCTTCTACCCGTCTAGAAAATAGATGTATCATTACCAGTACATATTGATAGCCCATAGAAGGAGACAGTTGAAAAAGTCAAATTGTAAATGTTCATCTGAAAATCTTCTGGTGTTGGTGGGTGAGCAGCCCCTCGAGTTACTTTACTCAGGTTATGTGATTGACAGGTTAAACATTGATCATAAGCCTGTTGTGCTAATTTAGAACAATCACCTCACTAATATTTTTTTCATAATTGGAGTTATTTTGTCAATTCCACGCTGGGTAGTGACATGAAGTGCTTACAAAAGTGATAATTTGAGGGAATCAGGAAGCACCAGGTAGCTGTTTGGGCCCTCCCAAAGTCCTCTTTTTATGTTAAATTTGCATCCTTCTTGGTCCCACTTTTGTTTTTCAGCATCAGATACATCTTTTTGTCTGTTGCACAAACTGCATTAAGTAATCTGATTTGGATCTATGGTGAACTGTAGGTTTGGGAATTCAGGAAAATGGGGCTTTACAAAAAGGTTTGGTATCCATCCCTTGGCTTTTTTATGGAGTTCATTTAAATTACAAAGTTTTGTACGTTAGGAATTTCTTGAGTAGTAACCTTAGCAGGAAAGTAAGTCATCACATTTCCTTTCTATACAGGGTCTGTCTGATCGGTGGATATGAGCCTCAGTTTTTATGGTAGCAATTTGGGAGGGTAATAATGGTGCAGAGAGGAGGTCAGCAACATGAGGTCCATTTTTATAGGTGTACCACTTGATGTTGAAAATTTCTGTTTCCAGAGCATGCCAAAGTCGTGGACGACTCTGAAGCCATACCTGCTATTGGTGTAAATATTTGTAGTTTTTTCTTTTGCCAATTCACAGGTTCAAATGAGGGAAAACACTGCAGGTTAGGCTGAATTAAATTGAAGAATGACTCCTCTTTCTAATAATTCACGTTGAGTAGTGACAGCATCTCCGGCTTGATATCTTCCTTCAGAATTTTTGGCATAGGAGTCATCAACATAGAGTACTAAACTGAATTGGCTGGGAGGGTTTCTTGTAAATCTAATCTAGGAGTTAGATTTTGGAAGACCAATTCAACACAGTTATGAATCTCTCTTTCGTCAGGTAAGGGTGGGGAGGGTAGCAGGGTTTAAAGAGTTGAGGTGAAGAATGCTCAGATTAGGAGACAGGAGTAGTCTTATAAGAGGTTAGCCTACTAGCTGAGAAATAGTGTATATGCTCAGTGTTCAGCAAATTTTCCATAGCATGAGGAACCTGTAAATTTAATTCTTTTCCCTGAACAAGTTTCAAGGAGGATATTACAATTTTAGTGGCTGCAGCTACTACCTTTAAACAGTTTAGGTATGCCCTGGTGACTGGATCCAATTGAAAGCTATAATAGGCTTGATTACACTCCCAAAACCTGAGTATTACATTCCTGAACAAATAATGTAAAAGGTTTAGTATAGTCAGGGAGTCCTAATGCAGGAGGATTTTGTAAAGCCCGTTTAATTTTGGTAAAGTCTTCCATATATTTAGTTTCCCAAAGAGGAGGTTCTTGAGTCTTATCTTTAGTCAGTTCATAGGGTGGAGAAGCTGATAAGAAAAAATTAGGGACCCAGGGTCAGCAATATCATGCAAGTCTGAGGAAGCCTCTAAGTTGTGTCTTAGTTGTAGGTTGGGGTAATTTGGGGTGGTACTAATTGTTTCTGGGGACAGAAAGATTCTTTTTGCAGGTAAACTGTGACATAGGTAATGTACTTTTTCTTGTGAAAACTGAAGTTTATCTTGAGAGGCCTAATGGATATTTTGAATCAAACTTTGCGTTCTCTCTAGATGAGGACAGTGAAGTAAATCATCTAAATATTGAATCAAAGTAGAATTTCTAGGATATTGCAGTGTGCTTAAATCCTGATGCATCTGAAGCAACAGTAATAATAACACTTTTCTGTACTTATATTACATTTGAGAAAGGCTTTTATACTTAATATAAATATTTATTGAATGTATCATTTTCTAGATAGTATGTTAGGCCCCTGGACTCAATATGATCTGATCTTTTCCGTGGACGAACTCAAACTGGTGGAGAAGGAAAGTATATGAATAGACAGCTGCAACAGAATGGTCTAACTTCTGGGTGTTTTGGAAGCCCAGATGAAAAGAGTGTAGGGCAAGGCCATTTCTTCTTAAGAAGGAGTCACTCATTGAGATCAATTTCTGGGGACATTCCCATTTCATGGAGCTCCCCACAAGTGAATCCAGGGGCCTTCTTAGGGGAAAGGGTTTTCTGTGTCAATGGAGAATGCATAGGGGGCAGCCCAGTGGCGCAGCGGTTAAGTTCCCACGTTCTGCCCCAGCAGCCCGGGGTTCGCCGGTTCAGATCCTGGGTGTGGACATGGCACCACTTGTCAAGCCATGCTGCGGTAGGCATCCCACATATAAAGCAGAGGAAGATGGGCATGGATGTTAGCTCAGGACCAGTCTTCCTCAACAAAAAGAGGAGGATTGGCAGCAGATGTTAGCTCAGGGCTAATCTTCCTCAAAAGAAAAAAAAGAAAATGCATAGGATCCCTGAGAAGACAGAGGACAGGACACAGGAGAGGAACACAGTGAGAGATGAGTGGAGGTTTGTAAGCCCTTCTCTTTTCCATTATTGAAGAAATGTTTACTGAGAGCCTCCTCTGTGTTTGGCTGTGTACATAAGAAGAATAAAACATTCCCAGCTCTGAAAGAGCTCTTAGTCAAGTTACCAGTAGCTGTCTAATGACATGAGAAATGTTGGACAGAAATGTGAATAAAGCACAAGGTGGTTTAAAATGTTCATAAGGGATTTTATGCTACCTGAGAGATGGCCTGCCCGCATCCCCATTCTGGCTCCTTCCTACGCCTGGATTACCTGTTCCAGACAGATGACTCTGGGTCTCAGGCAAATTTCAGCTTTTCAGAAAACAACTGACACCTGTGCCCCCTGCTGGCACAATACCGACAACACTGCCATGGTCTCCAAGAGAAACTGGTGGAAGCAGGAGCCATTGCTCAGGTACACTTGCAGAAACACAGAGGATGTCGAGTTGGTCTTATAAGTTCACCATTATCAAAGTAACGAATGATAATCTGTCTTCTTTCTGATAAATTAAAAGCTTTACAGGCTTTGCTATACTCATCCCAACATTTAAAATAAATTTCAATCATGACCACATTTCTAAAAAGGGAAAGTACGTATTTTACTTTTATTTGGTAGATGAAGAAACTGAGGCACAAAGTAATAAAGTGACTTCTCAAGTTTGCAATGGGTGGGTAGAGTGCACTGGGGCTAAAATCCAGGCCAGCTGATTCCTGCTACATAGGCCTAACTGCTTTGCCTCTCTCCTTCTTCCTACAAGATGAACTAAAACCTTCTCTTCCACTGTTCTCTATAACAAATGGTAGTTATGTTGGCTAGGATATCATGGGATTCTAAATTAGTTCAGATTTTTCAGATCATTCTTTTGAGCCCCTATAGGCAAACACTGTGCTGATTAGTTACACTAGAGGATACAGAAGTGATAGTATACAGTGGTTAAATTAAAGGAGCTTGACGATGATTTGCCAAGTGAGCCTTGGCTATCTATAGAAAAGAGATGGATAGGTCCATCCTTGTGAGAGAAAAATCCTGTTGCCTAGAACAAGTGGTCTCTTCTCTCACATGATGATTTCTCTTTCAACTTTCCAATTAACAGCTGGTTTTGTTTACTGTATTGAAATGGATTATAAGCTTAAGAGAGGGACCATGAGCAGATTTTAAAGCAGCACTAGAGAAGAAAGCCTGGTTCTGTTTTCAGAATTATGGGTTAGGGGGAAAGACAGTCTTCGAAGCGATCTTCCACACAGAGGAAGGCTTTTTCCTCCTTCATTCCCTTTACCACATTCAGGTCATTAAACACATGCTAGAACACAGTGTGGGGGCTCTTTGGTGAAATCCTCAAAGTACCTTCTGCTGAAGCACTATAGCTACCAGTCCCGCCTTTCCACCCTCACTGTTTCTTCCCCACTTTAGGAGATATTATTCCTTGATCCAGGATCAGGCTCGAGAGTTGACCCATCTGCGGGAGCAGATGAAGATTGGGAGAGCTGTCTCTTCCGGTCTCATCCAGCATGTCAAGAACACAGTGAAGACCTTTGAGGAGCTCCTCAGCAGCAATAAAATTGACCACTACATGGAGCAGCACTTCCGTGAGCAGCTGGCCAAGGGAAGCCAGCTGGCAGAGAGCCTCGCCAGCAAATTCAGCGTGGGTAAGCTGGCCCCAGGGCTCAGGAAGACCTTCAGTCCCTCCCAAGAACCTAGGCTCACACAAGCCCACAGCTAGTCATAAGTGACTTTTCAATCTGGTGTCCTTCTTTGTAATCACCATCTTGGGGCCATGGCAGAGACAGGACTGGAAGATGAGGAGCAACAAGGAGAAGCACACAGGGTTGGGGATGCGTGATGATCATCAGCTCCTCCATCTCTCATGGAATATGGCTGCTTGGGTAGGAAGCATCGCTGGGGGCGACAGCATTTATCTGAAACTAATTGGCAGAAAGAGAAGTGGAACAGGGGCAGCTGGTTGTTGTGAAAAGAGCTCTAAACTAGGAATCTGAAGACTTTTACTCTAGCCTGTATGTGTTCATTACTAGCTCTGGACAGGTTCACATTTCTTTTGATTTCTGTTTCCTCACTTAAAAATGTAGGTCAAATAAAACCAACCCCTGAAGGTTGCATGATTGTTCTAACGATCAGATAAGTAATATTAATCAGTGCACTTCAAAAAAATGAGAAAAGTGGTGACTGGCTCCGTGACCTGTCGTTAAGTTTGGCACACTCCGCTTTGGCAGCTCTGGTTCGCAGGTTGCGTTCTTGGGTGCTGACCTACACCACTCATCTGCCATGCTCTGGTGGTGACCCACATACAAAATAGAGGAAGATTGGCACAGATGTTAGCTCAGAGTGAATCTTCCTCAAGCAAAAAGAGGAATATTGCCAACAGATGTTAGCTCAGGGCAAATCTTCCTCAGAAAAAAAGAAAAAGGATAAAAGAATCATGCTGATTTAAGCAGGGTTTAGGCACTATCCTTACTAGTACCTAATGGTGGGAACATTAGTTATTTCAGGAGCCTTTTACAGAGAACATTCCTAGAGCACCTCAGGGGACACAGTAAGAGCAAGCTTAAGGCCACTGTGCAGGCTCCTGATGGAAGATGAAAAGGTGGGACAGGGATGTCTGTCACATCTACAGAGACAAGAGTAGGTTCTGCATAAAAGTTGTGATGGGACACACAGATGTAGGACTGGGGACCAGCCTCGTGGAGAGACTTGGAGACTGTGGCTAGAGTGGTCCAGAGGGCAGCTGGAGAAGTGTCCCATGATCTGCGGAAAAAGACATTTTTAGCTTTTTTACTCCAACTCAGGGCAGAGCAAGTAGGGATGATCTTCATGGTGGCTCAGGAAAGCCTGCCAGGCAAGTTCTCTAAAGACTCAACCCAAGGTCTCTTGAGAAAATTCAGAGTATCCTGGACTTGAGCATCAAGTGTTCATGTCTCTGATCCCAGAGAGAACTCAATGTTTGCTTGTAATTTGGGAAATGAGACCTGCTTAAATTTTGACTGGTCCTTTTTTTTTTTTTTTTTTTTTTTGGAGCAAAATTAACCCTGAGCCAATATCTGCTGCCAATCCTCCTCTTTTTGCTGAGGAAGACTGGTCCTGAGCTAACATTCATGCCCGTCTTCCTCTACTTTGTAAGTGGGACACCTGCCACCACATGGCTTGATAAGCATTGCGCATTTCCAGGCCCGGGATCCAACCGGCGAACCTGGCTGCTGAAGTGGGCACCCAAACTCAACTGCTGTGCCACTGGACTGGCCCCATGACTAGCCCTTTTTTGAATTTCGTTTTCAGATGACTGTATAAGTAAGAAGAATCAATCAGGACAGACGCTGCGGACCCTCAGGTAACCTCAACTTTTCAGAAAAATATAATCTGGTGAAGGATCCAGAAGCAAGGGCCAGAAGATCAAAGGAACAGGAGTTCTCACACCCCATAAAAAAAAAAATGATTGTACCATCAAACCATTATATATCCTTAGTGAAAAAGTGGTCTTGTTTCCTATTTTTTTTTAATTTGTTATTCTTTTGGTTCCCATTCTTATATTAACTTGTGAGTTTAGTAATACAGAGCTGCTCTAACCTAAATATCTGGCTTTAGGAGTCTCCTGTGCCCTCAGAGATCACTTTGATTTCCTCTAGATCTTTAATGATCAGAGTGAGATTGTATCTGGTTTCCTCAAGGATGACCCAAGAGGTGCTGGCAGATGTTAAATAGCTACAAATTTTCCTTGCAAAAATAAAATATTTATACTGTATGACTATACTTAGGGAAGGAGGTCCAGAAACTACAAGACACCTGGGAGCCTACATTGCCTCAGGAAGAAGTTTTAAATGGGCCACTGCAAATACTATTTAATAGATTATGTTCAGAGAGCATGTTGAACTCTTATGGGCCTCTGGGTATCTTATGAAGGAGCCGTGAGCGTTATTTAAAGGGCCCAATGGGTCTTGTTTGTTCCTCAGGATGTTTGTGGCCAAGGCACTGGACAACTGTTGTTCTCCCTTGCCCCCGACTCTGTACCCACTAACAGAAATGAATTGTTTGGCTTCTTCTCTGAAGGAATGCTCTCCTTGACTTCTGAGGCCTCTCTTGTGAGCTCCTGGATCAATACAGCTGTGGCATTTAGGTGACCTTTATTTTTCCTTCTGTCTTTCTTACCCCACCAGTATCTTAAGAGAGATGCATAAGATGGGTAAAGTGACGAAAGTCCAAGAGACCAAGCAGGATGCCCAGCATCAGACTCGGTCCCAGATCCGCTCCAGCAGCCTCGCTGAGACGGCCGTCCATGGCTCCAGCAGCAGCACCTCCGCTCTGCTTGCTAAGCAGGAAGTGCGCCCTGAGGTGGATGTGGCCAGTGAGTACCCAGATAGCCTCTAGTTTCTAGGTGCTTGCTCTTCTGTCTAGATCAAGAGGAGGCATCTTTGCAGCTGGATCCTGCAGATCCACTGTGATGTACTTGGTTAAGCACAGGTCTAGGACTCTGTGCCAAGCACAGGTCCCAAAGGTGTCTGTCAGGTAGCTTTTCTCCATTCCTAGTCCCACACACCATCAGCCACCAGACCATGGTGTTGGACTTGAGAGGAGGAAGTCATGAGTTAGGAAGGGGAGGGAGCAAATGCCCGCTTATCACTGCAACACAACCCTGTCATCTTTCAGACCATGGACATGAGCTTCACTAACATTGGGCCTCTGATCTTGTAATCTTTGGGGTAAACAGCCACGGTTCCAATTTCCTATTCACCACTAAATATTATTTATCATTTGGGGATTTATAGATCCCATCCATCATTCTAATAATTTGGCTGTAATATCCTCTAAACCATCAGTAATTGGGACATGTCTCAGTTCAGGCTGAATCCATCACCAGCATGCCCGTCCCCAGAATTCCCCAAGAAGGGCCCTTGGGTAGCCTTGATGGAGATAGTAGGAGGAGAGTAAGTTTGAAATGAAACTCTCATTTTCTCTTGCTCGACTTTCTCTTTAATTTCCCTCCTGAGAAAAGCATTTGAATTTCTAGGTAACTGTATGAGTCAAATCCTGGTGTGGACAACACCAAGAAACTATCCTTAGTCTCTGGCTATAGCTGAATTTTTTTTTCTGAATTGACTATTTTAGGCAATGAATGAGCCATTGGAGCAAAGCAGCATAATGTTTCCTCCAGGATTATAGTAGCCAAGGAACAACAGGAAATTCACTCTTATTGAGTACATGTTATGCTCACATTATTGGCTACTATACATATGTTGCTTCATTTAATCAACACAGCAATCGTCTCAAATAGGTGGTGGTGTCCCGATTTTACCCGAGGACACCGAGGCTCAGCAAAGTCAGGGAACTTACTGAAGACAGCCCAGCTTAGGGTAACATTCACTGCCAGCCTGCCTGACTCTAAAGCTTAGAGTGTCCACCACACTGCAGCCTGAGCAGTCAGGGACCAAGCAGGGGAGTCACCCCTTTGCATACCTCTCTTGCTAGGCTTCTGGAACCAGTGTTTTCCCCATTCCACTCTTTCTGCCTCTACACCCAGCACAAAGGAGTAGCCTCTGCAAATAAGACAAGACCCTACACACGCTGCATTTCCACCTAAGTATTTATAAATGGATGAGCTGCCCTTGATACATCCATGACCTCTTCCAAGGGGCCAGTGGGAGTTTTATGTACATCCTTGCTCTCAGTTGCCCAGAGGCACTTGGTTCCACCTCAGCGCTGCCCTGAGAGACAGCAGGAGAAGGGCAAAGACACCTTCTCCTCACCTGTACTTCCTGCCTTCACTTGTAGGAATGGCCACACTTGAGATGTGGCTTCTGCAGTGACACTCCCAGAAAGAATCAGCCTTATTTTTGGCCACCTCTGTTTTTTCTGAAGGCGGCTGAGCCCTTCTTTTTCCCATCTGAAATCATTATCCTCTCAGGGGGCAATGACTTATCACTGCTCCTTCTTTGCTTTATAGGCCAAAGTTTCTAGGGCAGTTAACAAATAGTGTGGCTGGTGTGGCAGCTTCACTGTGGGGCTACATTCCCCTCACAGGAGGCTGTTCTCTGTTGCTTCCATGTGCGGTGTAGGGCATGTTTCCTGTGTTGTGTAGGGGGAGACTGGGACATGAAAATGATGATCACTGTTACTGACAAACTTGGAACCTCCTATGGCTTTGGTTGAGACTAAGCTGATTTTCTGGGACGTGGATAAAGGAGGCTTGAAAGGGGATGGGAATCACATTTTGACTGAGTTCCTACTTTGTCAGCTGTTATACTAAAGGCTTAATATAATTTGTCTTTTTATTTCACAGTGATGCTAATTGCATCTGATATTATGTAAACTGGGAAAGGAGAGACCTACTGGGTAGTGATTTAAGCGTACAATTCCTTTTTTCTTTTTAAAGATTGGCACCTGAGCTAACAACTGTTGCCAATCCTTTTTTTTTTCTGCTTTTTCTGCCCAAATCCCCCCAGTATATAGTTGTATATTTTAGTTGTGGGTCCTTCTAGTTGTGGCATGTGGGATGCCGCCTCAGCATGGCCTGATGAGCAGTGCCATGTCCACGCCCAGGATCTGAACCAGCGAAACCCTGGGCCGCCAAAACAGAGCACGCAAACTTAATCACTTGGCCATGGGGTCGGCCCCCTAAGTGTACAATTCCCCAGAGGAACTTGGCTTGCTTGAAGGGAAACAAGGACCTTACTTTTATCTGCTCAGGGGAGAAACTTGTCTACTCTGTGGCCCTTGATAATAATCCCTGAAACAGAGCAGACTCTTAAACTTTTCTTTGAATTATGGCCCTGCCACCCGGCGGGGTTTTTCTCTCAAAGGGAGACAGCAAAAGACACAGCCGTGTTCTCAGAGCATCATTGAGCTATAAGATAGCACGTAATTTTTTGGTTCTGTAATTCCCCATGCAGAAATTCCCAAGTCATTCTTTGTACTGGAGCCAGACAATCTGAGCTATACATATTTATTACTTTTACAGTCTTGTGAGACATTCTGTGTTTGATCCAAATCATGTTTTCCCTCCTCAGAGACTCCCTCAGCCTCAGTAGGCATGCAGAGTGAGCTCAGGCAGGAGCAGGAGCCACCAGAAGTGAGCCACCCTGTCTAGGTTCTCTGCACGTTGGCCAGAAGTGGAGGCCATTTTCGCTTCCTCTTCCAACAACCCCAATGTAGAACAATCTCTTGAAGCATTAGCTGTTATGTTACTAGCAAGGGCATAGACCGTTCAGGCTTTAGCACAACACCTGATTTAAAGTACGAACTCAATCAAAATGAGATTCCCCTCCCCTTTTAAACCTCCTTTATTCCCACCCCAAAAAATCAGCTTCCTTTCAACCAAGGCCATAAGGGGTTCCAAGGCTGTCGATAATAGTGATAATTAACAGATGAGTAGATCACCTGTTCACATACCAGCAAAGTGCTTCAGTTCCTTACTCTCGTGACTTCCAAGATTGGCAATGAGTCCTGCTATTGGAGGAGACATTTGTGAAGTACCTCCCTGGGATCATTACAGCATTGGGAATGATAGAGGGAGCTAGGATGAGGGGCCCTGTGCTTTTCCTGTGTGTACACTGTGACCCTCAGATACTACATTTAACCACAACTTCTTAATGTCACAGGCCAGGAAATGCCAGTAAGCTTGGGGAGAAATTTATAGTACTGGGGAAATGAGTTTTAATCTAAATGATATTCAACAATAGGTTTAGAGTTGCTGACATCTGCCTTAGTCTTCATCCCATGGATTACATTATTAGTTTTCTAAGGCTTCTATAACAAATTATCACAAACTGTGTGTTTTAAAACAACAGAAATTTATTCTCCCACAGTTCTGGCAGCTAGACGTCTGAAAGCAAGGTGTCAGCAGGGCCATGGTCTCTTTCCCTTGCCTCTTCCTAGCTTCTTGGGGTTGCTAGGAGCATTCCTTGGCTTGTAGATGCATCACTCCAGTCTCTGCCTCTGTTGTCACATGGTCTTCTCCCCTGTGTGTTTCTTTATCTCTGTGTCTCCTCTCCTCTTCTTATAAGGGCATCAATCATATTGGATTTAGGCCTACCTTAGTCCAATATCATCTCATCTTAACTAATTACATCTGCAGAGACCCTATTTTCAAATAAGGTCACGTTCTGAAGCTCCACAGGAGGACACTATTCAGCCCAGTATAATTATCTTTAAAACACTTCATTTCTGACTTCCTCAATTGTTTCTCATTCACGTTCCTTTCTGGACAGATGTCAGCCCAGCCACTCCTGCTGATTCAGCTTCATTGCCCAGCAACCATTCAGAAGCCAGATGTGCCCAGCCCTTCTATCCTCCTCTGAGTGGCACCACACAGCCGAGCAGGACACCGGACTGTGGGCACCATGGTAGCAGCAGCTCATGGGACGAGATGAGGCCTCAGAAAATGAATGCATCAGGGAACCTATCCTCCTTCTCTTCTTTGTACCGGCCCAACTCCAAGCCCTCTGGTAAAACACAACGGAGCAGTTGGTGAAATAGAGCCCACTGACAGGAATGGCACATTCTTTTCCCGGCCAGAGGATTTTTCATTCCTCTGTTAGATCCTGGCTCACAGAAGTGGGTGAGGAGATGAAGGGGCAGTATCTCATATATCAGCCAGAGAAGGAGATTCCAGCTCAGTGCTGGTCCTTTCTAAGTGTCTCTCCCATCCCCCTACCTAGGGACTCACTCTGGGAAGGAAAATAAAGGAAGTCAGGGACATTTAGAAGCACCCTACAGGGAGCGTAAGTTGCCTCACATTCATGTGCTCCCTTTTCTCTGTGCTACAACATTCTTATGCGTAGATTTAGACTGTTGTAGAATTCCAAGCTCAGACTTCATGGGAAGGTCTTCCTTAGGTCAAGAGCTATTTCAAGATAGGAGACTATTCCTACACACACACATACACACACACACACACACACACCATTTGTATACAACTCTAAGCCAATCCTGCCTCTCAAACTTTGCTATTGGGTGCGGAGCCAGGCATCCTGGCACCCAGTGGCTAGGGATGCAGTCATGTAGAGGAATGGCTTGAAGCAGCTCAGTTTCTAGGGCCCAGATAGTGTAACAATAAGACATTTGAAATTCTCAGAGAAAAACCTAGCAGGGTGTCCTGGTGGATGAAGCCTATTCTTGGTCCCTTTCAACTTCCTTTTGCACATCTTTTTTTCCTTGGAGATGTTCTCTTCTCTCCTATTCCTCCTTCAGATCCTGACACCTCCCCAGGCTCTTCCTTGTCACTCTTCACCAAAAGTAGTTAAAGGAAAACATTCAGTTTCACTCATTATTCACAGCCTGATCTAATTTCATATGCATTTACCTTAGCCTTTCTGTTAGTGGATGGATGTTAAAGGTTGTTCAGCCATAGATCGTCAGGTAGGAGAGGCGTGAGGTAGAGAAGGAGGGCCTTTGGATTGCTACCAAAGGAGACAGACAAACTTTCTCACTGTTATTCCAGTCCTACCTAGAGGCCTTTAGCAGTTTCTCACTGTTGCTCTTCAGCCCAGTGTCCATCTCTGCCAGATGTACTTGGCCTCTATCTGAGAGGAAGCCCTGTGGAGTTTCCTTGTTGAAGGCAGTCTTGTGATTGAAAGCCCAGGAGCTCTTAAAGTTGCCTGGTGCTTCCTGGGTGCCCAGGTAAGAGGAGGAAGTTGACAGAAGTATAGAGGTGGGCAGGGATCTAGCAGAGAGGCCCTGGGCAGGCCCCACACCTGCCTATGAGTGATCAGCCTTCCCCATCTCCCACCTCTCTCATGTCTTGGTGGAATGCAACAGGGGCCGACCTGCTGGAGAAGAATCTTGTTGAGATCCACAACCTGCGCCAGCGCCTGGAGGAGTCTGTCTGCATCAATGACCGCCTGCGGGAGAGGCTAGAACACGTGCTCAGCAATGCTGACCAAGGAAAAAGTAGGAAAGGCCAAAACCTCATGGTTCTGTCCACATCTGGACAGTCTCAAAAAGGCACATAGTTTCACAGTTATAAAGCACATTGATGTTAACTACTCCACGCTTCCTCACAATCATCCCAGATGGGGAAGCAGGGCAGGCACTAATTTTCCCACTTTATAAATGAAGACACTGAGTGACTTGCTCCAGGCAGGGCTAGGTCTCATTCTCAGGGCTGTCTGACATGATGCCTATTCTTGTAACTCTCTATACTACCTGGTGCTGCCCCTGGGCTTGTGGCCTGACTGGCAAGTGATAGAACCAGGACTTCCATGGTGCCCATTTCAGCAGAGAGAGGACCACATCCTGCCTGCATGCCACTACTACATGCCCTGGATACCACCTGCCATGTCCTCTATGTGAATGGCCCGTATTCCCACACTTTTCACCTGGATGCTCTGACTTGGAGACCAGCACTTCCACATCCCTTCACCCTTGTCAAGCTCAGAAGAATGGCAACCAGGGCCCCACAACATCACAGCAGCAGCCAATTAGTGGGAAGGACCCTGTTCCACAACTGCAGCCATTGCACATGAGTGTGTGGCCCATCGTGGTGTGACTCAGCTACATCATACTGTGGTCCCAGTGCAGGAGACCCCCAGGTTTTCTGCTTGGCTGGGGCTGAAACTTTGGTGGATGCAGGAAAGTATATCTTTGAAAGCATCTGTTACCCAAAGGTGTGACTTGTCTAGGTTGTTTTTATTTCCTGTGACAGTATCCACCTCTGGCTTCTGTGAGAATGAGAGACCATACCTAAGCTCTACAACAAGAGAAGGGCCTTCAGGGAAGCAAACTTGAATTTCAGTCTCACAGAGGGCAAAACCCAAACTTGATCACTGCCATATCCCTCCTTTTCACAGCAATACCCAGTTGCAGAAGCAAAAAGAAGAGAGTGGAGAATACAAAATTTCCCAAACCCAGATGGCCCAAAATTATAATGGTTATTCTCAATCTAGATAAGGCTGTTTCTTAAGAGGTTCCACCTACACATCCCTAGACTCTAAGAGTAAATCGCTCTAAGCTCTGGAGTAAATAGCTCTGGAAAATCCACATTTCCTGTATAAGTCCCTCGCCCCATTTTTACAGATAGCCAGAGAGTCACTGGCTATAACTGGATACCAGCTGGGTGTCTTTCTCCATGCCTTTCCTACTTCCAGCTGAGTGTGAATAAGGAAGAGAGGGAATGTCAGTTTCTATTTGGAGCAATCAGTGAAGAGAGTTCCCTAAGTCCCTCCAGACTTCATTGCAGCTTTTTCTTTCCCTCCCTAGGCACTGTGCAGTCAGCTCCGGATGTCTCCCTTGCAACTCCTCATTCATACACTCAGAGTCACTCTTCTGGCTCTGGTCAGAACATCTTGTGACATGATGCCTGGAGAGTCAAGAGGAATGTTCTCCAGAACTTTTCCAGCCCTATTCAACAGTATTCTTGGGTATAAACTTGGAGGCATCAGACATTACCTTTAATTAAGTGGATCAATTTAATAAATTACTATTTAAAAATTATTGTTTACATATATTTATTGAACGCCTATAAAGAGTAAAATTTGTGCAAGAAAGAATAAAACCCAGAATGACCTGAAATTCGTAGAAAAGGTTAAAGGAAAAATGAGTTTTCTCTATTAGCTACCGAAGACTAGACTAGAAAGGCCACCACTGGTGGAAGATTAGAGGTATTGAGAGTGGGGCAGTGGTAATCCTTGACCCCCATTACATGCTTGGAAAGAAAAGAAAAACTATCATGTGCGAAAAGATAGTAGGATAAAATCTGAATGTTTTAAGTGAAGACGATTTGCCAGATCCAGGTGAACTCCATCCAAGAGAATGACAGAATCTGCTTCTCAAATTCGTGCAGATCACAGAGTTGCCTCAAGCCTGGAAAACAGCAACTGTCAAATTTTCAAAATGATTAAAATAACATATTTTCATACCTATAGAAGAATACATTTTATTTTGATCTTTTGCTAATAAGAATGGGTTGGTATTAGATGTTATGTGAGCACATAGACAAGATGGGAACTGATAACCCGAATGGGTTCACCAAGAGCAAGTTAAGCCACATTAACAAATTAGCAGGTCAGAGGAATTGCCCAGAGAGCTGAGCCAAGGATAAAAATTAGTCCTATGTGACCTGCATTGGTCATGCCATAACTTGGTTTTAAGAGAACTTCTGGATGCTGTGGGGAGGAAGACAAATCCTCTACCCTCTCTAGGTCCTTCTGGCTGGCGTAAGAATTAAAATGACATGAGACAGAGTAACAGGAGAAAAATCAAACAAAGCTTTATAAAATGTATACATGGGAGAAACCCAGGAAAACTGGACAACTCACCAGAATGGCCAAAGCTGCCACCGTAAATATCATCTTCAGCTAGACAAAGGAGGATGTTGGGAGTAGTGGTTTGGGGCTTCAAAAGGGAAAAAAAGCAATTCACATAGAAATGGAAAAGCAAATGGGCCAACTATAGACATTGTGACCTGAGAGACACATTTTACGTTACATTACAGTTATCTTATGGTATTAGTTCCTTCCTGGAACAGGCCCTTCTATTTTAAGTTATTTTAGACAATTGTGGGGGAGGTCAATGTTTCTTTCAGAGTCTTTTGTTCTTAAAAATAATCAAGCCAAAGAGGCACATTTTGGGGGGGGGGCTAATTCTGATCCCCAAAAATGCCAACTTTTTTCCTAAGAGACATACTAGAGTTTTCAGAGGATAAAGAAGGAATATTTTATGAAAAAAAGTTACCTGAGAAGAAAAGACTATATATTAATACAATATCACCAAATATTGGAATGGCTGACATGTGGAATTGAAATTAAACTTTGTATATGGATTGAGAGGGCAGATTGAACACCAATGGGTGAAAGTGACATGAAGGCCTAAGTGGACTTAATGAAGAGAGCGATTTCTACCAACTGGAACTGTCCAATGACAAAAGTAGCATGCCTCATTTTGGAAAGGGCTGTCTGTCCTTGGAAGTGTTCAAAAACAGAGCAAATGTTTCCTTGTGAGGAATGTCTTAGAAGGAATCCCTGAAAGGAGAACTTGCTGAACTAGGTACCTTAGGCACAATCTAAGTGTGGGGTTCTAAGACTCTCTGATTGATATTCATGGCTTGATCTTTTAAATAGTTTCATTGCGTAGTTTTTATGTGCTTGTCTTCACTGGATGGTACCTTTATCAGTAGGTTACCACAAAGGTGCCCACACCACCTAAACAGTTCCCTGCAACCCCCTCCAACCTCTCACAAATACACCTGGCACATCCCCTGATGTCTGGTTACTCAGCTCAATTCCCTGGAATTCAGGTACCATTCTTATTTTACTGAACCCACACAAGTGCAGGTCACCCCAGGGGCCATTATATGGCCCTAGTGGACTGCTCCAGCTCAGACACCACAAGTAATCATTGTCGTTGTGAATGTGACTGGGCTCACCTTCCAGCTGACAGCTCCAAAGTTGAGAAGCCAAATTCCCCCCTCCTTTATCCCCTTCTTAACCTGGGCTCATCAGAGCGCTCCAAGGGATTGAATTCCTGAGGAGTTTCTGCTATTCTCTTAATCCCAACTTCAAGAGCTCAAACTGAGGGTAGAGAAAAGAATGACAGTAACTTTCACAGAACTGGAAGAAGAAGCAACAGGAGAACTTGTATTTCCAGAGAAATATCTGTTCTAGATAAAGACTACAAACGAAATGGCCCCCATTTCATGAGCTGGAAGCGACTAGTGCAAGACAAGTGGTGCCTACATTTATAGACCCCAATGTATTTAATTATGGGACGCAATCCCAGTCCTCACTGGATGGGTTATGTGAATAAAGGTTGTGCTCTATATTGCTTTCCTAAAAGAATAAGAAATTCTGACATCTTAAAAACATCTGGCCCCAAAGATTCCAATAAGGTATCATGGGTCTTTACTGTATTTCTTACCGCTGCTTGTCCCCACCATCTGCAATAGGTTCTGCTTTGCCACTACTTTTTTGTTTTTTGCTTTAGGCAAACAATGTAGGCTCTCAGGTATTTAAGCTAGTCTCAAATTCCTTATCTCTAACACTGTAATAATAGAATCTACCTCATATGGTTGTTTAAAGCATTGAGATAGTTTACGAAGTGCCAAGCAACATAAAAAGCACCCAATTAGTAAGGGCAGTGCCTATGTATTATACTTAAGATCTACCTCATGTGTTTTGGGGTGCTTTAAAATGTACAAAGTGTTTTCACAAGCATTATTATCCATTTGATATGCATCAGTTTTTTTGCATTCTCCAATCCCTCTGGACTCAATCTTCCTTGCTTTCTAGGGAGGGCATTCTTAGCCGGTCTCTTATTCTCTCAGCATTCCTTCTCTATCTAATCTCTCCTGTCTTCAAAAGGAATGTGGATACTGCCTTCAGCAACCCAATCTCCTTATATGTTTAGCTTCAGTTTTTCTAATATAGTAGTGTTTGGTTACGTCTTCCCTCTATCCAGTCTTTCTTCTTTCCTTGCCGTTCACAATATGAGCCAGCGGTCTGTCTGTGTCACTGTTGTGCATGCTCACCTACCATGAAGGCTTGAGGAAGAAACTATGTCATACTTATCAGAAAAAGGATAGTTTTAATCAAGATGCTAGATGGCTTTTCTCATGAGATCAGACCAGGGCACAAAGGTAATCACATCTGTGGCTCTTGGGTCCATTTATTTTTTATTACCACTTATAGCTCAAATTGAAGGTACAGTAAACGAATTTGGAGGTACAGTAACTTTCACAGAACTGAAAGGAGAAGCAACCATTCTACTATTGTTCTTTTCTCTATTCTGCATACTTGCCGTTTGCTAATACTTTTGTGTGTACTTACATCTATTCTGGATTTGGCTGCTTTGCTGGGCATGAAAATTTGCCTTGCAGACCTTCCTGTACATGAAGCCTAATTGACTGACAGCCCCAGCTGCTATGCTTTAAAATCCATCTCTGAGGCCACACCCCCCATGGACTGCTCCCTGCCAATAGCTGAGCACAATGGGGCTGGTGAGGCAGACCCATTGCTGGGAGATACAAGACTCCTTGTTGGCTGACTTTGGCTCTCTGACTGCATGATGGTTTTGACGAATTTAGACTTCATGGCAGGCAGTCTTGGACGCTTCCACCAACCTTCTCTCCCTCTCTTCTTTACTCAAGATCAGATTACTTCATGGCCTGAAGGCTCTTCCATCCTTCTTAAGTACCCTTCTATTTCCTTTCACACAAATATTTCCCCTAATAAAGTCCTTTCACATTTAATCCTACTCAGCATTTGCTTCTTGGAGAATCCAGAACAACATAGCTGTCATTCTGCCAGCATCTTCCATCTCTATTTGCTGTGTGCATTTTGACCTCTGCTTTGTTCCAGATGTAACTGTCCTGATAGTTCTCCTCTCTCTTCACCCTGCCTCATGGCCACAAGGGAGTCTGTGCACTGTTACCATTAGTAGCATATTTATTAAGTCCATAAGCATACAATGCACTGTGTTGATCACACTTTATTTGCTTATAGTCACCTGGCACACACTCATGAGCAAGGGACCTTCAGAGAGAAGAGCAAAACATTAAATTAGAAAGAAATGAAGGCATTTCATCCTTATGAATCACATATATGGGAATTTTTAGAGGTTTGGCAGCCATGCAATTTCTAAACCTAGGTGGGATAAGGAAGGCAGTCACCAATACCCTGAACAATCTTAAACGACGTCAGGGATGAGTGAGATCAGGCCCTTAGTGCTGGACTGGGTGAGCTACTGAAGTTTTATGGATGAGTAAGGGATGGCCTCTGCCTTCAAGGAGTTCCCACAGCAGTGGAAACACATGAATTTAAAAAACAAGGAAGTACTGGGGCTGGCTCCATGGCCGAGTGGTTAAGTTCGCGCACTCCACTGCGGCGGCCCAGGGTTCAGATCCTGGGTGCGGACATGGCACCACTCGTCAGGCCACGTTGAGGTGGCGTCCCACATCCCACAACTAGAAGGACCTGCAACTAAGATATACAACTGTGTATGGGGGGGTGGGGGTGGGGGCGTTGGGGAGATAAAGCAGAAAAAAAAAAAAGATTGGCAACAGTTGTTAGCCCAGATGTCAATCCTTAAAAAAAAAACAGATTGGCAACAGTTGTTAGCCTAGGTGCCAATCTTTAAAAAAACAAAACAAAACAAGGAAGTACTATAGGCATGGTGATAAAAATTGTCTAGGGTAGAGTGAGGGCACAAAGGCAGATGTGGTCATTTCTTCTCAGGAAAAACTGGAAATATTTCAGAAACAAGGGGCTGAGTGTGAAAGCTGCAGAGTTCTCTAGGTGGGCAAATATATTCCACATTAGCACTATAATTTATTTAGCATGGTTGAAGCACAAGGTACAACTTGTTGAAGTGCAAAGGGGGAACCCTTCCAAAATATAAGGACCTTGGACTTGAGAACTTTGTGCAGTCAATGGAAAGCTTAAAGGAGCAGGGTGGGAGGAAGTGAGAGACAGTCCCCTGGCCTGGGACTGGGACAACTCTGAGGCACAACAAATTCCAGAGCATCTCACCAACCTACTATCAATAAGACTCTTCTTTTTTTTTTTTTTTTTTTATTAATGTTATGATAGATTACAACCTTGTGAGATTTCAGTTGTACATTTTTGTTAGTCATGTTGTGGGTACACCACTTCCCCCTCCGTACCCTCCCCCCACCCCCCCTTTTCCCTGGTAACCACCGATCAGATCTCCTTATCAATATGCTAATTTCCACCTATGAGTGGAGTCATATAGAGTTCGTCTTTCTCTGACTGACTTATTTCGCTTAACATAATGCCCTCGAGGTCCATCCACATTGTTGTGAATGGGCCAATTTCGTCTTTTTTTATGGCTGAGTAGTATTCCATTGTGTATATATACCACATCTTCTTTATCCAATCATCAGTTTCTGGGCATGTAGGCTGGTTCCACGTCTTGGCTATTGTAAATAATGCTGCGATGAACATAGGGGTGCAACGGACTCTTGAGATATCTGATATCAGGTTCTTAGGATAGATACCCAGTAATGGGATGGCTGGGTCATAGGGTATTTCTATTTTTAACTTTTTGAGAAATCTCCATACTGTTTTCCATAGTGGCTGTACCAGTTTGCATTCCCACCAACAGTGTATGAGGGTTCCTCTTTCTCCACAACCTCTCCAACATTTGTCGTTCTTGGTTTTGGATGTTTTTGCCAATCTAACGGGGGTAAGGTGATATCTTAGTGTAGTTTTGATTTGCATTTCCCTGATGATTAGCGATGATGAACATCTTTTCATGTGTCTATTGGCCATATTCATATCTTCTTTTGAGAAATGTCTGTTCATGTCCTCTGCCCATTTTTTGATCGGGTTGTTTGTTTTTTTGTTGTTAAGCAGTGTGAGTTCTTTGTATATTATGGAGATTAACCCTTTGTCGGATAAGTGGCTTGTAAATATTTTTTCCCAATTAGTGAGCTGTTTTTTTGTTTCAATCCTGTTTTCCCTTGCCTTGAAGAAGCTCTTTAGTCTGATGAAGTCCCATTTGTTTATTCTTTCTATTGTTTCCCTCAACTGAGGAGTTACAGTGTCCGAAAAGATTCTTTTGAAACTGATGTCAAAGAGTGTACTGCCTATATTCTCTTCCAAAAGACTTATTGTCTCAGGCCTAATCTTTAGGTCTTTGATCCATTTTGAGTTTATTTTGGTGTGTGGTGAAAAAGAATGGTCAATTTTCAATCTTTTGCATGTGGCTGTCCAGTTTTCCCAGCACCATTTGTTGAAGAGACTTTCTTTTCTCCATTGTAGGCCCTCTGCTCCTTTGTCGAAGATTAGCTGTCCATAGATGTGTGGTTTTATCTCTGGGCTTTCAATTCTGTTCCATTGATCTGTGGACCTGTTTTTGTACCAGTACCATGCTGTTTTGATCACTGTAGCTTTGTAGTATGTTTTGAAATCGGGGATTGTGATTCCGCCGGCTTTGTTTTTCTTGCTCAGGATTGCTTTAGCAATTCGCGGTCTTTTGTTGCCCCATATGAATTTTAGGATTGTTTGTTCAATTTCTGTGAAGAATGTTCTTGGGATTCTGATTGGGATAGCATTGAACCTGTATATTGCTTTAGGTAGTATGGACATTTTAACTATGTTTATTCTTCCAATCCATGTGCAAGGAATGTTTTTCCATCTCTTTATGTCATCGCCTATTTCTTTCAAGAAAGTCTTGTAGTTTTCATTGTATAGATCCTTCACTTCCTTGGTTAAGTTTATCCCAAGGTATTTTATTCTTTTCGTTGCGATTGTGAATGGGATAGAGTTCTTGAGTTCTTTTTCTGTTAGTTTATTGTTAGTGTATAGAAATGCTACTGATTTATGCACGTTAATTTTATACCCTGCTACTTTGCTGTAGTTGTTGATTATTTCTAATAGTTTTTCTGTGGATTCTTTGGGGTTTTCTATGTATAAGATCATGTCGTCTGCAAACAACGAGAGTTTTACTTCTTCGTTACCTATTTGGATTCCTTTTATTTCTTTTTCCTGCCGAATTGCTCTGGCCAGCACCTCCAGAACTATGTTGAATAGGAGTGGTGAAAGTGGGCACCCTTGTCTTGTTCCTGTCCTCAGAGGGATGGCTTTCAGCTTTTGTCCATTGAGTATGATGTTGGCTGTGGGTCTATCATATATGGCCTTTATTATGTTGAGGTACTTTCCTTCTATACCCATTTTACTGAGGGTTTTTATCATAAATGGGTGTTGGATCTTGTCGAATGCTTTCTCTGCATCTATTGAGATGATCATGTGGTTTTTGGTTTTCATTTTGTTGATGTAGTGTATCACGTTGATTGACTTGCGGATGTTGAACCATCCCTGTGTCCCTGGTATAAATCCCACTTGATCATGGTGTATAATCTTTTTGATGTATTGCTGTAATCGGTTAGCCAAAATTTTGTTGAGGATTTTTGCATCTATGTTCATCAGTGATATCGGCCTGTAGTTCTCCTTCTTTGTGTTGTCCTTGTCAGGTTTGGGGATCAGAGTGATGTTGGCTTCATAGAATGTGTTAGGGAGTTCTCCATCTTTCTCAATTTTCTGGAACAGTTTGAGGAGAATAGGTATTAAGTCTTCTTTGAATGTTTGGTAGAATTCTCCAGAGAAGCCGTCTGGTCCTGGACTCTTATTTTTGGGGAGGTTTTTGATTACCGTTTCTATTTCCTTACTTGTGATTGGTCTATTCAGATTCTCCATTTCTTCCTGATTCAGTTTGGGGAGATTGTAGGAGTCTAGGAATTTGTCCATTTCTTCCAGGTTGTTCAATTTGTTGGCATATAGTTTTTCATAGTATTCTCTTATGATCTCTTGTATTTCATTGGTATCTGTTGTGATTTCTCCTCTGTCATTCCTGATTTTATTAATTTGCGATTTCTCTCTTCTTTTCTTGGTGAGTCTGGCTAGGGGTTTGTCAATTTTGTTAATTCTTTCGAAGAACCAACTCTTTGTTTCATTGATCCTTTCTATTGTCTTTTTTGTTTCAATATCGTTTATTTCTGCTCTTATTTTTATTATTTCCCTCCTTCTACTGACTCTGGGCCTTGTTTGTTCTTCTTTTTCTAGTTCTGTTAGGTGTCGTTTGAGGTTGCTTACGTGAGCTTTTTCTTGTTTAGTGAGGTGAGCCTGTATTGCGATGAATTTCCCTCTTAGGACTGCTTTTGCTGCATCCCAAATGATTTGGTATGTCGTGTTCTCATTTTCATTTGTCTCCAGATAATATTTGATTTCTTCTTTAATTTCTTCAATGATCCATTGTTTGTTGAGAAGCGTGTTGTTTAGTCTCCACATTTTTGCACCTTTCTCTGCTTTTTTCTTGTAGTTGATTTCTAGTTTAATAGCGTTATGATCAGAAAAGATGCTTGATATTATTTCAACTCTCTTGTATTTATTGATGTTTGCTTTGGTTCCCAAAATATGGTCAATCCTTGAGAATGTTCCATGTGCACTTGAGAAGAATGTGTAACCTGCTGTTTTTGGATGAAGTGTTCTATATATATCTATTAAGTCCATCTGGTCTAATTTTTCATTTAATTCTATTATTTCCTTGTTGATTTTCTGTCTGGATGTTCTGTCCATTGGTGTTAATGGTGTGTTGAGGTCCCCTACTATTATTGTATTGTTGTTGATGTCTTCTTTTAGTTCTATTAAGAGTTGCTTTACAAATTTTGGTGCTCCTGTGTTGGGTGCGTATATATTTATAAGTGTTATGTCTTCTTGGTGGAGAGTCCCTTTTATCATTATATACTGTCCCTCTTTGTCTTTCTTTATCTGTTTTGCTTTGAAATCTACCTTGTCTGATATTAGTATAGCGACACCTGCTTTCTTTTGTTCATTATTGGCTTGGAGTATTGTTCTCCATCCCTTCACTCTGAGTCTGTGTTTGTCTTTGGGGCTGAGGTGTGTTTCCTGGAGGCAGCATATTGTTGGATCTTGTTCTTTGATCCATCCTGCCACTCTGTGTCTTTTGATTGGGGAGTTCAATCCATTTACATTTAGAGTGATTATTGAGACGTGGGGGCCTACCACTACCATTTTGTGTCTTGTTTTCCGGTTTTCTTCAGTTTCCTTTGTTTCTCGTCCCATGGTTTAATCTGTTCTGATGTAGAGCTGCTACTCTCTGTTGTTGTCCTTCTACTTATCTCCTCTGCTCTTGGTTTTGTAGCCCCTTTCCTTTTTTGGATTTTTCAGGAATGAGGGTTTTCCTGAGGATTTCCTGAAGAGGAGGTTTTGTGGCAATGAACTCCCTTAATTTTTGTTTATCTGGGAAAGTTTTTATTTCTCCATCGTATTTGAAGGATATTTTCGCTGGGTAGAGAATTCTCGGCTGTAGGTTTTTGTCCTTCAGATTTTTGAATATATCATTCCACTCTCTTCTAGCCTGTAAAGTTTCTGCTGAGAAATCTGCTGATAGCCTGATGGGGGTTCCTTTGTAGGTTAGTTTCTTTTGCCTGGCTGTCCTTAATATTTTCTCCTTGTCGTTGACTTTTGCTAGCTTCACTACTATATGCCGTGGAGTTGGTCTTCTTGCATTGATAAAGTTTGGAGATCTATTGGCTTCTGTCACCTGAAGATCCATCTCCCTCACCAGATTTGGGAAGTTCTCAGCCATTATTTCTTTGAATAGGTTTTCTGCCCCTTTCTCCTTCTCTTCTCCCTCTGGTATACCTATAATCCTTACGTTGCATCTCCTAATTGTGTCTGATAATTCTCGGAGAGTTTCTTCATTTCTTTTAAGTCTTGCTTCTCTCTCCTCCTCTGCCTGCAACAATTCTATATTGCCATCTTCCAAATTGCTAATTCTTTCCTCCATATTATCGGCCCTACTGTTCAGAGCATCTAGATTTTTCTTAATCTCCTCTATTGTGTTCTTCATTTCCAATATTTCTGTTTGGTTCTTCTTTATCGTATCAAACTCTTTTGTGACATAGCTCCTGAACTCGTTGAGTTGTCGGTCAGAATTCTCTCTTAACTCAGTGAGTATTTTAATGATGGCTGTTTTGAAGTCATCATCATTTAGGTTATATATCTCATTTTCTTTGGGATTGTTTTCTGTGTATTTGTTACTTTCTTTCTGTTCTGGAGATTTAATGTATTTTTTCATATTGCTTGATGATGTTGATTTGTGCCTCCGCATGGAGATAGAGTTTAGTTGCTCCTTTCACTTGTTTCAGCTGCTGCGGTGGGGGGAGCAGCTGTTTATACTTCACCAACCAGGAACCCTGTCCGTAGTTGCTAACTGGGCCTGGGCCCCTCTTCGTAGCCACAGTGGCCCTTTGGATTCCCTCCTCTGCCGTGGGGGCCGTCACGGGGGGCTTCAGGCTGCAGGGGCCTACTGTTGTTGCCCACCTAGATGCGCTCTCTCCTTGGGGTCTGCAACGGTGTTATGGGCTTTTCCAGCGGCCAGGGGTGGGATCACTTATATTTGTCGCTCCGTTGCTGTCGGCACCCACCAAATCTCACTTGTCCTCTATGGGTCGCAGGAGAGCTATTGGCATCTTCTACAGTCTGTGGTTAGTACACCTAGCTATGCTGCTTTTGCCCTGGGGTCTTCCAGCCTTGTGGCTGGCGGCTGGGTGCCTTCTACTGGTGCTGTGCAGAGGCTTTCCCTAAGGCTTCTGTGAGCCTGTAGGGTTTCCCCCTAGGCTACTAAGCTGGGTCTCTGGAACTCTCTCCAGCCCCAGTCCTCTCCGAGATCTCCGGCAATCCCTAGTCCCGCGGGGCGGGCAACGGCAGCTGGGGGTCGCCCCGCCCTCTGGGCTTCTCTCCGGGCCTCTGCCGGGAGCCCTGAGTGCTCAGCGTGGCCCCTCTGCTACCGGCAGACAGAGAGTTTTGTCTGCTGCCTGGCGGAGCTCCGGCGCTTCCCCACCGGGTCGCCGGATGCGCCTTTGAAAGTTCCCCCGCCCCGGTCCTCTCCGAGATCTCCGGCAATCCCTAGTCCCCCGGGGCGGGCAATGGCAGCTGGGGGTCGCCCCGCCCTCTGGGCTTCTCTCCGGGCCTCTGCCGGGAGCCCTGAGTGCTCAGCGTGGCCCCTCTGCTACTGGCAGACAGAGAGTTTTGTCTGCTGCCTGGCGGAGCTCCGGCGCTTCCCCACCGGGTCGCCGGATGCGCCTTTGAAAGTTCCCCCGCCCCGGTCCTCTCCGAGATCTCCGGCAATCCCTAGTCCCCCGGGGCGGGCAATGGCAGCTGGGGGTCGCCCCGCCCTCTGGGCTTCTCTCCGGGCCTCTGCCGGGAGCCCTGAGTGCTCAGCGTGGCCCCTCTGCTACTGGCAGACAGAGAGTTTTGTCTGCTGCCTGGCGGAGCTCCGGCGCTTCCCCACTGGGTCGCCGGATGCGCCTTTGAAAGTTCCCCCGCCCCGGTCCTCTCCGAGATCTCCGGCAATCCCTAGTCCCCCGGGGCGGGCAATGGCAGCTGGGGGTCGCCCCGCCCTCTGGGCTTCTCTCCGGGTCTCTGCCGGGAGCCCTGAGTGCTCAGCGTGGCCCCTCTGCTACTGGCAGACAGAGAGTTTTGTCTGCTGCCTGGCGGAGCTCCGGCGCTTCCCCACCAGGTCGCCGGATGCGCCTTTGAAAGTTCCCCCGCCCCGGTCCTCTCCGAGATCTCCGGCAATCCCTAGTCCCCCGGGGCGGGCGTCTCTCTGGGACCCTCCGGGCGCCCCGAGCACCAGGCTGGGTCTCCCCGCCAATGGCGGGGAGAGACTCTCCCCGCGGGCTCAGGTGTGCAACTCCAAAGTTTCCCTCTGCGTTTAGGAGTAATTGCAGGGGGTTTAAGTAGGGTTCTGGTCACCTGTTTCCACCGTCGCTCCTCTGTTGTGTTCTCGCTCCTGCCCTAGATGTGTGTGGATCCTCTGGGGGCGTCCGTTGGAAGAAAGCCACTTGCGGGTACTAGGCTGCCCGTCGGGGTCGGAGAGTTTTCACCTATTTCCACATCCTCCCGGAGGAAAGTCCGTCCGCCTTCCGATGTATAGTCGCGTGGGTGTCTCAGACGTCCTGAGATGCTGTCTGGATATCCTTTGTCAAGCGATAAGTGTCCAAATAACTGTAGACTCGAAGGGCGAGAGACAAAGAGGACTACTCACGGCGCCATCTTGGACTCCACCAATAAGACTCTTCTTGAACATATCCTTTCTTGGTTTCTTCCCCTTCACTCTCCTGCTTCTCTCACTCTACTCAGTTTCTCATGGAAGTAGTGTCTTAATAAATCATTTGCTTGTAAATCCTTGTGTCAGGGTCTGCTTCTAGTAAACTGGACCTGGGACAACCGCAATCCCCAACATGTACATCTGATTCAAAAGTGCTATAGCAGAAAGCAAGAGCCCCAGTATCTAGGCCTAAATGAGAACCATTGGTCAGAGTTAAGAATGTCATTCCTAGAGGAGGATTGACAGTAGTTAGCTCAGGGCTAATCTTCCTCAAAAAAAAAAAGAATGTCAGTCCTGACCTAGAGTTAGATTTCTTCTCAGCACCAGATTTGTAGACCTGTACAAATCATCATGGGTCTTCCAGGGGCTCAGTAGCTGCATCTGATGGCCTCATCAGAAGCTGTTTTTACTTGGAGGACTGTAGAGGGTGCGCTGGAGGGAAGTCAGTACAGAAACAGATGCAGAGGGCAGAGTTTTAAGACATACGGCATCTGGTACCTTAGGTCTCCTTACCCCTGAAAGAGAGCCTGACCCCCTTCTTCAGGGAGAGTTAACAAAGACCTTAAGTCTAAGGCTTCAGGGAAAAGTTTAGACACAGGAGAGTCCCCTCAAAGAACCATGGACAACTGAAGACCAGCATGCAAGAGGATAGCCTCAAGAGGTTCATTATCAACCAATGTGAGTGCCAAGAGAATGGAAAAAGGAAGAAGTGGGCTTCCAACACTCCGCCTGGGCTACTAGAGGTTTAGTGACCTTGAGGTCAGAGGGTGCAATGACAGGGAGAAAGCTGTCTCGTGTGTATCTGAACTGCCTGTGAAATGGGTAATTGTGTATGCAGGGAGAGAAGAGAAACAGAGGCAACAAAAAACAACAAAAGAATGAATGAGAAAAAATTGCTTTGGAAAACACGTACCATGTCCAATTTGGGAACAGACTGCAATTCTAGTTAGTTTTACCATTACAGTGACCAGGTCACATGCTATTTAAGACCAGTCTACCAGCCAGCATTACAGAGCCTACTCCATACCCACCACATATATATACACGGAGCCATAAAGTATCTACTGCTTTGTGTCTGGCTTCTTTAGCTCTTCATAACACTTTTGAGATTCATCCATGTTGTTGCATGCATCAGTCATTAATTCCTTTTTATTGTTGAGTACTGTTTCATTATATGAACACACCACAATTTACTCATATTCCTGTTTATATCTTTCCACTTTCCATCTCCACCTCCATCAGTCTCCCCTCATTCTCTCCTCACTGCTCTGCTCATCCTTCCATTGTCATCTATTTTACTTTTCCTTTGTTATGTCAAGTTTTGAATATGGCAAAATGCAACTCACTTGAACTTAAGGGCATGAAAAATCAGGGAACTAGCTGTGATTTAGCTTTGGATAAAGGGAGTCCATGGGCCAGTTTTATAAAAATGTATAGAGATGCAGGAAAGTAAAACAATCATTATTAAGACAGCCATGGCCCGGAGGGACAGAATGATTTGCTTTCAGAAGAGAGAGCATCATCTTTGTGCTGTAGTGGGAACAACAGAGGGCGAAGCCAAGGAAAAGGTGAGTTTAGGGAATTTCAGACAGCGATTCTCAATTTTGGCAGACCTTACAATTCACCTGATGAGCTTTAAAAATGGATACCAAAACTTATCATTAGAAATTCTGGGTGCTGGCCTGGTGGTGTAGCAGTTAAGCTCATGTGATCCATTTCAGCAGCCCGAGGGTCACAGGTTCGGATCCTGGGGGCACATCCAGGACCGCTTACCAAGCCATGCTGTGGGAGGTGTCCCACATATAAAGTAGAGGAAGGTGAGCATGGATGTTAGCTCAGGGCCAATCTTCCTCAGCAAAAAGAGGAGGATTGGTGATGGATGTTAGCTCAGGGCTAATCTTCCTCAAAAAAAAAAAAAAAGAAATTCTGATTTATTTTATCTGAGATGAGGCTTGGCAAAGAGATTTTAAAATTCTCCACAAGGGATTTTAATAAACAGCCAGGAATGTGAATTGCCTAGCACTGCAGCTAAACCAGCTACAAACTGTCCCTAAATCAGGCCATTGATGCAATTTGCATTCTCCTCCTGTCTGTGTTGTTTATGGAGCCTGGAACAAGGATCAATGGAAAAGCAGCAGATGGAAGTGTCACGTCAATTGTATTTCTCACACAGATAACCTCCCTCTAGAGTCATGTTGCTTAAACTTTCTTGACCACAACTCACAATAATAAACACATATCACATTGTGGTGCAGTTCATAGATACATATATATAGTTAAAAGTTTTGCAAAATTATACTTACCCTTACTATATGCAATGCACTTTCATAATATCCATACTAAATCTATTTTCTAAGCCACCCACAAATTGAGGACATACCTTGAAAAATATGGATTTAAAGTGTTTTCTTTAGGCATATTTCAATAAAGAAGTGTTATGCCTTACTGGCCACAACGATTCTCTAAATAGGAATGGAAACATATATGAACATTTTTATCTGTTTGCAGGTTGTCCTTTATCCTGCCATAAGAAACTAAGGAAAATCATCCTCTGATGAGTAATTCAAAGGGTGATAGATGAGAGAAATGGCTTAAAATATAATAGCTGAGGTTTTTCACAATATTCTTAGAATGTTCCTACAGCGTAGTGAGACATAAAGTCCCTTTAGAGAATACGGATCCCAGGGTTAAAATTGGTAGAGTCATGCAGCTCTCTAATTCCTTTGCTTTCACTGAGGATTCCCTTCTCTCCTGAACCTCTTCAGAAGAATGCCAGACTTCTGTGAAGCCTTCTTCCTTGTCCTCACAAAGGTGACCTATAAGACTCTAATGACTGTTGGCTCTTTCCAGATTGGAGCCATTCCTCTCTCTTCCACCAAACTCTGCTTTCTCATCAAATGGTTGCTTGTCCTTGGCTATTCTCTCAGCTGTCTAGAAACACTAATCTGTGAAAGATGGACCTGGACTTATTTGATCTTTGAAGGGTCACTAGTTTTACATTCTAGGGCTCTTCTTTGATCCCTCTCCTTTCTCTTTAAATTGAAAGGAAAATCTAGTTAAGAGGCATGTTTCCTGAAAAAGGTATCAGGTTGTTTGTTTATGTGCATATGCAAGGTTAAGCACATGTCAAAGTGGCCCATCTTGGGGTATCCTGTTTTGAATCTCTTCAGTTCTGCCTTTGAAAGTTCATGTGAAGTTTCACATTCCAGAAGTTGAGTTGGGAGATTTCTCCATCTCATTGAACCAGTCTCTCAGTTTAGAGAATAGGTCAATCCAATTAAACAGTAGTGTTCAACTTCAGGAGGAATGATGCAGGTGGGTTCCAAGAGTTAGACCTATGGTGCAACCAATCAGGTATTTAATAAGAGGCATTTCTATGGAAACAAAAGAAAGACAATGGTTAATGACTGGAGCAGACTGTAATCCCCGTTTCTGAGTCTGAAGGCAGTCAGTTGAAGAGATTTCTAGATATCTGGCTTGAAGCATTTTCAGATGGAGTGAGGGCAGGTAGTAGCAATCTGACAGATTTTCCTAGGTTGCAGTTTGAATGTCCCTGATGATCTTCCTGAGTGGCCCATACAGCAAAAGGTATAAAGATTATCCATACATAAGCCACTGTAGCAATTTCACTGAAATTTATATCAAGTTGTTCAGCTTCAGTTTTCAGGGCTTCAGGGAAAAGGGCAGTTTTAGTTTTCAATGATTCCAAGTCAAAAGGTGGGAGAAAAATGGATATATTAGTTTGGAGGGTTATAGCCAAGTATTGGAGGAAACTAGAAGAATTCAGGATCCAGTCCAGTTTGCAGATGGAAAACAAAACCTCAAAGACAATGAACAGAACTAGGATCTAATATCCACAAAGGTGTATTATAGTTTCTATTGAAACATAATTTTTCTCTCTAAAATCACTTTCATTTCTATCAAAGATAATTGCAGTAAAGCTAATTTGTTTGTAAAATAAATCTAGTTTTAAGAAACTTGGCCTGTTATTTTCATAAGTGCAACAAGACTAGTGATTAATCATATAGGCTCATTTAAACCTGCTTTACTGGAAACTTTCATAAGGAATCTCCAGACTGAACTTTTAAAAATCTCTCAAGGCCAGGAAACCAAGCCAAGGACTTGCCATCAGACTCATCTGCAATATCTATAGATTTGGGTGACTTCTTCTCTTCTCAAGGTTCCAAGGTATCCTGAGGTTCCTGCACCTACCTGCCATGAAGCAACCTTCGTTACTCACCTGGTAAGGCTGCTGGGAACACTATAAGCAAGATATTAGACTAATATTTTCAAGAGGCTTTATTGGCTCCATAAAGTCAACTTTGGTTCCTTAAAGCTGTCCGGTCACACCTGTGTCTATGTACATTCTCTCTCAAATATGACATTCCAGTCAAAGCCTTGGTAATGGAACCAGTTTCCAATTGTGTCCTGCTACAAAGAGAACAGATTCTTATCGAACTTATGAAAATAACTATATTGCCATGAAAATAAGAATACTCACTAAATTTCTGAATTCTGGAGAGATCAGGTAGGGAGAAAAAGATAAATGTTTCAGTTCTTCTTACAAAGGTATAGTTTACCAACTATCATAGTCATAGTTAGTTTAGGAGAAAAAAAATTCCTTATTTTTGGAAAACAAAGGATAAAAAAACAGTAAGTTCAGACAAAAAGTCATAAAAATTATAATCATATTTATTAGTTCATTCAGTCCTATGTAATTAATTCTTGTTGATCTTAATCTTTTGTTAGCAGTTTTATGAAGCTGTTTTTCCATTAGAGTTCTGTAATTTCTTACCCAGTTCAGTGGTATGATCTGAAAGTTATCAGAAACCTATACATGTCAAAAAAGCCCTGTCTTGAAGAAGCATTTCTGCAAAAGTATCAGAGTAAGACAATAACTGTCTATACATTACAAAAAACTTAACATTATAATGCAATTGACAAAGAAACTTGGTTATCTCCGTGACATACAACATTTTAAGATGATAACGAGAATTATGACTGATAACATTATACCAGGACATATCAGATTTCTAGGAATTTCACATAATTTATGGAATACTTTATTAATAATATTCACCCATACAATATAACCTAAGAAGGTTTATCATCATTTATTTGACAATGCTTCACATGTGATTTAACATACCAAATAAGCCTGATTAGTTTAACATCTCTCTTTTTATAAGGAAAGAAAACAAACCTTTTGAAGTGTTCCAAGGGCCCTCTGGAAAACCTCAAAGTTATTTCTGGGCCAAAAAGACTTCATTTAGAATCTGACTTTGGGAATTTTGTCAGAAATATAAAAAAGGTTTTAAAATACTTGGTCTAACAGGATCATAGGGTCATTGCGCAACAATACGCAGTTACTCATTTAGCCATGGTAACAAAGACTTTCAGGTAAATACAGAAATTTAAATAGTTGTAAGAACAACCTTACCTCTTGCAATTAAGGACCTGATAAAAACAATACAGGAAATCATTTTGATAAAATGTAAAATCCCTGGCTTTTAGGTAGACTACTTGAAGGTAAAGAAAAAAATGTTTCATAATCTCTTTATCAAGAGTAGACTAAAAGCCCAAGGAAACATTGTTCTTTTAATAGAGAGACAAACAAATTCTAATTTTGAACCAGCTTACCTTTGATATTAAAACTCAGTTATTTCATTAAATTCATTCCAATCATGGCCAGCTTGACTATGCATACAACTCTTTCCTCAGGGTTCTTTTCCATAAACCTTCTGTAACTTATGTTTTTTTACACTCAGATTTTGTCTTATGCTCTCTTTCTATTTTTTTAATTGAAAACAGATATTTTGTACTAAGATTTTTCCCTTGTTATTTTAGTAGTTTTAATTACATATATTAATTAGAATTTTTGACCCTCACAAACTTTAATTTCCATTAAAAACTAAGAAGTAAGCAATTGTGAACTGTCTGCCATACCAGCATTTTTCAGATCAGCAATTTGTGAATTCATTTCATGATTTCTAGAAACATATGCTTCTTTATGGTACAATTTTTCAATAAATCACAAGATGTGTTTACTAACAGACACAAATTTATCTTTCAGTCTTGCTGTAATAAGATGTCAAAAGTAAGTAAACAAACTTATTTAGCAATTAATGTTTCAGTATTTTATCTTATTTGGAAATGATCTAGACATGCAATGAATTCTCATCATTTAACTTAAGTTAGCAAAATTCTAAGGTTTCAAGTTACCAAAAAGATTTTAGAAGCTAATTTTTAAGTACCCACACCATAAAATATAATAATTGCACCTAAAAATTCTTATTTCTTCAACATCTATATAATTCACTTGTTCTTAACAATCATACTTAGATTATTCATGAAAATTTTATCAGACGTTAAGGCAGTTAGCTATCATTTTAAGTTATTATTATTATTATTGCTGACAAATTTTGAAGCAGAGATAACATAAACTTATTTGACTAATAACTCAAGTAGAATAAAAGTTGCATGTCTGCATTACATCGAATGCTGATAACTCTGAAGACATAACTATTTTAATTAAACCAACAAGCTTAAATTAGCTTTAATACTGAATATTTTTCTAGATCACATGATCCTGAAATTCATTTGAGTTCATTTCAGTTATATTTTTGAGAGTATACTAAATTTATATAGGGCTTGTTTGTTTTTAAGGTAATTAAACAGAGCTCTCTATAAACTAGATTTGATAATATCATCTGGAGGTAGAAAAATATCACACATTTATAACATACACATATACAGACACATACATAGAGACCTCATAGCTATTATTTAAAAATTACTGCCATGAGTCAGGTACAGTAACACAAAGCTCACATGTTATGAAAGAACAGTTGGATCCAAATTTTGTTTCTGGCAGATGGAATAAATTAAGTTGACCTGCTTAGATGGCTAAAACGTTTTTCTACTAATTTTTGTGGAGAAGATACTTAAGATGCCGGATTTTGGGCGAGGGTGCTTCTAAAGCTGTTTGACTCTTTTTTCCTTTTTTTTTCTCCCTTCAGTCTTAGGAATTGGGGATGGTCTAGCCCTGAGAGGTTATAAGTCTTTTGAGATAAATAGGGGGGATTTTGGGGATTGATGAAAGGGAATGGGTGGAATCTGAACTGCCTCTAGAGATGAATTTCCAGTTTTGCAAAGACTTGTAAAATAAGAACAGTTGCTCTCAATTCCATAGAAATTGGGTTGTAACTTAAATGACATCAGAGGTTGGTCTACCTGTCCAACTCTATTATTCCTAATTTGCTTCTTTCCCTCTAAGTACATAGTTTTATTTTAACTTAGGTAAGAAGGCCTATAAAAAATTCCTATCAGGCTCTGAATATCAGCTTCCAACAGGGCCAATTTTTGACCACAGAGCTACTAAAATAATTCTTCTAAAAATCTCGCCAGTTTTCAGCAGGGACAAACAGTAAATATTTCTGGCAGTATTAAACAACTCCATGGATTCAAGAGCATCCTCAAATGTTACTACCTTCCCAAGATCCACAGTCACTCCCAAAGATAGCCAAAAGAAATAACTGAGATCCTCAGTGGGACCCACGTTCTCGGTGGCTGCAACCACAGCAGGCTCTGACCACTAATTCAACTGACGTGATTTGTGAATTGAATAAGGGCTTTTTAAAATCTTAACTTTCATTTTAATTAAATATGTATCGAGGAGAGCCAAGATGGCGCCGTGAGTAGTCCTCTTTGTCTCTCGCCCTTCGAGTCTACAATTATTTGGACACTTATCGCTTGACAAAGGATATCCAGACAGCATCTCAGGACGTCTGAGACACCCACGCGACTATACTTCGGAAGGCGGATGGACTTTCCTCCGGGAGGATGTGGAAATAGGTGAAAACTCTCCGACCCCGATGGGCAGCCAGTACCCTCAAGCGGCTTTCTTCCAACGGACGCCCCCAAAGGATCCACACACATCTAGGGCAGGAGCGAGAACACAACAGAGGAGCGACGGTGGAAACAGGTGACCAGAACCACTGAAACCCCTGCAATTACTCCTAAACGCAGAGGGAAACTTTGGAGTTGCACACCTGAGCCCGCGGGGAGAGTCTCTCCCCGCCATTGGCGGGGAGACCCAGCCTGGTGCTCGGGCGCCTGGAGGGTCCCAGAGAGAGACACGGAGGGCACGGAGGTCTCCCAGCTGCCGTTGCCCGCCCCGTGGGACTAGGGATTGCCGGAGATCTCGGAGAGGACTGGGGCTGGGGGAACTTTCAAAGGCCGGTTCGGCGACCCGGAGGGCAGCGTCGGAGCTCCGCCCGGGCAGCAGACAAAACTCTCTGTCTGCCGTTAGCAGAGGGGCCACACTGAGCATTGACGGCTCCGGGAGAGGCCCGGAGAGAATCCCAGAGGGCGGGGCGACCCCCAGCTGCCGTTGCCCACCCCGTGAGGCTAGGGATTGCCGGAGATCTCGGAGAGGACTGGGGCTGGAGAGAGTTCCAGAGACCCAGCTTAGTAGCCTAGGGGGAGACCCTACAGGCTCACAGCAGCCTTAGGGAAAGCCTCTGCACAGCACCAGTAGAAGGCACCCAGCCGCCAGCCACAAGGCTGGAAGACCCCAGGGCAAAAGCAGCATAGCTAGGTGTACTAACCACAGACTGTAGAAGATGCCAATAGCTCTCCTGCGACCCATAGAGGACAAGTGAGATTTGGTGGGTGCCGACAGCAACGGAGCGACAAATATAAGTGATCCCACCCCTGGCCGCTGAAAAGCCCATAACACCATTGCAGACCCCAAGGAGAGAGCGCATCTAGGTGGGCAACAACAGTAGGCACCTGCAGCCTGAAGCCCCCCTGTGACGGCCCCCATGGCAGAGGAGGGAATCCAAAGGGCCACTGTGGCTACGAAGAGGGGCCCAGGCCCAGTTAGCAACTACGGACAGGGTTCCTGGTTGGTGAAGTATAAAGCTGCTCCCCCCACCGCAGCAGCTGAAACAAGTGAAAGGAGCAACTAAACTCTATCTCCATGCGGAGGCACAAATCAACAACATCAAGCAATATGAAAAAATACATTAAATCTCCAGAACAGAAGGAAAGTAACAAATACACAGAAAACAATCCCAAAGAAAATGAGATATATAACCTAAATGATGATGACTTCAAAACAGCCATCATTAAAATACTCACTGAGTTAAGAGAGAATTCTGACCGACAACTCAACGAGTTCAGGAGCTATGTCACAAAAGAGTTTGATACGATAAAGAAGAACCAAACAGAAATATTGGAAATGAAGAACACAATAGAGGAGATTAAGAAAAATCTAGATGCTCTGAACAGTAGGGCCGATAATATGGAGGAAAGAATTAGCAATTTGGAAGATGGCAATATAGAATTGTTGCAGGCAGAGGAGGAGAGAGAGAAGCAAGACTTAAAAGAAATGAAGAAACTCTCCGAGAATTATCAGACACAATTAGGAGATGCAACGTAAGGATTATAGGTATACCAGAGGGGGAGAGAGAAGGAGAGAAAGGGCAGAAAACCTATTCAAAGAAATAATGGCTGAGAACTTCCCAAATCTGGTGAGGGAGATGGATCTTCAGGTGACAGAAGCCTCCCAATAGATCTCCAAACTTTATCAATGCAAGAAGACCAACTCCACGGCATATAGTAGTGAAGCTAGCAAAAGTCAACGACAAGGAGAAAATATTAAGGACAGCCAGGCAAAAGAAACTAACCTACAAAGGAACCCCCATCAGGCTATCAGCAGATTTCTCAGCAGAAACTTTACAGGCTAGAAGAGAGTGGAATGATATATTCAAAAATCTGAAGGACAAAAACCTACAGCCGAGAATTCTCTACCCAGCGAAAATATCCTTCAAATACGATGGAGAAATAAAAACTTTCCCAGATAAACAAAAATTAAGGGAGTTCATTGCCACAAAACCTCCTCTTCAGGAAATCCTCAGGAAAACCCTCATTCCTGAAAAATCCAAAAAAGGAAAGGGGCTACAAAACCAAGAGCAGAGGAGATAAGTAGAAGGACAACAACAGAGAGTAGCAGCTCTACATCAGAACAGATTAAACCATGGGACGAGAAACAAAGGAAACTGAAGAAAACCGGAAAACAAGACACAAAATGGTAGTGGTAGGCCCCCACATCTCAATAATCACTCTAAATGTAAATGGATTGAACTCCCCAATCAAAAGACACAGAGTGGCAGGATGGATCAAAGAACAAGATCCAACAATATGCTGCCTCCAGGAAACACACCTCAGCCCCAAAGACAAACACAGACTCAGAGTGAAGGGATGGAGAACAATACTCCAAGCTAATAATGAACAAAAGAAAGCAGGTGTCGCTATACTAATATCAGACAAGGTAGATTTCAAAGCAAAACAGATAAAGAAAGATAAAGAGGGACAGTATATAATGATAAAAGGGACTCTCCACCAAGAAGACATAACACTTATAAATATATACGCACCCAACACAGGAGCACCAAAATTTGTAAAGCAACTCTTAATAGAACTAAAAGAAAAAAGATATTCCTAACAACAATACAATAATAGTAGGGGACCTCAACACACCATTAACACTAATGGACAGAACATCCAGACAGAAAATCAACAAGGAAATAATAGAATTAAATGAAAAATTAGACCAGATGGACTTAATAGATATATATAGAACACTTCATCCAAAAACAGCAGGTTACACATTCTTCTCAAGTGCACATGGAACATTCTCAAGGATTGACCATATTTTGGGGAACTAAAGCAAACATCAATAAATACAAGAGAGTTGAAATAATATCAAGCATCTTTTCTGATCATAACGCTATTAAACTAGAAATCAACTACAAGAAAAAAGCAGAGAAAGGTGCAAAAATGTGGAGACTAAACAACACGCTTCTCAACAAACAATGGATCATTGAAGAAATTAAAGAAGAAATCAAATATTATCTGGAGACAAATGAAAATGAGAACACGACATACCAAATCATTTGGGATGCAGCAAAAGCAGTCCTAAGAGGGAAATTCATCGCAATACAGGCTCACCTCACTAAACAAGAAAAGCTCACGTAAGCAACCTCAAACGACACCTAACAGAACTAGAAAAAGAAGAACAAACAAAGCCCAGAGTCAGTAGAAGGAGGGAAATAATAAAAATAAGAGCAGAAATAAACGATATTGAAACAAAAAAGACAATAGAAAGGATCAATGAAACAAAGAGTTGGTTCTTCGAAAGAATTAACAAAATTGACAAACCCCTAGCCAGACTCACCAAGAAAAGAAGAGAGAAATCGCAAATTAATAAAATCAGGAATGACAGAGGAGAAATCACAACAGATACCAATGAAATACAAGAGATCATAAGAGAATACTATGAAAAACTATATGCCAACAAATTGAACAACCTGGAAGAAATGGACAAATTCCTAGACTCCTACAATCTCCCCAAACTGAATCAGGAAGAAATGGAGAATCTGAATAGACCAATCACAAGTAAGGAAATAGAAACGGTAATCAAAAACCTCCCCAAAAACAAGAGTCCAGGACCAGACGGCTTCTCTGGAAAGAATTCTACCAAACATTCAAAGAAGACTTAATACCTATTCTCCTCAAACTGTTCCAGAAAATTGAGAAAGATGGAGTACTTACACATTCTATGAAGCCAACATCACTCTGATCCCCAAACCTGACAAGGACAAACACAAAGAAGGAGAACTACAGGCCGATATCACTGATGAACATAGATGCAAAAATCCTCAACAAAATTTTGGCAAACCAATTACAGCAATACATCAAAAAGATTATACACCATGATCAAGTGGGATTTATACCAGGGACACAGGGATGGTTCAACATCCGCAAGTCAATCAACGTGATACACTACATCAACAAAATGAAAAACAAAAACCACATGATCATCTCAATAGATGCAGAGAAAGCATTCGACAAGAATCCAACACCCATTTATGATAAAAACCCTCAGTAAAATGGGAATAGAAGGAAAGTACCTCAACATAATAAAGGCCATATATGATAGACCCACAGCCAACATCATACTCAATGGACAAAAGCTGAAGGCCATCCCTCTGAGGACAGGAACAAGACAAGGGTGCCCACTTTCACCACTCCTATTCAACATAGTACTGGAGGTGCTGGCCAGAGCAATTCGGCAGGAAAAAGAAATAAAAGGAATCCAAATAGGTAACGAAGAAGTAAAACTCTCGTTGTTTGCAGACGACATGATCTTATACATAGAAAACCCCAAAGAATCCACAGAAAAACTATTAGAAATAATCAACAACTACAGCAAAGTAGCAGGGTATAAAATTAACGTGCATAAGTCAGTAGCATTTCTATACACTAACAATAAACTAACAGAAAAAGAACTCAAGAACTCTATCCCATTCACAATCGCAACGAAAAGAATAAAATACCTTGGGATAAACTTAACCAAGGAAGTGAAGGATGAAGAGCAATGAAAACTACAAGACTTTCTTGAAAGAAATAGGCGATGACATAAAGAGATGGAAAAACATTCCTTGTACATGGATTGGAAGAATAAACATAGTTAAAATGTCCATACTACCTAAAGCAATATACAGATTCAATGCTATCCCAATCAGAATCCCAAGAACATTCTTCACAGAAATTGAACAAACAATCCTAAAATTCATATGGAACAAAATACCTTCTGCGAATTGCTAAGCAATCCTGAGCAAGAAAAACAAAGCCGGCGGAATCACAATCCCCTGATTTCAAAACATACTACAAAGCTACAGTGATCAAAACAGCATGGTACTGGTACAAAAACAGGTCCACAGATCAATGGAACAGAATTGAAAGCCCAGAGATAAAACCACACATCTATGGACAGCTAATCTTCGACAAAGGAGCAGAGGGCCTACAATGGAGAAAAGAAAGTCTCTTCAACAAATGGTGCTGGGAAAACTGGACAGCCACATGCAAAAGATTGAAAATTGACCATTCTTTTTCACCACACACCAAAATAAACTCAAAATGGATCAAAGACCTAAAGATTAGGCCTGAGACAATAAGTCTTTTGGAAGAGAATATAGGCAGTACACTCTTTGACATCAGTTTCAAAAGAATCTTTTCGGACACTGTAACTCCTCAGTTGAGGGAAACAATAAAAAGAATAAACAAATGGGACTTCATCAGACTAAAGAGCTTCTTCAAGGCAAGGGAAAACAGAATTGAAACAAAAAAACAGCTCACTAATTGGGGAAAAAATATTTACAAGCCACTTATCCGACAAAGGGTTAATCTCCATAATATACAAAGAACTCACACTGCTTAACAACAAAAAAACAAACAACCCGATCAAAAAATGGGCAGAGGACATGAACAGACATTTCTCAAAAGAAGATATGAACTGGCCAATAGACACATGAAAAGATGTTCATCATCGCTAATCATCAGGGAAATGCAAATCAAAACTACACTAAGATATCACCTTACCCCCGTTAGACTGGCAAAAACATCCAAAACCAAGAACGACAAATGTTGGAGAGGTTGTGGAGAGAGGAACCCTCATACACTGTTGGTGGGAATGCAAACTGGTACAGCCACTATGGAAAACAGTATGGAGATTTCTCAAAAAGTTAAAAATAGAAATACCCTATGACCCAGCCATCCCATTACTGGGTATGAACCCAAAGAACCTGATAACAGATATCTCAAGAGTCCGTTGCACCCCTATGTTCATCGCAGCATTATTTACAATAGCCAAGACGTGGAACCAGCCTACATGCCCAGAAACTGATGATTGGATAAAGAAGATGTGGTATATATACACAATGGAATACTACTCAGCCATAAAAAAAGACGAAATTGGCCCATTCACAACAACGTGGATGGACCTCGAGGGCATTATGTTAAGCGAAATAAGTCAGTCAGAGAAAGACGATCTCTATATGACTCCACTCATAGGTGGAAATTAGTATATTGAGAAGGAGATCTGATCGGTGGTTACCAGGGAAAAGGGGGGGTGGGGGGAGGGGACGGAGGGGGAAGTGGTGTACCCACAACACGACTAACAAAAATGTACAACTGAAATCTCACAAGCTTGTAATCTATCATAACATTAATAAATAAATAAATAAATAAATAAATAAATAAAATAAAATAAATTAAAAAAAATTAAATAAATAAATAAATATGTATCGATATCTTCTCAAAAAAAAAAAAAAAAGAAATAACTGACAGCCTGCATGTCCCAGGCAGGCAGAAAGCCAAGCCAAGCCCTTAGGACACAAATCGAGACAAGCAAGAAGGCAATAGCTATCCCTGGGAGAGAAACAATCAATAACAAATGGGTCTGGCTTTGACAAGGAAAGGAAAACATGAACTTTTTTTCTCTTGACCAGGCGTTACAGATGACCATTGAGGGGAAGCAAAAGGGCTGTTGTCCAGGGGACATAAATTCCCTGGACGGGGTTCTAGGATAAATCTGCAAAGGATACAGCACAGGAAGGCTTGAAGTTGGCAGAGCCTGATTATAGAGCCCAGCAAAGTAAGCTTTATTGCCTGTCCTAGTGCCACTGTTGAATTCATTTTCTGGCTTTCTGCATTTATGAGAGTAACCTGTATACTCTTAGAGATTAGGTTGGAGTGCTCTCTGCAAATCTTCTGGGAAAAGCGAAACTAAAACAGGCAGATGGGGCCAGATTTTAAGAAGAGGATTTTACGTTAGATTTTTGTTTTAAGTCTGATTTTCTATTATGCTACGGAGTCCTTGAGTCTAACTGCTATATATGTATCTTTTTTTCCTTTTGTTCTTAAGTGCCAGACAATTGTATTTCCAATGTCCTGATTTTTTACAATATCTGCAAATGTCTGAAGGCAAATAGGAAGGCGTCTGAGTGGACTTTGATTTTTGTTCTAATTTTTGCCTTAATGGTCAACTGTTATACCAATGTGAGAGCTCCCTAAAATTTGTTTCCAATTTAGAAGTTTGTCCAGCTCAAAGGATTCTGTCCATCGACAAGTTAGGATCTTAATAGCAACTCAAACCAATAAGCCTTTTTATGACTTAACCATGGATGCAAAAGTTGTCCCCAAAGGAGAGTGCAAAGGATGCAGCCCTCCCAAGATCCAAAAAGTTCACTCCTAGAGTTGGCCTAAGAAAGTAAAGGTAAATGAGGGGCCCTGTTTTTAAACAGCCATTCCAAAACACAGGGAATCATGTGCTTCCCCCACTTTTGAACAGAAGAGGGTGAGATTCCCTAAGCTGGGATCCACAGCCTACTTGGCATATGCATCCTCCAGCTGGTAGAGACAAAGGAAAACAATGACCATCTCTGGGAGGAAGGAGATCATCAGAAAACAAGAGTACTTGTCCTAAATCTTTACCAGAGTTGCTTTTTGCCCAAGAGACTAGTTTAACATATTTTCTTGTGTTAATCTAAATCTAAGAAAGAGAAAAAAAGACTCTCAAACCACTCTGGTTTCCAATAAGCCCTGCAGTAGCCAGAGATCTGGGAGACTGATAGGGCAAGAACTCTTACCTTCTGCCGGTGCTTGTCAGATGTCCCAGGATCTCTCAGTTGCAGCAGCCTCAGAGAGAGCAGAGTCCAGCTGAGGAAGTACATCCTCCCAGCTATGCCAACTGTGGGGGAGGAAGAAATTTTTCTCTACTCTTCTAGTTTCTTCTGGCTGGTCTATGAATTAAATTGACATGAGACAGATTAATAAGAGAAAGTCAAATTTAATTGCATATGTGCAGGAACCACATACATGAAAGGGTTAGAGATGCCACATACATAAGAGGTTTAGAGACAAAAAGGTAAAATGAGGTAAATATGTCGTGTTGAGTTAAGGAATGGGAGAGGGGCCTGAAGCTTCAGAGTGGAGGAGGAGGATTCAGGACATGTGACAATAAGAAGAGCAAATGTCCACTAACTCAAGGTTTGTCCTGCCATAGAGATAGGTCATAAAAACTTATTTCTGATAATAACTCATAGTGGGCAAGACCCTCAATTTAAATTCTTCAAGGGAAAAGTAAAAATTTCTCTTGAACCTGCAGAGTCTTGATTGCCTTCAGCTCAAAATATTCCACATGCCAAAGCGGCATATCTTGGGGAGGCCTGTTCTGAACCCCTTCAGCAGGCAGAAACTGCTTTTATGAAAGACCTTCATGTATCCTTTTTCTCAAGGGGTTTTGTGGAAGTGCAAGAAAAAAACCATCATAGCATCCTTGGACTCCTCTAGGATCCTGGAAATAGAAGCTCAATTTGGGGGGAGGCAAATTGAATGTGTACCACAAATCAGGATGCCTCTGCCTGCTTGAACTCACACTGGACCCAGGACCAGGTCAAGGTCAGGACAAGACAAGACTAGCAGAGGGTAGCCTTATCACAGGGTAGCCACCTACCTGACAGCCAGATGCAGACAATTCTGGAAAGCGCTTAAGAAATTTCCTCTTCCCTTTGAAGCCTTTCCCACCTGCTCCTCTTATCCTCCCACCACAGGCAAGGATTCTTCACCTTTTTATCAAATCAGAACGCTTTAAGACCCCTGCTGGTCACAGAGAGCCAGGCAGGAGGGAAGGGGGCATCTGTGTATCCCTGAAGGGTCTTCTTGAGGAGGTGGGCAGTTCTAGAGCTCAGATTCACCCAAGACCCCACTACTTGACAAAGCAAACAGGAGGAGTCCAGAGGGCAGCGGGCGCAGGGAGGTGGGGGGGCGATGACAACTTATCTGTTCCTACAAGCAGAGGGTGGGCCTGGCCTGCACTGTGGTGGAGAAGGGGAGAGCGAAAAAAACTATGCCTGAAGCTTCTCTACAGCCTGAAGGAAACAGGTGCCAAGTTCCTGAAAGGGCAAGAGGAGTCTCCTCCAGAGGACAAAGGCCTCCCCTGTCCTTGGAGGAAAAGTCCTCCAGCTGGTTTCAAGGGACCTTGCCAAAGGAAAGGGGCAACAGAGGTGCACTGATGATCTTGAGATGTCTGCAATTACTCTCAAAGGATGTCACAAATCATATATATGGAGAGAGAGTGAGAAAGCAAATGTGGGAAATTGTTAACTAGTGTGTTTAGGTGAAGAAATACGATGTTACTATTCTCACAACTATTTTGTACCTTTCAAAGTTTTTTTTTGTAAGAAATAATTGGTACTCAAGTTTCAGGTTCTCTTCAGTTCAACTCTGAAATTGAGATGTTAGGTTTCTGAGATGAAGGCAGAAGAAGTGCAGGCAAGTCACTGCCCAGGCTGCTGGTCACACCTCACCTCTCCCAGCCTGGGAGATGCCTTGGACCCTAAAGGCCAGGTTTCACTGACGTGTAGGAATTCCGTGCAGACTCTTCTTAATCTGGACCTTGGGGGACAAAGAGGAAGATTCCTGAGATTCCTGCAAAGCGGAAAAGAGTTTCCCTGACCAGAATTCGAACCTGGGTCACAATGGTGAAAGCTCCGAATTCTAGCCACTAGACCAGCAGGGAAGCATAAGTGTCAGGTTTTTAAGGGACAGTAGCACCCCTTGCACTGAGCTGTTGGTATCTCACAACTGCGTGTTGTTCTGGGTGCTGCACACTCCTGCAAGGAATCGCACCTGAAGACGGTTCTTTCCCTTTCTCCAAAAGAGGAGCCCCACACAGAAGGCCGAACGCTCTGCGGGACAGTGATGAGGCTGCAAGGGCCCCAGGTCCGCCAGTCCAGGAGCGCATTGCCTCATCCCAGCGGCACCTCGGAACTGCCCTGGAGATGCGCCTTTGCGAGCTGGCACCATGTAGAGAGAAGGTCGCCGGGCCTGAGAGCGGACGAGGCTGCCCGGAGGAGTTGAGAGGGGAGGTGCCCAGGGGGAGACCCCGGAATCTCCAACATCGTAAAGGACTCAAGCGGGTGCAGGAACAGAGACGAGTGTAGGTGGAAAACTCTTTCAAGACGGTCCTGAACTGGATTCTGGATCTTCCACCTACAACCTGCTGCACCTGGAGTTTTCCCACCTTAGTTGATGGGCAACTCCATCCTTGCGTAAGCTGAGGCCAAGAATTTTCTCTGAAATGGTGTTTTCTCCAACTTCACATTCAATTAGTTAGGAATTCGTCTTTTCTTCTCTGTCAAATGTGGACTTTTGCCTACACAATCCCTCCATTTCGTGACTCTGAATTTGGGCAAAAGACTCCCTTGATAAAGGTGGGGAGATTACTTTAATGCTCCAACCTTGGTTCCCCGCCCTTAGTCTTGGGATCGGGGGGTTGGGCCGCCCTTGAGCTTTTTGTTGGGCTCTCTCTCTCTTCTGAGTATGTCCTCTAGGGCCAGGGGCAGGGCCCGCCCTCAGCCCAGCTCCTCTGGCCTCGTCTGGAACGTGGACCCCTTCACTCTCAGCCTGCAGAGAAGCTCCAGGGAGTGCTTTATTTGGTTTGCAGTAACCCAGCATGGCTCGGGTGTGTGTTTGTGGTTCTCCGGGTGCCGACTGCCCTTCTAGCTCCTGCCTCTTTGTCCTGTCGAGGTGAGACCGCAAAGGGTCTGGATGCAACAGAAAGATGGTGAATCCTCTCCTCTGGCTGGGTGTGGAAGGAGAAAAATAGATATAGAGGGAATGAAGGTGGGGGGAGAGGGAATCTCATTAAATTTCCAGATCTAAAGCTACGTTGAAGTCCATCTCTTTTTGGAACTCAGCCCTCCAATGCTGGTGAGGATGATGCAGTCCAGTTGCATCCTTGACTGCATTTTGAGCCAAAGCAGAAAAAGGCAGAGCACTGCAGGAGGGCTTGGTGTCCACCGAGCATGCTGCCTGTGCCTTCCTCAGGGTGGGAACACTGGAATTTCCAGTGTAAAGGAAACGTGGTAACCACTGCACTAAGAAAAGCGACTGCTGGAGAAAATGGCACGTTCTTCCCCAGACTTTTAAAGCTTTACTTCTAACAGAAGCGAGAGAGAGAGAAAGAAACAACATTAAAGTCTTTCAGCAAGAAGAAACTCTTTCTGCCTCTTGGCCATTTGCTGTGAGGTAAATGTAAAAACACCTACACTGGCTTTCTGTGCAAACCGCCTTTACCTCTTTGTCCTAGGTTAAAATTGACACTCATGACCTGTTGAACAGGAAAATTACAAAAGGCAAATAAAAGGAATTTCAGGTATTGTATAAGGTAAAACAAAACTGTCCTCCAAAAAGAATCTAAAGACCGATGAGGGAGAAATTGAAGAATCGTGAAATCTGCGTGGACTGCCTCTGGGTCCTCCACGGATTTATACTCGGCCTGGTATTCAAACGAATTTGATACAGGCCGGGAAAGGTGGCTCGGCCTGTGTTGGATGTTCGATATTTTAAAACAGCCAAATGTTCCACGTAGCCCTCTTTGCTGCGGCACTGGCGAAAACTACAGGCATCATTAAAGTATTGGATTTAAAATGAGTCGAATATAATAAGCGACAGCAGCAGGAACCGGAGGGACCCCTTTTGCCCAGAGGATACCAAGGAGACCCTCTTTTGCCGAGAGGACACCAGAGAAGCGCTAAGGCGAAAGGGCTTGCGAGGAAAGAGCGCGCAGGTCGGGCGCATCGGAGCAGAGGGGAGGGCGGGTCCTAGGGTTCCCAGGTGAATTCGAAGCACTGGTCATTTGTCACGAGCCAAAAACGCTGACCACCGGGCCGTGAAAAAGGTCTCGGAAGCGCGAGTCCACAGCCTCCGAGGGGCGAAGTCCGGACTCCTGGGCGGCGGCGGGCGCCCGGGGCTCAGACGCGCCCCACCCGCCGGCTCCTGCAGCTTCCGGGAGCTGTGATCAGCGGGGGCGACTCCTGCACAGGGGCACCTAGTCCTGGGAGTGGAAATCCTGAGTGTGATGCGGGACCCCGAAGTCAAACTGTGGGGTCCCAGGGCCCTGGCTTCGGGGATAGGCGCGGAACCCTGAGCCAGGACCTCTCCGGAGCCGCAGTCTCCTTGCCTGAGGGGTCGCTGGTACTTTCCAGTTCAAAACAGTGGGCGTCTAGAATGATTGTGGCAAGACCTAAGGTTTTCATGGATATGTTGTTACGTTCTCCAACGCCCCTCCGTTCTGTAGTGTAGTGGTTATCACGTTCACCTCACACGCGAAAGGTCCCCGGTTGGAAACCGGGCGGAAACAACCTCTTTTTCCTCAAACTTACCTTCATGTCGCCAAATCAAACAGAGGAGGGGACCGGGCGTGGAGGTGCGGCCGCAGCCAATTTTCCATTCACGAGAAACGTGGCACAACTTGAGTTACTCAGCCCTAGGAAACAGGCCTCGTTGGTCTGCTCTCAGTCACAATGGAGACCGCAACACAGTCAGTGAGTCCAAGGGGGGTGCAGGACTAGGCTGACTTCAGCCTACTTTGAGATCCAGAGAGCCCCTAACCTTCTCCTCTGTCGCCGAAATCTTCTCTGCAGGCTGACAGGTAACACGTGTCTCAAAACCAAGAACTTCTTTCCTGTGAAGCACATGTAGGGGAGGAAGACATTTCCTCTACCTTTTCTGGGTTCGTCTGGCTGGAGAATGAATTAAATTCACATGAGACAGAATAGCAGGAGAAACTTAAACAAAGCTTTATGAGGACCATGGCCTGGGGCCTTTCTTCCCAAAGGAAGAAAGGGCACAGAAGAAGTGGGGTGCACAAGTGGTTATATCCCCCCAAACAGGATGTTTCACATATGATTGAAATGTCCCTCCCACAATAGTCACAAGATTGCTTGATGGACACAGCACGTAGTGGGTCTGCTATCTCAGAGGGCATAGCAGGAGGCAAGTCTATTGTCTCAAGCTGAGTGGTCACAGGTGAGCACAGCAATCGGTTCCTAGCCTAAGGAAAGATGCTTAACCCTTAAGGAAATGCCAACGTTGGGAGGAGGAGGGAAGTTGCACCTTTATCTCAAGGGCCTTTGTTCTTGCCATAGTAAATGTTTTAAAGCAGATATACAATGTGTGCTGAATGGCCTCGGTCAGGCCCTTTTGGAAAAAAGCAAAGTCAGGCCGAATTAGGTTTACACCAAATGGCTTCCTCATGTCCTCCAACACATCCCATTGCTTGCCATTTTTATTTGTCAATATATAGATGGGAGAGGCTCAGGCAAGCCAAGCAATTTGCCAAAATAGCCGAAACCACCACCACAAACATCATATCCAGCTAAAAGACAAAGGAGGATATTGGGGGTGGGGGCAGTCAGTTACAGGAAGTTACCAGACAAGCACAATAAACAAATGCAGATTTAAGTCCTTGCCTTCCCCATTGATTAAGAGTTTCTAGAGATAAGGTCATCTCCCCTTCTTCCTGGTAGAGAGGGAGATATCTTTACAGATGGAGAGTTCCTTTACAATGTAAATGTCTCTTACAAAAGGGTAAGTAAATTCTACTTTTCAGTTGCTTTCCTGTCTGCAAAGGAACCAGCCTCAAATAATCATCTAGCCAAAGAGACATATCTTGGGGTGGCCAATTCCAGGCCCCCACACACACTTGGCTTTCCCCCTCCCAGCACACTTGCACAACAGCTTCATTTGCCTGACGGAGCAAAAGAAAGCAGAACCGAAGCTGGCTCTTAGGGCTCCAGGCAAAGGCACGTAGGACGGAGCCTCGTGCTCCCCCAATCAAGCTGGTCTAGGCCCCAAAAGGAGCCTGTACACGTGCCATTGTCAGGAGAGCCGCTTGAGCCAGTTCAGAGATCAGGGCGCAGACTGGTTCCACTTCTCACTCCCTCAGAGCCAAGTCCGCCCCTTACTCAGAAGGAAACCGAGGTTCGGAAAAGAGCACGTCCTTGGCTCTGCGGCACACAGTGTTAAAGCTACACTAGAAGGGAAGACAGAGCAGTTCCCCTGTGGTCAGGCCTCAGAGCCCAAAGCGTCCCAAGAGTCTCCCGGACCCGCAGAGGTGAAGGGTGATGAGCAGCCGGGTGAGGGCTGGGGGCCCTGCACAGCTGCATTCAGCCCTGGGCCGCTGGGAATCCTCTCCATTTCTGCCTTCAGGGTCTCAGAAATCGAACCTTTACTTTCAGAATTTTCACCTGGAGAAGCCAAATTAGAGTCCTTGTGTGATTCCCTGGTGGCCTAGTGGCTAGGAGTTGGTGCTTTCACCGCTGGCGGCTTGGGTTCCACTGCCGCTCAGGGATCTTCTCTGCATCGCAGAGATGCGGTTTGCGGCAAGATGGGGATGAGGCCTGATCACAGTTTCCAAGGCATCCCCCAGGCTGGCTGGGGTAGGTGAAGTGTGATGTCTTGACCTGGTCCAAGCAGAGACAGGCATCCTGATTTGTGATGGCTACTCAACTGTACTCCTCCCCAAAGTGGGAGATAGTGACCGAGCTTCTATTTCCAGGATCACAGTGGAGTTCAAGGATAATATATTGATGGGGTTTTTTTCTTGCACTTCCTTTCTTACTGAATCTGAAACTCAAAAAGAGATCTAGCTGTAGATAAATTAGTGGTCTCAGTATAGATATAAGAAAAATTCAAGTTGATAATAAGGATGAGTCTTGAATACTTTTAAACACTTTAAAGAATCCTAATAACTGATGTATAATGGCATTTTTATGTCATGTCATATTTCTAAAGATGACTCCTTGTATGTATCACAACACTTTAAAAATTTTGGTCTAAAAACTACTTTATGTTGTCTTTCAGATTTTCTACAATACTGTTAGCATAGTATTCTACTTTATACAAGTCTCGGATTTATTTTCTCTTCAAAATCCGAATGATCCTTGATGAGGATTTTTAGGCTAGCTACTTTTAAAACTGTAGATGAGAAGCAGGCTCCGAGGACTGGAATTTTGCTTGCCCTTTTGAGACATTTGCGTTTGTGAAGGAAGGGGGGATGACCTTGTAGGGACCTGAAATTGGCCACCCCAGGATATGTCTCTTTGGCATCAGGATTGTTTTGGGCTGATTGCTTTCGATAAACTGGGACAGGGAAGGAGGCTCTGGGGAATGGAACTTGCCCTTGTTGGGACACATTTACATTTGTAAGGTAAATCTCTATCTGTAAAAGGTGCCTCCCTCTCTGTACCAGGAAGAAGAGGAGAGATGACCTTGTCCCTAGAAGCTCTTAATGGGGAAGGCAAGAACTTAAGTTGGTTGCTGTCTGGCAATCTCATGTAACTGGTTTAGGGTGGTGGCGTCTAACCTTTCTAACCTTTACTTAATCCAATTTGATTCTTGTCTAAAAGTCATGGGATCACCCAATGACCAGACCCCACCTGCACTGATACCATTTTAACATTTTTTCATGTTCTTTCCTTTGTCTTGTAAAGAGATGAATCATATACCTATGCCTTAAATTTAGCCCTAACCCTCAACTCGGGGCAGCAGCAGGAGCTCTGACTGCCCATGGGTCCTGTCCCCACACACCAGCTCTGCCTGCCCATGGGTCCTGTCCCCATGCTATTCTATACTATTCTCTAAATAAAAGAGCACTACTGCCAGATCTTGAGAGTCTAAGAAATCTTTCTTTCGACTCCTCGGCTCACCGACCCCGCATCAATCCTGATACTACCTAAATCTCCTATGCTGGTTTTACTGATCAAATAAACAAACTTTAATTCCAATAAATATTTAAGTTTATAAAATTTAAAGTTATGTGTTCAAGTAAATGAAGCATGCTGTATAATATCTTTTAAATGGAGATTAAATCTTATAATTCTAGAAATTATGGTAGCTCAGTTATTCCACTTACAATTTTTGGATAAACGTTTTTAGGTATCATCTAATATATGATTCCAACATGCATTTCTTTGTTATGTGTCACCTAAATTAGTATTTTAAGATCAATCATTATCTTTAAGTTATTTGGCTGATATTAAATTGAGCTAATTAATGTATAATCTTTGCCTGGATATTTTCTAATTAATATAGAAACAACACAACACCTTTTTAATATAATGCTACCTCATATTTTATAGATTATAGAGTGGCCATATGTTAACAGGTTAAGAGGAGGTGTGGGCGCCCTTAGTGAGTGTTGGTGAGCTTGGCCATCATTGTCAGTTTAAGAAGTGTAAACACAAGCAATGTTTGCTCCAGGAAGTAAGGAGTTATCACTGGAGGCCTTTTGTTTTCCTGAAGTGTTTGCTTATTTTTTAAAAAAAAAATCCTAGTTCTTGGTTACCTGCCTTCTAGATCTGAAGTCATCTATTTTCCCACTCTTCCTTATGCTTCTCTTGTCTTACTCACTTCTAGGGACCCTAGACGTGAGTGAGTGGATGCATCTGGGAAGGCTATAGCAGGGACCAGTTGTATTCCCAGCATGCTGCTCTTTTTTGATGCCTCCAGGTGTAGGCACCTCAGGGAAGGGACCTTAGGTTTAGTCATGATGCAGCATCTCTCCCAGAGCACAGCCTGGCACCTAGTAAGTGCCTAATAATGCTTGGTGATTGAAGGCATGCCTATGCAAGATCCCAGAAAGCTGAAGAGGAAGAGAAGAGAGTGGATAAGATTAGGGGCAGCCTAGAGTATGAGGGAGAGAGAGAGGCTGACAGACTGAGATGCACAGGTAGAGAAAGAGAGACAGAGAGAGAGAGAGAGAGTCCAAGAACCAGATTTAGTGTGTAAAAGCCAAAGAGCTCTTTTTTTGCTCATGAGATTCAACATAAGAACCAAGGGAAGGTGAGCCAATAACTCTAAGGATCCAAGTCTGCACAAGGTGCATTGTCAGGTGTAGGATTCTGTTGCTTCCAATGATTTTTCTCAAATGGGATAATTTTTGTAGAAATACCCAAACACTGTCAAAGAATTTTATAGAGACAGTTATCAGCATGCTAATGCAACCTAGCATAGCAGGGAGACTGGTCATTAGATTGTATGCATAAAGGCAAAAATGCAATTCATAAAGGAAAGAGAAGAGGAACAAATGTCTGGGACCAGTAGTTCTTTTCCCCTCCAACTGATAAGCTGCTTGGCAGGAAGCAATCCCCAGTCATTCTGGCCAGTCTTCTCTGGATCCTATTAAGTAGGTCACTATCGAAAACAATTACAATTATTGGAAGACTTTCTAAACATCTTGGAAGTTTAGCTGCTGAACCAATGTAATAGGGTATCTCTGGGTAATGTCCACATTGTTCTACTGTTGTACCTCCCACTAAGTTGAGTCAGGAGGGCACCACTCCTCTTGTTAGAGTATTAGATGCATGTATAGAAAGTTTGCTGTGCTGGCAAGAGTATGAAGAAGCAGGCTCCTTCATCAAGTTGGAAAAATAGATTGGAATATAAATTGGCACACCTCCTATTGACGTCAAACTAAGAATACATAAAGAGATGTCTTCAGCTTCTGGCAAAGGTGGAGTGACAAGAATCAGATTTACCCTCCCCTTCCCCCATGCACTCAAAGAAAACAAAAAGACAAAATACTTGAAATACCACTTTTCTAGACACTGGAAATCAGGCAAGAAAGACAGTAACCCCTGAGAGATGAAAAACAAACCAGGTGAGCCCTATCATTGGCCCAGCTTACTGCTTTCAGAGAGAGTCCAGGCTGGACAGGAAGAGAGAAATCTGAGGCTAACTCCTTTGATTGTGAGGATGAAGCTGAGTATTCGTGGAGAGCAAGGCAGCTAGAGTTCGTAGGACAAACAGCCAGTGATGAGGGAGGTGGACAGAGAGAGAATCCAGGCATATGGAAAGGACCTCCCTCAGGTATTCAGCAGATACTGATCCGGGCATTCCTATGAAGAAACTGCCTGAGGCTAAGGGAAGAAACTTCTGAAAAGATCATGGAATGGTGCCTGGTGTTCACACAGGGCAGGAAATCTTAGTTCCTCCCAACAGCCTGACTGGACTAATAATTCATGGGCCATTGGGAAGAACACTCAGGAAGGTCTTGTTTCAGTAGTAGCAACACCAGCTCTAGACTGACCTACCTAAAAAATCATAATGGCAAGATCCAAAGGGATCGCCAACTGTTTAAAAGTCACTTCACTGTACCCAAGAACAAAACTCAAGAAGATTTATAGGAATACCAACATAGCTGGTACCCAAGAAGGAAAACTTTCACAATTTCTGGCATCCAATCAAAGAATGCCACGCGTGCATAGAGGCAGGGAAACATGACCCATAATGAGAAGTATAGTCAATCAAAACTGAACCAGGGGCTGGCCCTGTGGCAGAGTGGTTACATTCGCGCCCTCAGCTTTGGCAGCCCAGGGGTTCACCCATTAGGTTCCTGGGTGCAGACATGGCACTGTTCATCAAGCCATGCTGAGATGGCATCCCACGTAGCACAACCAGAAGCACCTACAACTAGAATATACAACTATGTACTGAGGAGCTTTGGGGAGAAGAAGAAGAAGAATAAAAGATTGACAACAGATGTTAGCTCAAGTGCCAATCTTTAAAAAAAAAAAAAAAAACTGAACCAGAACTGACATGATGTTAAAATTAGCAGTGAGGACTTTAAGACAGTTATTATGACTGTATTACATACGTCCAAAGAGTTAAGTAGACATGTTGAGTGTATACAAATGGCCAAAATCAAACTTTAGGGATGAAAACTAGAATATCTGAGATAAAAAATTCATAAGCTGGAATTAACAGCAGATTAGACATTGCATGAAAATAGGTTAGAGAACAAAAAGCCATGAATAATTGAAAATATTCAAAATGAAACACAGTCAAGACAAAAAAAAATTTTAATAAACGTAGCATCATGAATGGTAGAGCAACTCTAAAAGGCCTAATATACAAGCAGTTGGAGTCCCTGAAAAGACTGGGGGAAAATTTTTTTGAAGAAAATATTTTTGAAGACATGATGACAGAAAATTTTCCAATCATAATGAAAATTATAAACCCACTGATCCAAGGAGCCAAATGAACCCCAAGCACGAGAAACTAGTCACATCATAATTAAATTGCTCAAATCCTTTGAAAAAGAAAAAATCTCCAAAGCAGCCAGAGGAAAAAGACTTGGAACATACATAAAACAAAAATAAAGATGATATCAGATTTCTCATCAGAAGCAGTGCAAGTGAGAAGACAGTGGAGCAATATCTTTAAATGACTGAGTGGGAAAAAGTCAACATGGAATTCTATGCCTCCTCCTCCACAAAAATCTTTCAAAAATGAAGGTGAATAATGACATTTACAGACATACAAATGCTGAAAACTTCATCAACAGTAGATCTACAATACAAGAAATGTTGAAGGAGTCCTCCAGGAATAAGGTCACTGATGCCAGATGGAAATCTGGATGTACACAAAGGGATGACGGACAAGAGAAATGGTATCTGCATGGGAAAGTATATAAGATTTTTTTCTTAGTAGTTAAAGCTCTTTAAATACATGGAACAGATTAAACAAAAGAAATACAAACGGATTGTGGGGTTTATAACTTATGCAAAGTAAAATGCATGACAACAATATCATAAAGGCAGGCAGGGGAGAAATGTGAAGTATGACATTTCTTGAAGGCAGACTGGTAAGTTACAGATGTAAGTTATACATCGTAAAGCAGTCGCTTAAATAACAAAATAGTTATAGCTACTAACCCAACAAAGGAGAGAAAATGGAATCATATACAAAACCATGTAAACACTATGATAAAGCAACTGCTCTTCCAGGACTCTATAGATATTTGTAGAAGAATGATGACTGCAGTATTATTTGTAATAATAAAAGCACAGAACCAAAGTAATTTCAAAAGTATATGGAAAGGGTTAAATAAATACTAGTACAAACAAACAGTGGAAGAAACTTCATAGTGAAAAGGAATCAGAAGGTAACAATGATGACTGTACTCTTTTGAGGGTTCGTGGATTCCCAGTGACCTGTCTTCCCCTGGAGCTAATCTCTGAGGATCCATAATGATCTTGACTTAGATCGTCCCGATGTGCACAAGACACAGAGGACAGGAGGGTATGCGCGGAGCCCTCTTTCCGCCTTTGCTTTAAAGGATGGGCAGAGTATAACCGACAGCAAACACTTGAACGTTCTGAAAACGCGAAGAAGCGTCCCTGGTTGGGCTCGAACCACCAACCTTTCGCTTAACAGCCGCACGCGCTAACCCGTTGCGCCACAGAGACACATGGAAAGATCCTAGCCTCACCCCAACAGAGGACAAGCACTCGTTCAATCTAGGTGGGGCCACCCACCTTTTGCAGGACAGCTGTCCAGTCTAAAGCCTCGGAAAACCATAGAGGTGAAGTCGACACAGCATGCTCGTCCCCTTTGAAATACGTTCGTTGAGTGATTCCAAAAGCAAAGGCAGCCGAACGGCCTCGCCCTGCCTTGCTTCACACCCGCCTCAGATGCCAGCACCATGGAGACGCCTGGGGCCGCGACCCCCCGGGCCTGGGCCGAGTCGGGCGCAACGGAAGCTGAACGCCGGTGGGCTCCCGTGATGGCTCTTCCGGACCTTTGCTCCGCCTTCACCCGACCGTCTGCGCAGTTTGCGCTCCCCTCCTTCCACTCGGTCGCGGTCTGTGAAGTAGGGTGGGGTCGGTGTGGCTGCAGCCCGAAGAGGTCAGGTCAAAAGACGAAATGTGAAAAGCAGCGAAAGAAAGCAGAGGCATGAATGAGGTGAGAGCTCCCGGAAAACCTGTGAAGAGGCATAGGCCCGAATCCTGAGAGATGAAAATTGTTTTTATTAGGTAGCAGAATGGGGAGGGAGAAACGGAGAAGATCATGAGAGAGGTCTGGAAGTAGGTGTCCAAAAATGAAACAGCAAAAATAGTGTGAATATTTTTACATAAAAAAGAAATTGTAGGAAGTACAGTGCTTCCAGCAGGCCGGGGTGGCATCATGACCCTTTAGTGGTTAGTACTGTGTTGTGGCTGCAGCAACCTTGGTTCAAATCCAAGTTACAGTAGGGCACTGTCCACCACCGGTCTTTCTGTTTGCTTTTCATCCCAGCACCAGCTGAGCTCCTTTAGCAGCTGTCAGAGAGAACAGTTTACCGCTGGCCCCATAGTGAGATGCCATCAAAGGAGTAAATCCCACAATGCACAAATCTATGGATGGCCTGTGGAAGCGAAACTTTGGATGTTTCCTTGTCTCACTATTGAGCAGAAAATATATCCAAAGGTGAAATACCATCTCTCAAGGAGCCTTGTCTGTAGCTTCTATTAATGAAATAGTGTGGTCATAGCCATTTTTCTGGAAAAATATTTCAAATATCAGTGCGAGGGTTTTTACGCTAATGAAGAACGAGTTTGTAGTGAATTGTAAGTGTATTGTATTGAAAGTAAAGTGTATTGTACTCTACAATAAAGTACAAACCAGTTGTGTCTACACCCGCTTTTGTCCATCCACCATCCACTAATTTTTATGGGAATAGTCAATTATTGAAACATAGTCCACATAGAGTAAAAATCACAAATCTTTATCAAACACTTTGTTGAATTTTGGCACATGTAATCATCATCCAGATCAAGTTACAGAAAACTGCCTTCATCCCAGAAATGTCCATTGAGCTGCTTTCCAGGCAATTCCTACCCTATCTTGCTTGGTTAATTACTATTCTGAGGTCTGTTGCCATAGATTACTATTGCCTGTTCTTGAAATGCAAATGAATGAATTTTGTATCTCGCTTTCTTCATGGAACATTATGTTCATTAAATATATCCATATTGTTATGCATATTACCTCTTAATTTTGGTATTATTGGAGTAATTTGAGTGTTAATTGGTGTTGTTGATGAGTACCCAGTGTTTTGATGAGCACTCTCTAGCAATCTTTTTCTGCGCTTGCGCCTTCACAGAAGTACTGCAATTGCTGCATCATGACACAGGTACAAGTTTAACTTTATTAAAAATTGGCAAACAGTCCTCTAGACTGGTTGTAAACCCACGACTACGGTTGCAATTCCTCCACACTCTTGTCAGCATTTGGTGTACTAATTCTTTTAAATATAAATATGATATAAATATCATGTGATGGTATCTCCTTCTAGTATTAATTTGTATTTCCCTAATAGGTAAAAAATGTCAAGAATATTTTCTCATAAGTTTTGGTCATTAAGATAACTTCATTTGTGATCCAGGAAGACCCTGGCTTAGGCTTCCCAGGAGAAGGAAATGGAGTTGTACAGTCAGTCACCTTGGGGTAGGTGGATCCTCCTGAGGTGTCTCTCGGAGACCGTGACCTGGCTTCAGGATTTTTGGAGCAGCAGACCAGAGCGGCATTGGATCACAGGCACAGATCCAATGACTGGCACAGCATCAGCACACATGCTAGGGGCCCCAGGCTTTTGCCGTATCCACACACTTGTCAGTTGAGCGAGAGCTGAATATATTTTTAAAATATTTTCTTTCAATCGATTCATATTCTTTTTCCTGAGTAGTTTGACTTTTTAATTCATCCCACTACCACAAATGGAAAACCGGTATCAGTTCCATAAGCAGAAGGTAGGTGTAAAAATCAATACCAGAATATCAAAACAATGATGTTCCAGGCAAATGCCACAACTTCTCCAACTGCTGTTTTGTTTTTTTTTTAAACCTCTGTGGACTCTACCAGGCACTGCACACTTGCTCCGAAGATCTGTTGGGATAAATGTTGTGTCCAACTGTAAAGGCAAGAGGAGAGGGAGAGCCTGGGAAGGTAATGTGGACCGAGCTACAGAGGCAGCAGGTGGAGTATGTAGATGAGACAGTGCACTGGCTGCCGGTCAGTGGATCTGGAGCCTCTGCTGAAGGGCAGTCAGTCTGGTGGGCCCGCCTGTGGGGTCTCCCCTGGGGGTTGTGGGGGTGGTGGTGAGGGGGCATGGCTTGACTTGCTTTGGGAGAACAGTTTAAAAGAATGGTGAGGGGTGGGTGAAGGGGAGGGTGGTGATCCTGAGTGAACGGTGGGGAGATGGGAGGCTGCATTGTGCCTGCAGGGAGGTGGCTATACTTACCTGGTTGAAGAGATAACTCGCCCACAAAAGTCGTTTTCCTCTGGCCGGCTGTGCTGACCCATGCTGTTTCCCTGCATGTGGGAGATTTGGCTGTGGAATTAATGCTAGCAGAGGACTGAGTTTGCGCTCTCACCAGATATTCTCTGGTTCTTGATGTCTCTTCCATGTTGCCTCATTGCTCTCTGCCAACCCAGGCCCAGGACAGCATACTTTGGTGTGCCACATTCGGCAGTCTCCACCTCTGTATTCCTGGCTTTTTTCTTTCCTGACCAAGCGTATGGAGAAGCCCTGCTTTTTGCGTGATACCTTCTTTCTCTCCAAATGCTACTAACCCGCAGCTGGCCATGGGTGTGTTCATACGTGGGGACCCCACGGAGAGTATGGTCACAGCAGCCCCTGCATGCTGGCTCTTTGGGGTCAGGTCGGAAGGAGGTACCCTTTCCAGGAACAAGGAAGCCTGATGCCTGGCTTCTCTGGGAAGCTCTGTGTCCAGCGCCAGCTCCATGTCTGGGCTAGCCGGCTGCTTCTTGCCTCTCACCCCATTTACCCTTCACTCACCTTCTGCACACCAGCTGCATTCCTGGGCACAATAAGCCTTTCCCAACCAGCAGAAATGACTGAGACGCCTCTCCTGTGCTGGGGAGAAAATTGGATCCACGTTCTCAAACAACAGGAGGAGAGAACCTGAGGCAGCAGGAGGTTCCCTAGCTGGTTCTCTTGCCTCAGCCATTTGAGGGGCCCGGCTCAGAAGCCTTGAATCCCCGCTCCTCCATGAGGGGCCTATGTTGAGTGCGGCTCATGGAGCTGGCCAAGTTGGTGTCTCTCCCACTACTCCTCAGGGATCAACAGGAATATCCTGTGGAGTTGCTTTGACCCAGAAGAGACACCAGCAAATATTCCAGGAGAAGCACGGACTCTGCGCACTGGACCACTTCGGAACGACGCTTCCGTCAGCCCATCCTTCCCTAGGAAGACCTTGGAGAGAAGAGGCATGATGGAAGAGAATGTGCTCTTCACTGGCAGTAAAAATTCTACTTTTCTCTGACTTGCCTCGCTGTCGCCCTTCTCTCCCTCATTCTAACACCTCTAGGATAGAAGGCCAGTGGTCTTGCTTTCCTTGCAGATTTTTTGTCTATGGCTTCCCTTCTTTCAGTGGCCATTTTTTCACATATCCACAAATTACTACTAGAATGGTATTCACATGAGCCTTTTCCCCAATGCTGTGGTTTGAAATTGCCCAAATGTCCATCATTTCGGGTGTCGTTTACATTGGTGTAAAGCTTAACATTTACACCAAAATTAAGGTGTGACGAACGCAATAACGTACATATATATCAAAGATATAAGGTTGCTTGATAAGAGCTAGACTGAAAAAGTGTACATCCTTTTGTGTGAATTTGAAGAAAGGACAAGCCTAATCTGTGAGGGTAGACATCTGAATAGTTATAAAATAGCAGGGGATGAAGGCATTACCTGGAAAGTGTATCAAAGGGCCATGCTTAGATGATAGAAAATTTCTGTATGTTATGATCCTGTTGAAGGTTGCATATTTCAATATTCATATAGCTGTCCATTTGTCCATTAGAGATTTGTGCATTTTGTTCTGTGAATACACATTAATAATTCCCTTAAAGGATAAAAATTGGCCGTCGGATTTCAGAGACTGCAACGGAGACCACGACCAGTTTGGAGTAATTGTTAACTCTTTAAAACCTCTTCTTTTTGTGTGTAAAAAAGCCTCGCTGATGTTTGAAATGTTTCCACTAAAAAACCCCTAGTAGGGGCTGGCCCCGTGGCCGAGTGGTTAAGTTTGCGCGCTCTGCTGCAAGCGGCCCAGTGTTTCGTTGGTTCAAATCCTGGGTGCGGACATGGCACTGCTCATCAGACCATGCTGAGGCAGCGTCCCACATGCCACAACTAGAAGGACCCACAACGAAGAATATACAACTATGTACTGGGGGGCTTTGGGGAGAAAAAGGAAAAAATAAAATCTTTAAAACCTCTAGTGACTAGACCATTCCCTTAGTGGAAGTTACACACAAGTCTCATTGAGAGCTCGCACCTCATCTTTAGATATTTTCTGTTAAATGGTGTGGTGTGGAGCACGTCCAGGATTGTCTCCTGTGACTGTGCTAGAGCTTCGTGCGCTGTTATATTTTCTTCCCTTCTCGTGACGTTACTGCACTTGGTGGCCAGCAAAAAGCGCTCTCTGGCCCCCAGGTAAGAGGGGCAGCCCGTAAGGTTTTAAACACAAAGCAAAAGGGAAACACTGCCGTGACTCGGATTCGAACCGAGGTTGCTGCGGCCACAACGCAGAGTACTAACCACTATACGATCACGGCGCGCCACAGCCCGGGTGGCACACTCCACTCGTGCTCTACGAATTTTGACGTAAAATCATTCCAGTCGCCGCGTTTCTCTCTTCTTGAACAGCTGCAGGTACGCATGCTTTTGCCTCATGTTGTCTCCGTTTTCCCTTCCCCATTCTGATGTGTTTCTCATCTCCCCTGAATCCGGGCCGCGCCTCTGCGTAGGGCTCCCGGGAGGTCTCGTCCTCAAATGCCCGGCTTCTCTCCCGCCTCTTCGCGTTTGCGTCTTTTGACCCCCAACCCCAACTCCCTGTCACCGACCGCAGCCGAGCCGAGTGGAGTGAGGGGAGCGCCGGCGGCGCAGGTGGTCGGGTGAAGGCGGAGCAAACTGGACGAGCCGCCCGTCACCGGAGCCCATCTGGCGTTCAGCTTCTCTTGGGCCCCACTCGGCCCAGGCCCGGGGGGTATCTCCGTAGTGCTGGCATCTGAGGCGGGTGTGGAGCAAGGCGGGGCGAGGCCGCTTGGCTGCCCTTCTGCCTCCGGAATCACTCAACGCGCGGGTCTCAAAGGCGATCAACACGCTGCGCCGACTCCGCGTGTCGGGTTTTCCGAGGCTCTGGAGCCGGCACTGCTGTCCTGCAAGGGCGGGTGGCTCGGCCTGGCGTTGAATGAGTGTTAGCACCCTGTTGAGATAGCAAAGGCTCCCGTGTGTCTTCGTGGCACAACTGGCTGGTGCGTTAGACTGTTAACTGAATGGCTGGCGGTTCGCGACTACTTACAGTTGTAGCTTTTTGCAGTTTAGAAGTATTTACCCTGCAATCCTGTCACCTACAGGTAGGGAGAGGGAGAGACCTCGCTTGCGTTACCCTCCTGTCCTCTGTGTCTGTGCACCACAGGAGGATCCTGAGTGAGATAGTTTCAGATCTCAGATCCTCCCAGGAGAGCCATTGAAAACATACCTAGGTTTATGCTTCAGAATCAAGAAATGTATGAAAAAGCAGAAACATCGAAATTATCCTCTATCTTACTTTTGACAAGAGTTTCTCCCATTGTTTCTTTGTACCCTTTCCATATATTTTTAAAATTAATTTGGTTCTATGCTTTTAATATTACAAGTAGTGCTGTGATCATCATTCTTGTACATATACCTTTGACCGCTTATAGTAGTATTTCTCTGGGGTAGGGTCCTGGAAGAGCAATTGCTGTCATAGTGTTTACATGGTTTTGTATACAATTCCAATTTCTCTCGTTCATTGGCTTATTCACTGTAACTCTGTTATTTCAGTGACTGCCTTAGGATTTACAGCGCACATCTGCAACTTACCACAGTCTGCCTTCAAGTGATACCATACCTCTTCAGTTTTCTCCCCTGCTTGTTTTTAGGCTATTGTTGTCCTCCATTTTACTTAACATGTGTTATAAACCCTACGATCCATTATTATTTTTGTTTAATCTGCTCCATGTATTTAAAGAGCTTTAGCTACTAAGAAAAAGTCATATATTTTCCTATACAGATACTGTTTCTCTTGTCCTTCATCTCTTTGTGTACATCCAGATTTCCATCTGGTATCAGTGACCTTATTGGAGGACTCCTTCAACATTTCTTGTAGTGTAGATCTACTGTTGATGAAGTTTTCAGCGTTTGTATGTCTGTAAATGTCATTATTCACCTTCATTTTTGAAAGACCTTTTTGGGAGAGGAGGCATAAAATTCCACATTTGATTTTTTTCCCCCTCAGTCATTTAAAGATATTGCTCTACTGTCTTCTCACTTGCACTGCTTCTGATGAGAAATCTGATATAATTTTTATTTTTGTCTTCTGTATGTCCCAAGTCTTTTTACTCTGACTGCTTTGGAGATGTTTTCTTTTTCAACTGATTTGAGGAATTTGATTGTGATGTGACCAGGTGTGGTTTTCTTCATGTTTCTTGTGCTTGGGGTTCATTTGGCTCCTTGGATCAGTGGGTTTATAATTTTCACTAGGATTGGAAATTTTTCTGTCATTGGGTCTTCAAAAACGGTCTTCAAAAAATTCTCCCCCTGTCTTCTCAGGGACTCTAGTTACTCCTATATTAGGCGTTTTAAAGTTACCCTACCACTCACTGATGCTATGTTCATTAAAAGAATTTTTTTTGATCATGAGTTTCATTTTGGATATTTTCAAAGTTCATGGCTTTTTGTTCCCTAATCTTTTTTTCTGTGATGTCCACTCTGCTGTTAATTCCATCTGGTGAGTTTATCATCTCAGACATTACAGTTTTTATCTCTAAAGTTTGATTCTGGCCATTTGTATGTGTTCCATGTTTCTACTTAATTCTTTGGACATATGTAATAAGTCATAGAAACTGTCTTAAAATCCTCTGTGATGATTTTAACATTGTGTCAGTTCTGGTTCCGTTTTGATTGATTGCTTATTCTTCTCTTTATAGGTCATGTTTTCCTGCCTCTTTACATGCCTGGCATTCTTTGATTGGATGCCAGACATTCAGAAGGTTTTCCTTCTTAGGTATCTGCTATTTTGATTTAAATCTTCTTGAGTTTCATTCTGGGGTACAGTTAAATGACTTATAAACTGTTTGATCCTTTTGGATCTTGCCTTTATGATTTTTTCAGGTGGTTCAGGAGCAGTGCTCATTCTAGGGCTGGTTATTTCTTACTACTGAAGCTCTGAGGTTATGAATAGTTCCAGTCTGGCTGGTGGGAGCAGGAAAACACTGTTTCTTGCTCTGAGTACCAGGCCCTGTTCCATGATCTTTTCAGATGTTTCTTTCCCTGGCCTCAGGTAGTTTTCTTCACAAGCATGAGCTTGCTGATCAGTTCTCTGCTGAATACTGAGGATGGAATCTCTACTTGCCCCCAGATTCTCTCTCTGCCTCAGCTCTCTCCTCACTGGATTTTTGTCCTGTGAACTCTCGTTGTTTCTCCTCAGACAGTCAGCTTCATCTCCTCAATGCAACCTTTTCATCTGCCTCAGATCCCTTCCTTGTGCCTAGCCTGGAAACAATTCTGCACCTGATGGTGTGAGCTGGAGTAACCATAGGACTCACCTTGTTTGTTCCCCACCTCTCAGAGGTTGCTATCCTTTATTGCCTGATTTCCAAGGTCTTGAAAAATATAATTTCATGCATATTATCGATTTCTTTTTTCGTTTTGTTTTCAGGTCAGAGGGTGAGCCTGGTTTCTGTTACTCCAACTTTGCTGGAATTTGAAGGCTTCTCTCTACATTTTCTTAGTTTGACTTCAGTAGGAGGTGGACCAATTTACATTCCAATGTGTTTTTTCAACTCAGTGAGAGACCCTTTTTCTTCATACTTTTGCCAGCACAACAAACTTTCTATACATCTATCTGATACTCTAACATTTTTCACTTTTCTCACAGAGAGAACACTGATTCTGAGAGTATGAGCATATTTACTCAGAAGAATTGCTCCACAATACAATTACCAACCAAAAAGTTCAATTAAAGGACAAGATTTCTTTGAAGTTCCTAGAAAGTACTCCACTAGGGGTGTATAGGTAGAGCATTGCTTTAAAAAATCACTAGAGGGACATTCATTTCTAATTAGGGTATAAAAGTTTACGAGAGAGTGTCAATCCCTCCCTAACCTTGAGAACAATCTAGATAAGCTAAAAATCACCAGAATGCAAAGAAATTAAAATGAACTGAATTCCAGGAAGTGATAAGCCCATTCTAGGAAAGAAGAAACTATGACTGTTTTCATCTCTTATGAACTGGTGGAATTAGAAGAAGTCTGCAGTACATGAAAGTAAAGTAAAATCAGCCAAATCTTTAAGAAAATTTTAATGGTAACATGTTGGTTACTGTGATGGATTAGCATCCCAAGGAGCTCCAGTTACAGATCAAGTCAGTACCCATCCATCAACTTTTTCTTAGAGGCATTGTTACGGAATGAACTGTGTGGCCCCGCATCCCCCTCCCGCCCAACCCCTCCAATTCATGTGTTGAAACCCTAACTCCCAATACCTTAGAATATAGTACCTGTTCTTGGAGATAGGACCTTTAAAAGGTAATTAAGTTAAAATGAGGCTATTAGGTTGGGCTTTAATCCAATCTGACTGGTGTCCTTTGACAAATAGAAATGGCAAGCAATAGTATATATTGGAGTATAAGAGGAAGCCATTTGGTGTAAACCTAATTCGGCCTGACTTTGTTTTTTCCAAAAGGGCCTGACCGTGGCCATTGAGTACGCATTGTATATCTGCTTTAAACATTTACTATGGCAAGAACAAATGGCCTTAAGATAAAGGTGCAACTTCCCCCTACATTGGCATTTCCTTAAGGATAAGCATCTTTTCTTAGGCTAGGAACTGATTGCTGTGCTCACCTTTGACCACCCAGCTCACCTGTGACCACCCAGCTTGAGACAACAGACCTGCCACCCTGCTGTGTTCACCGAGACAGCAACCCACCTACTGTGTCCATCAATCGCTGTGCCGACAGAGCAGTCCCGCGACTATTGTAAAAGGACATTTCAGTCATATGTGATACATCCTCTTTGGGGGTATATAACCACTCTGTACACCCTACTTCTTTGGTGCCCTTTCTTCCTTTGGGAAGAAAGGCCCTGGGCCATGGTCCTCACATTTTAGCTCAGAATAAACTCTCCCAAATTTTCATTTATAGATTGGTTATGGATTATTTTTGTCAACACCTTATAAGAATAAGAGATTAGGACATATTGAAGGAGACACCAAGGATACTCCCTGCACAGAGAAAAGGCCAAATGAGGACACAGAGAAAAGGTTGCCATCTGCAAGTCAAGGAGAGAGGCCTCAGGAGAAACCAAACCTGCTGACACCTTGATCTCGGACTTCCAGCCCCCAGAACTGTGAGAAAATAAATTTCTTATTGTTTAAGCCACCCAGTCTGTGGTGTTTTGTTAGGCAGCCCTAGCAAACTAATACAGACATCAACAAATTCATGGTAGTACACTGACAGCTGAGGGCAGCGCAGGAGGGGTGTCAGAGAAAGAAAAGACAAGCCAAACTGAAAGTGACAAGCAAGCCTTTATTCACTTACTGCTACAGTACAAGCAAGAGGCTAAACAGAGTAGGTGTCAGCTCCTTTGGTGTTCCATTTTTCCCCATGGAACAGCACCAAGCAGGGGTCAGATGTATCAGTGCAGATGGGAGGATCATTTGACTGCCAAGGGAGCCCTGAACAAAAGGCTCCCAAGGGCTAGGGGGTAGGTGTAAGGGTTAGGAGTAGAAAAGTACTAACTACAGAGTCAGAGTAAAGAAAAGTATCTTTGAGGGCCCCTGATAAGATCATTTTCACAAAGGCACCTGAGCAGTGTCTCCACCGAACCTCTCACTCCCACTTCTAGCCTCTGAGCTAGGAATGAGGATATTTATTGGAGCATGGCTGGCCCTAGTAGGGTGGAGGGTGGAGGGAGAGCCTTAGTCCTTAATTGCAACTACCTCCAGAGATCAATGAATGCACTGGCTGCTCACCAAGTCTGTGTTGGAGGGTAGCTTTCCCCCATGAGGCCTGCCTGGTAAAGCCTTATAATTGCCTATGGTTGTGAAGCTGGTTTCTTGAGGGTTACTGTAAATATTCAATAAGAACATGATTACTCTTCAACCTTGTTCCCAAACACAGACACAGATGAAAAGAAATCAATCTTGTTAATTTGCTGTTTTCTTGTTTAGCCTGAGGGGTGACTCAAGGGTCACAAGGACTTTTTAGCTTGTTTTGCATAAGAAAAAGAATGCCTTTAAGGAAGTCACAACCACCAGATAACCATCCTCCAGCTGCCACTGACACCCAGAAGTCTGGTTGCCCAAGGCCTTGTCTGGAGTGAAAGAAACACGGACTTCCCCTTTGTTTCTCTGAAACTCCTTCTCCCAAGCCCCTTAGCTCTGTAATCTTTCTAAATAGCAAAAAGCCATAAGAAAATATGTTCAACATCATTAATCACTATGAAAACACAAATTAAAATGGTGATGAGATACCATTACATACCCACCAGAATAGATAAATTTAAGACAGAGAATACTAAATTCTGACAAGATGTGGAGTAATTATACTGCTCATTGCTACCATTTTACAAAACTGACAGTTTTTAATTAAGTTCAACTTGCACCTACCCCATGACACAGCAATTCCAATACTTGTTGTATACTCCAGGGAAATGAATGTCCACAGACAGACTTGTACAGGAATATGTATACAGCCTTCTTCACAATAGCCCAAATTGGAAATAGCCTAATTTTCCATCAACTGTGATGTATTCACATACTGGAATAACACTTGTCAATGACACCCAAATTAATTACTGATACACGTAACAGTATGGATATATTTTAAAAACAGGAGAGAAAAAAAGCCAGATGCAAAAAAACGTACACTCCTTTTGTGAATTTCAAGAAGAGGCAACACTAATCTATTAGACATCAGAATAGAGATTAACCAAACCAGGGGAAGGGTGGGCATAGATTGCCTGGAAAGCAGCTCTAAAGACCTTCTTGGGATGATGGAAATTTTCTATAACAATCTGAGTTGTGGTTGTTTTGTCAAAATTTAATAACCTGTCTAGTTAAGATTTCTGCATTTTACTCTGAATTACTGTTAGCATACACATGGGGGATGGGGGATGGATATATACCCGTGTAGATTATGGCAAGGAGTGTAGATTTTATTTTAAACACACTAAGCTCATCCTCGTTTCTCCCTGAAGCCCCACTAATATTTTAAATATCTCAACCAGAAAAACAGCTATGAAGGCACCATTTCATTAGTGAAAGCTACAGACAAGGCTCATTGAGAGGATGCATTTCACATTTTGGAATAGTTTCTGCACACACTCAGATATGCGGCATGTCCAAGGTACCCAATGACCTGGCTCAATGCCAGTTTAATGTGGGTTTTCCTTCTCTTCTAACAGTAGTGCGCTGGTGGTAAACTGGCTGCAGATAAGGGTTGCGGTCAGTGCCAGGATTAAGAGCAAACCAGAAGGCGCATCAGTGCCTGTGGAGATACGCCAGACACTGGGGGTTTGGATTGGAGCTGAAGTTACTTCAGCCACAACGCAGAGTACTAAACTTGCTGGCAGATGCTGCGTTTCCTTTAATATTTTTGACATAAAAACATTTTGTTTCTTTGTTCTTGGACAACTTGCTTTCTGACAGAATGCAGTAGGAAGCACACATACATATGTGCTGTTCTTTCCAAAAATGTCTAGTTTACCAGAATGTAGGATATCAAACAAGATAACTAGCCTGTCTTCTTCAAAAATGTAATGCCATCAGAAACTACAAAAACAAAGAAATCAGGAGAGAGTTCCAGGTACTAAGGACTAAAGTGCAATTTAGGAACTTTAATTGGAACGTGGAGAAATATCAGTATCACAATACACACTCTTAATCCTTAATCTCGCTCTCGTATATATATGATATAGATGCATTTAACATATGATATATATACATACGGTTTTTAAATAATGGGAAAATTTATATCTGGAGCAAATATTGGATAATATTATTGAATTAATGTTAATGTCCTTAGATTTGATAATTGTATTATGATTATATAGGATAATGCCCTTAATATCAGGAAATACGTACTGAAATATTTAGGGGTGAAGTGGGCTTTTTGTCTGCATTTACTAAAGCAATATGAACATGTATGGGTGTGTGTAGACAGAGAAAAGGAGCAAATAAATGTTAATTGATGAATTGAAATGGACAGAATAGAGGTGTTCATTGTATTGTTCTTTTAACTTTTCCGTGGGCTTGAAATTTCTCAAAGTAAGTGATTGACGGGGGAAATGATTGTAAAATCAGAGGATGATGAAGAGCTAGCTGAGTCCTGGACTAAAAATTGGCTATGAGTGTCCCCCTTGCAGGAGGGTATGACAGTCCTCAATAAAACCCACTAGCACAAAAACATTTGTTACTAGCCTGCTGTACAAACCCATCTAAAGGATCCCTTCCTACCACCCACGACTTGTCCTTCTTACCTGAATCAGCCATCTAGCCTGGAAACCTGGTAAGTTGGAAGCTACTTTATATGTTTCAAAGCTTCTGAATAAGATGTCCTGCTTTTATATTTGATTGCAAAAGACAAGTCAATGGGTACAAGAACTTATTTTCAGGAAAAAAAAAAGTCCAAATGAGACTGGAGTTATTTTAAACCTACCAGTTCCACCCAGGCATATTATCTCTCACTGTGGATCCTAAACAGAGACCTCTAGGGTGGAACTTTTGCTAGACCTGTATAGGAAGTAGAGGAGTGAACCCCAAACTCCCAGGATCCTTCTCTGGCAGAGATTCTATCATTGTTTCCTTGGATCTCCCATAGGTGGACATGTATGAGACTACTGTTCTGCTTACAGACGCCTAACTGTTGGGGCAGAATTTTTTGCTTAAGTTATCTTGGTTCCTAGAGTGTGAGACATAATGTAGTTTTTCTATGTAATAACATTTAATTTTGGAATGAAGTGATGCACCCCCAACCTGGGCGCTATCACTCTTGGGGTATAAATGTAGTGGCCATATTATGTTTGAGTTTCCTGCTTTTAGCTGGACAATGAAAGCTTTATAATTTTGATTTGTACCAAAAAATGATAGGCAACAGAATATATACAAAGTAAACTCTATTTTCAGAGATTTCTAAACCTCTTTCTTCAAGGAAGATGGATATGTGCTGAAGAGCTGATGAATAGTCTGCAGCAACATTACGCTGACTTATTCTTGACCCAAGTCCTTGCCTTTTTCTTCCAGCTGCTGCTGACTCCAGTGATCCACAGGATTGGGCGGGGGGGGAAGGGATGGGGCCTCTCAAGATCCGAGAATCTAAGTATTGGGGTCCCTTAGGTAGTATCACATTTGCAGGCTGATGGGCTATGATTTCTGCCATCAAACTATCCGTTTGGAGAACAAATCTAGACTAGCTGTGAAATCTGATTCTCAGAGATGGAGCCCTCTTGCTTTGAGATTTAGACTTTCATTGGTTTCGTTGTTTTAGTTTTTCTCATCAATTGGGCAACTGTTGGTGTCTAAGCTTTGTTGAAATTAGACAAGAACTTTTCATAGTTCTAGAAATAGTTGTTACCTGAAACAGAAAGAAAAATCTAAACTAAATGAGAATTTCCTATCAGGTTCTGCTGATACCTAACTGAGCCTGGAGTGAGAGCTAAGTGAGCAAAGAGGCTACATAGAACCTGAATGAAGTTAAGTGGATAAATTCTGGTGGTAATCTACAGTCTGGAAAGAGATAGTCATACTAGCAGATTAGAGGGTGTCCACACCATCTACCTTGTGGTGTGGACAATAGGGCCCCACCACCTCATAATGCTGATAGTCCTACTCAAAGTTGCTGCAGGTAGGTTAGCCAGATCCCTACCACCTCCTCCTCAGTATCAGTTTGCCCTCCATTCTACTCTTCTGGAGAAAAATGAAGGCGTTTCACACCTCCCGGGAGAGATGTGCTTAGCTTCAAACATGCACATTCAGAAACAGTCTGTTCTAGGAAAAAGGATATTTTGCATGGGAATCTCACACCTAAATCCATGTCCTATTCCTTTTAAATGGGAAGGATGCCAAAGGAAGAGCCCTAGAATGTGAAAACCATCAAGGTCCTCAGACACCATCTGTGACATTGTGATGTGTAGTAAAAACTATATATTTGGGGGCCAGCCCCATGGCCCAGTGGTTAGGTTCGCACACTCCGCTTTGGTGGCCCAGGGTTTTGCCAGTTCAGATCCTGGAAGAGGACCTAGCACAGCTCATCAGGCCATGCTGAGGTGACGTCCCACATAGCAGATCCAGACAGACCTACAACTAGAATATACAACTGTGTACTGGGGGGCTTTGGGGAGAAGAAGAAGAAAAAAATATATATCGATATATATATTTGGTCTTCATCCAGTTTCTGGCACAGAGCTCCTAAAACCCTTGGAATTTCCTAAGTTGATAAAATGTCTTTTGTTATGTCAATGAGGTGACTTTTGGAAAACACCTAAAGATGGGAGCTAGTTGCCAGGAGAGCCAAACATGTGATTAGAGGATTGGAACTTCCAGTCCCAAGCCCTGACCTCCAGGGAGGGGAGAGAGGCTGGACTCTGAGTTCAATCCCCAATGGCCAATGATTTAATCAATCATGCTTGTATAATAAAGCTTCCATAAAAACCCAAAATGATGGGGTTCAGAGAGCTTCCAGGCTGATGAACATGTGCAGGTGCTGGGAGAGTGGTGTGCTCTGAGAGAGCATGGAAGCTTCATGTCCTTTACCCGTGCCCTGCTCTATGCATTTCTTCTGTCTGACTGTTCTTGAGTTGTATCCTTTTATAATAAACTAGTAATCTAGTAAGTAAAGTATTTCTCTGAGTTCTGTGAGCCGCTCTAGCAAATTAATCAAACCCAAGGAAGGGGTCTTAGGAACCTCTGATTTATAACCAGTTTGTCAGAAGTACAGGTAACAACTTGGGACTCATGACTGGCCTCTGAAGTGGTGGGAGCAGTGGTGAGGGTGCAGTCTTGTAGGACTGAGCCCTTAACCAGTAGAATCTGATGCCATCTCTGGGTAGATAGTGTCAGAATTGAGTTGAACTGTAGGAGACCCAGCTGGTATTACAAGAATTGCTTGTTGGTGTGGGAAATGCCCTCCCCTCTAGTATTGGCACCAGAACCTATTTACTATCCTAGTACAGTTCTATATTTGGCCATGAGGAAACAGTGGTGTCAAGAAGCTAAGTACTAGTTAAAGCCACGTGACCTGTAAATGAAAAACCTGGGACTAGAATCCAGGCCTCAAGCCTTTTTACTACATCACAGAGTTGAAAAATGGGAGAGGAAAGGCTCCAACCTGGAGGAAGCCAACAGGCTCTGGAGGCTGTTGGGTACCGTGGCTGGGGCAGGAATAAGACTTTACAGAAAGTCTCGTAAATGTTCTTCTAAAGAGATTAGGAAGAGAGAAAGGAATCATCAGAAAGAGAAAAAAGGAAATGAGCAAATAAAGAGCAAAGAGTTAAACCTTGGTCTGATTCATTTATACCCTGTGGAGACCAACCTGCTGTACAGTTAATTCCACATCACATTTCCACTTAGGGACATTTCTAGGAATATTTCCAATAGATCAACTAACAGAGTTCCTGAGTAAAAATTGAAAGAGTACTAATTTCTCATTCCTAGATGTTTCCCATCACCTAATTCTTTCCAAATTGCTTCTTACAGAAAGATTTTTTTCAGTATTTCACTCCTGTGTAGAGAAGGCAAGTATAAATATAAAATCTGTTCCTTAAGATTTTAGATTTTGTTGCTGTTGTATTCTCTTGAGGTGAGTAAGATCTAAAAGTTCTTGAAGGTATCACAGATTTGGCATAAAGATTATTTTAAAAGCTAAAACATTTGTAATCTTATTTGCCCTTCCCTTGTTTGACTAAAGCAGAGCCTCCCAAAAATACAGGTGCCATGAACTTCCCTTCAAAGGGAGTTTCCTGCGAATTCAGCTGCTGTGGAGACAGACTGTCCATTACCAATAACATCAAAAAGCCTAATAAAATTTTCCATACTTTTCCACTGAAGCCCTAAACCTGACCCCCTTTGTTAAGTTGGTGTATAAACCTTTATCTCTGGGTTTTCAGGAAGTTATTCTTTACTCTCTGAGTAAGCAACTCCCACTTGCATGTGTAAATAAACTTTGTCTTTTCTCCTCTTTATTATCAGTTAATTCAAAGACCCTGGATCATTCAAACATAAGTGGATAGAGGAAAAGTTTTCCCTCTGACACTCTCTTTTGGAAGTTTGCTTAATGAAGAGGCTAATCACAAGGGAAATTTTTCAAATTGCGATTCTGAACCATTAGTGGGTTGTGAAATCAATATGGTGGACTGTATACTACAGGTTTATTTGAAGGATCAGAAAGGAAAACACTAGGTAGGACCCATTACATGTAAGGCCTTTTTTTTTTTTTTAGCATAACACCAGGTCACAAGGAATTGTATGTTTCTTACTGTGTCTTGTGGTCAAAAAAGTTGGAGAAAGTCTACCCTACATAGACAGGTTATGGGTTCAATCCATCCATCTACCTCTTTTTCTATTCTTTTTTTCCCCATGCTATACAAACAAGATCGTTGAGAGAAGAATGCAAATTACATCAATGACTGGTATTCAGCCTTTCCAATGAAGAAGCCACACATTTGGGATACTTCTATATTGGTGACCCAAGATCTTAGTAGATTGATGGTGCTTCTCATCTCTAGCCATATATTTGAACCACTTGGGAGCTTTTAAAAGCTACTAATGCCCCAAACACATGTGAAACCATTTAAATCAGAATCTCTAGATGTGGAGTCCAGGCATTTGTGTCCCGCAAAACTTTATCAGTTCTTATAATACGACAGCATATTTTAAAGCTACTTAGTAAACCTGCCCCATTTCCCATGGTTCTTTTTGTTTCTCTCTAGCTCTCCCACCATGGGCTTCTTTCCCATTGGACCTACAGATTTTAATCTGACTTCTTACAGTCTCAGGTAAATTATTCTCTTTCTCAATTGGACTTCCAAGCAAAGATTTCCTTCTGTTTATCTACTTGGGCCTTTATAAAGTTTGCCTCTGAATTCCCTTTTCCCCTCAAGCTGATCCCTCAAGTCAAGCAGCTTGGCTTTTATATGCCTGCACCTGTGTCAATCATGTGTAAAGGCTTTACAAGTAGGGTCATTTGGTGCTGTGGGATTGACAAAAACTCCCAGTTCCTTCCAGCTCTCTGAGCCATCAGGCAAAGTGGTTCCATGAGTCTGAGGGCAGTCCTATTCAGGAGGGTCCTTGAAAGCAAAAGCAACATAAGCATAAGAAGGTAAAAAGAATCTCAGATGATCTTTCTTCACTGACACCTAACAGATCTCATACAGGGATGTCTACTGAGGTGGGCATTGCATTCAGCAAGAACTCAGTAAATATTAAGTCTAGAGTATGGGGGATAGGCTTAAGATATTTTGCAGCTTTGTAAATATTTTTGCCAATCTGAAGGTATTTTGGTTTGCTTTGATATTTTGGCTAGTTTCAGGGGGAGAGGCATGCTTTGGAAAGGAGCATGCTAGTGGCATTGCTTGTAGATTTAACCTTTTCCCTAGTAGATATGCTGGCTGTTGGTTTAGGTTAGATTACAGCACTGAGACTAAACCCACAAACATTTTTTTAAAAACCCAAAACTTTGGTCCTACACAAAATATGGAAACCCTGGCCGTTTACTCAAGGGTTGCCAAGATCAGAGCCTTGTCTTTAGGAAAACCCCCTCATGTTCTGGTACCAAAATGGAAGCTTATGCGGAGGCAAGCCACCTGAGGGGAGACGGAGACTGGACCTTGAACAGAGGAACCATGATAACTGCAAGACTGCCCATATTCTTGGACAGCTAGAAAAGCTTAAGGGACACTGTTTAGGAATTGTAATTAGCAAGAACATTTCAGGAAAGCTAACATGCTTCATCTTAAAGAAGGAGGCCTATTACATAGATTCTGTGCATATGCCGAAGTGGTGGCAGAGAGTTTGCCATGATCCCTTCACCATCTCCACTCTGGCTTTCCTGGAGTTGACCAGCTTGCATATGCCAGTGTGGGCCAGAGTGACTGAGTAAATTACCTGACCCACCAGGGATCTGTACTTGAAACTTGGTCCCACAACTGTGTCCAGTCTAATCACTTTTTCAAGTTTAATCTTTAGGGCCTACCTGCAGAGATGATGTCACTCAGCCTAGACAGAAGTGGTGAGCATGTAGAAGCTACTGGAGCTTTATTCTCCAGTTTTCTGGTTGTTGGAGTTTTATTCTCTTTGCAATGGGAGTACTCACTGGCTATGTCCACAGCAGAACTGGGTTCTTGTGTACCAGACTGTAAGGCATTGCTGCTGGGAGGCTGCTGGGAGTCATGGTGACTGGAGTGAGTCAAGTACCGTTCATCTAGTGAGTCCTTCGGACTCACTTCTTCTTCCTCCTGAAGGCCCCTGCTGAGCCTGGGGGCGGGGAGCAGGGAGATTTCAGGTAGGCAAAACAGGAGATTAAACTAAGGCAATCTGGAACCGCAGCTTCACAGTTGGTCCTGATCTGAAGCTCATTGAAGAGGCTCCAGAAACCAAAGGGGCCATAATATCAGAGAGAAAATATGACAATCCACTTCTGACTGGGGTTATAGTGTGTCTAGAGTTGGGGTAGAAGAGAGAGCAGCAGCTGCTCAGTCTACTGACCTCATAACATGTGGATGAGGACGTAGACTGGATTACTCCTCTAAAATATGCCTATGACACTCAGGATACACAGGATATAATACTGGCTTAAAAATGCTGTGGACAAATTTTATTTAATATTATATGAAGTAGTCCATTGAATACTGGCTCCTGAAACAATGTAACCTCTTAGGGCTCTTGCAGCTTTTAGACCTCTCTCTCTAGATATTTGATATGGGTTGAATTTGTTTTTCAAGATAACTTTCTGGCTATGATACATCTGCCAACATACCTCAGGACAACTGTGCAGAAACCAGATAGGCATCTTGCTTTGGTTTTTAACTACACAGGTCTATAGACTATAGAAACTAGGGATCTCTGGCTAGTTTACCTTTAGGTCAGACTGACTGTATTTAACTGAACTTGAAGAATTACTAGGAAATGGTAACCAATACAAGAACAACAAAGAGAACAGACCACATTGTTTAAAAGGATGCATCATTGTATGATGAACGAATGAAATAGGTACAATCAGCAGTTTCTGTTTTTTCTTCAGTCTGGGAACTTTGGCCTCTTGATCTCTCCTTCTGGAATCCTCTCTAGATTTCACCATTCCATTATCGGCCCTTTCATCATTCAGAGTTACCTGGGTGCCAGGGGTTCCTGTCCATCTTCATCCTTCTTATCATTACGATTTTCTGTGAACCAAAAATAGAAAGAGCTAGTCAGAAATTGAGCAGGTCTCATTTCACAAGTTACAAATATGACAGCCTGTATGATTGGAGACAATACTCTACATGTTTGCTCAGCGTGCTCTGGGAGAATTATTCCAGGAGGGCTCAGGTCATGTCTTTAGAGAAGTAGCCTGGCGGGCTTTTCTGAGTAATGCTGGACAGTATGTTCTTGGTATGGTGACTCATCACCATGATGTCTGCTGCTGAGTAAAGGCAAAAAGTTTAAAATTTCTTTTGTTCCCCAGTCTGCAGGATACTTGCCCAGCTGCCTTCTGGACTTCTCCAACTATGACCTTCACTTTTGCCTCAAGGCTGGTTACTAGACCATCGTTGTGTGTCCCATTACTGTTCTCACATAGAACTCACTGCAGTCTCTGAGGAGCAAAAACTTCAGGAGAAACCACCTCTTTATAACCAAATGACTGGACAAAGGGACCTCTGCATGCCAGAGAATGTGAAAAGAATCTTCCCTCCCTTTTCATTTCTTTTTGTTTCTTTTCTCTCCTGACTCCACCCAGAGACCAGCCCAGTTGCAGAAATGTAATGTCAAGAGGTGGCTGAGCAGAGACCAAAACCACGAAAGAAAATCTAGCTCTCTGGTCAAAGGAACCAGGAAAAAGGACTTCTTGTCTGAAAAATGTGAAGAGTGTCCCCCTTTTTTTTCTTTCTGAATTTTCTTGCCTCCTTGCTCTTAAAGGAGTTCTGGTCATGTGGAACTGCAACACAGTGTGAAAGGATAAATCTCTGAGAGAACTCAATCTTTCTGAATGGAGGAATTTGGATTAGGGATTCTTGGAAATTGGAAAGTATGGAAGAAATACCAGAGAGGGAGAGGGTGGAAAATTGTCTCTAAACTGACAGACGTCCCAGGGCTCATCCCCAAACTGAACAGGCGTGGAACAGATCCAAGGATTCATGGCAAAGGATTTGAGAACTGAATTACCATATAGACCCACGTAGCCCAGACTAAACCTGAGTGATATACTTGCTGGACTAACCCAAACAACACATCAAAGGCATTGAACACTGAACTCACGTTGAAACTGGTGCTCACAGAAGGTGAGAGGAGTTGCAGCTTGAACCTAATGGGATTGATTGCCTGCTAAAAACATAATTTCCAGAGGATTTTATAACCATCTCCATAGATAAAAAGCATTTGACAAAATTCAACATCTATTCAGAATAAAAGTCTCAGCAAATAAGATGTAAAAAGAAACTTCCTCAAGTTAAGTTGGAAACATTTCTTGGTCAGACCATGCCTACTTATGTTTGCATTAGGAGGCATAACTTCTTCTGTTGTCAGCAGTCACTATCATAAAACAAAAAACAGAAGGTTTGTCCATTCAATTATGAATAAATTTTAAAAAAGGAACTTTCTCAACCTGATGAAAGGCACTCTGATCATTAATTAGAAAGCTCAATATTATTAAGAATGCCAATTATCTTCAAACTTCTAACAGATTCAAAGAAATGCTACTCAACATCCCTGCAGTGGTTTTTTTTTTTTTTTTTTACAGATAATGACAAGCAGATTGTAAACTTTATATGGAAAGACAAAGGACCTTGTTTTAGGTCAAGAGTTCTTAGATATAACTACAAAAGTGTGACCCATGAGTTGGACTTCCTCAAATCTAAGAAATCATGCTCTCTGAAAGAAACTGTTAAGAAAGTGAAAAGATAAGCCACAGAGTGAGAGAAAATATTTGCAAATCAAATATCTGATAAAGACTTGTATCCAGAAAATATAAAGAACTCTCAAGACTCAATAAACAAACAGCTCAACTTTAAAAAGGATAAAATATTTGAACACTCACTTCGCCAAAGATATATGTAGTGTCAATAGGCCCATGGAAGTGTCCTCAAAATTATTACTCATTAGGGAAATTCAAATTAAACCACAGTGATATACTACCACACACCTATTAAAATTTCTAAAAAGACAAAATCAACAGAGCAACCACCTGAAAGTATAGAGAGCTGGCATTGGGGAGCAATTGGAACTCTCATCCATTGCAAGTGGGAATGTGAAATAGTATAGCCACATTGGAAAACAGTTTGGCAGTTTCTCATAAGTTAAACATACACTTACCATATAACCCAGCAATCCCACTCCTAGATACGTACCCAAGTGAAGTGAAAATGGATTTTCACACAAAAACCTGTATGTGATTCTTTATAGCTATTATTCATAATTGCCCCAAACTGGAAATGATCCAAATGACCTTCATTGGGTGAACGGATAACAAAATTGGTACATCCCTGTAATGGAATAGTACTCAGCAATAAAAAAGACAAACTACTGATATATTCTGGAGATGGAAACTCTATAGGGACAGAAAAAAGACCCAGTGGTGGCCAGGGACTGAGGTTGGGGAAAACAGTTGACTACAAAGAGGCACAAGGGAACTTTTAGGGGTGATGGAACTGTCTTATGTCTTGTTTGTGGTGGTACTTACATTACTGTATACATCAAAACTCAAAACTGACACCACAATGGGCCATTTTATTATACATCAATTATCCTTAAAAACCAAAAGTGATTCCAATGGCTGCTGCCTCCTGCTCCAAAAGTCTGTGATGAAGGAGGCAGTTGTAATAATGTTACCTCCAGCCCTGTGTATTTCTCCATGTACTCACCCCAGCCAGTCCTGACATTGTCATGGTCCCCAGAATGTGAGGTGAAAAGCAAGTGCAGAGAAGCACCTGATAGTTGGCTTTTTTTTTAATTGTAATCCAAGTGTCTGATATTAAACTTTTGATTGCTGAGGGATCCACTTCAGAGACGGCTATCTCAAATAAACACATTGCCAGCTACAAACTAGATAAAGAGGCAGGCTACCCTGCCCCTGAAGTTTCCTTTGTTCCAGAGATAACTGGTGTTTGACCGCTTGATTTTCCTTCCTTCACTTTAACTCCCTCTCTTATATTTTAAATTTACCAATAAAAAGTGAACCCACAAAACCCTACGCACCTCACCCTTAACCCTAATAACAGCAGAACCCCAGGCCCATGCTTTCTCTCTACCTATGACCTTGCTGTGTGGCCCTGGGAGTGCCATGTACCCTCCAGGATTTGTGAATAATACATCTTGTCTTTTCCTAAGTTCCCCGAGGGTTGCTGCTGAAGTGCATCTTGCAATCATAAGAACCACAAGGGCCAGTCCAGCCACAACGTTAGCTCCAAAAGGGGAAATGTCTGTGGGGGCTTGCCTCAGGCCCAGGTGAGTGCCCCCAGGTATTTCTAGCTGATAGCATCTCTATTGGAAGGCAGAGACTGGCACAAAACAGCAAGACATCTGGCTAAAAGGTCACTGTGAGAATCGTGGAGGCATGGACTCTTAAGTGAAGATTGGATCTTGGGAGGAGCTAAGGGTCTTCAGAGCCTGTAAGCCAACTTACCAGTGGTGAGTTTACTGGCAAGGTTCTCTGCCAGCTGGCTTCCTTGGGCCAGTTGCTCACAGAATCTCTGTCGCTGGGAGGAGGCAATGCCAGTGCTTCTGAGGAGGCCCTCAAAAGTCTTGACGGTGTTCTTTGCGTGCTGGGTGAAAAGATAACAGATACCTTTTCCTTCCTGTATCTTCTGTCATAAGTGGGTCAGTTCTTGAGCCTGAGCCTGAATTAGGGGATCATATTTCCTAAGGTGGGAAAGAAAAGTAAAATGTAAACATGAGAGTAGTGAATGATGGGTTATGGGAGTATCAGCAGAGACACCTCTTAGAATGCCCCTAAGGAATTCCCCAAGTTGAATCCTTGCATAAGTTGTGTGACTTGCCTGTGGCAGAGGGAATGAGGAAACAGCATTGGATTTGTTTGTTTCTTATTAATTTTGCTTTAAAAAGATGCCCCTTCATTTCCTCACTTCAGCCCACATCCCATTTCCATGTAGTATACATCATCAAGCATTATGCAGAAAGTTGCAAAAGAAAAAAAGATACAGAAGTGTTGGATGGGTACATCTGGTGTTAAGTGAAAGGATGAAAAGAAAAATCAATCAAAGAGTCAAGAAGGATAACATTCTTTTAAATGACATGAAGATAAGCCATAATCAGTATAGAGGCACTTAAGAATAAATAAAGTTCTGAGTAACAACTCCATCACTCTATGCAGAATTTCAGTTTTCTAATTATTGTACAAATATTTCTCATGCTTCCAATCTGGAATGTGAGCTCTGTAAGGCTAGAGATAATGCCACATATCATCCCACTTACAGTACCCGATAGAGTGTACACATACAAGTAGGCATTCAGTTAATACTTACAACCACATAATGCTAAAGCTGGACTAGATATTTATAGTCATCTACCCCATCTGATACCTTAATTTCTTCCCTATTGTCCTACTAAGCTATATTCTATAGAGTGCCTTTCAAATTCTTTTCCACAGAGTTCCTATAAAGTGTCAGAAGAAGTCAAGGCATATACTAGGGAGAAACAGGGGCTCCAGACCCATGCCTCCTTCCATCAAGTATCTCTTCTTTAGTGGATTTTACACTTTTGAGCTTCTTAGATTTCATTTCAACAAAAGGTTAAAAGACATCTTGAATGCTACAATCTACCCTATATTTGAAACCCTCTAAGAATGGATAGTACTGGTCCTCGGCAAATTAATAATTCATTTTTTAGACAGCAGCTGCTCAATTATCTATCTACCCAATGGCCCTACCAGTTAATACGCCACATAGTATGATATTTAGAAAAAAAATCAAAGTTGGGGAGGAGAACAATTTTTATCACGAAAGGGCACTTTGGAAAGCTTGGAAAATATCTGTTGCAGTAGAAGATGTTGGGTCCATTAATAACAACCACCACACCTATAAAAAATAAGAGCAAGTATAATAATTACAGCAAATATTTGTGGAGAGCTGCCTATGTGTCAGAGATGGTTCTAACCACTTGTAATCATGCATTTAATCTTCATAACCCTCTGAGGTAGATACTGTTGGTATTTTCATTTTACAGATGAGGTAGCAATGTAACTGAGATGCAGAAAAGTTAAGTAAATTTGCCCAAGGTCACACAGCTAGAAGCCACATGGCTCGTATTCCAATCCAGGTATCTGTCTCCATTTTATTGATATATTATTTAAGGGAGAAGCCCAGAGACCCATCTAGTCCATCATCCAGTTCCCTCAGCCCACCAGTTGTCTCTGCTTAGTTCTGTGCCTGCCATGTACATTTCTGCCCTTCTCTTTGCAAAAATTTGCTCTTTATTCTACCAGCCTGGGCCATCCCAATTCAAACAGTAATTCACCCACTTTCCCACATGGGTACTCCTTACCCAAACCTTGCAGTTGGTCTCATATTCTCTGTCAGCTCCCCCTCCTCAAACTGCACTTCCTCCTCCAACACGGACTCAACGATGTCTTTGTACTCTTCACACTCTGAGAAAGCAGAGATGCCTGGATCAGTGCTACTGGACATGCTGCTATGATCACTGCCTGCAAGGGACGAAGCAGGGCCCATCCCAAGGACAAATGTAACCCCATTACCAGGCTCTAACACTGGGATTTCCACATTTTATTTCTCATTCTGCCAACTACATGGCATTTGATTACTCCTCGTTTTAGAGATGAGAAAAGACAAGCTCATATGCAGATAAAATAACTTGCTAAAGATGATTCAACTGGAAAGAGGCAAAGTCAGAATTCCCATCGCTTAATGTGTGTCTCCAAATCTTGGGCCACTTTCACCAAGCCTTGCAGCATCTTAAGTGAAACACATAATGTGTAAAAATGTATATGAAGGGGAAAAAGTCTGAAAGACATACTAAGAGGTGCTGTGTTAGGTCAGAGGGAGAACTAATACACAGTGTTTGCCATGGCACTGTTCTAGTAGATTTTCAAGAATTAGCATCATGTAATCATCATCACTACCTGAAGAGGTAGACACTATTCTTATTACCATTACAGATGAGGAAACTGAGGCACAGAGAAGATAAAGAACTCAGATTTGAAGTCAGGAATTCTGGCCCCAGGGTACCTGCTCTTAATCACTACACTGAATTATCTCTACACTAAGATCTTGGGTGATATCCTTCTTCTCTAGCCTCAAAAAATTTGTTCTACAATTGTATTATGATTATAATTAATGATATAAAAAAAACCCGTATATTCCCACACCCCAAAGCTCATGTTTTCACTTTTTAATATGTAGGCTTTAATTTTTACTTTTTGTCAATGTCAGTAAGTTGTATAGCAAATTGCATCCCCCCTTTGATTTACTGGAAAACAACTGTAGACATTTGAAAGCAAACTCAACTTCACTGTCAGCCAGAATTCTCCTCTAATGGGGCTGGCCCCGCAGCGTAGTGGTTAAGTTCACGCGCTCTGCTTTGGCGACCCAGGGTTTCACCAGTTCAGATCCTGGGGAGGGACATGGCACTACTCATCAGGCCATGCTGAGGTGGCATTCAGTCACTACAGCTCCACCCCTCCCCTTGATTATGAACAGGTTTGAGATTGTCCAGTTGACTTCCAAATGTGAAAGCTGACCATGTAGAGGGATGGGCCAGCCCCTACACTGACCCGGCCTGCTACTGGCCAGGTCATTCTCATTTCGGCTGTGTCTCAAAGCCTAGATCCTGGACCTTTGCTTGCTGTCTGCGAAGTTCATATTCAAGGAGAGAGAGAAAAGGTGTTATAGAGTCTCCGATTTTCCTGGAAAAACCCTCAATCTCACCAGAGTGTGAGGAGTGGCTTCTTTAAACTTACGTGGAAAAAAAATCTTGCTCCAGGCATCAGGACTTTCTTCTGTGTCTGCTATTGATGTTCTCATCTGCAGATATCTGTGGTTCGATTGGGAACAGACAGTTCTGAGCTCCTTTAAGGCAGATAGGGTGTACTATTACTCTTTTCACCCCTAGTGCAGCTAGCGCTGTGCTTTGTAAATGGGTTCTCAGTAAATTTTCAACTGAATCCTGAGATACTTAAGCCAACAATGATATTATATGTTTGTAGAATCTGACACATGTTCCTGAGAGAGAAAAGACAGTTAATGCCTGAAACAACATTTTAGCCTCTAGTCTTCCCTATACTCTCACTGCAAACTTCACTTCTTTGTGCCTCAGTGTTTCCACCCTCTGCAAATTGAGGGTAAAATACCCAATTCCACCTTTCTAGGAGTATAGTCAGAATGAGATTTATTTTGATGAAGGAGAGAGAAGAATAAAGTCTGGAGAGTGTTTAGTTTTTCAGAAGGAAGATGGACAATTATCTATCACTTCGGTGACTGTACTGCATAGGGCTTACTGTATTTCTGCAGCCGGTTGGCCAGGGAGTAAGCAGTAGCTTTGGATGTAAGGAATTTCTCTGTGAGATCTCGGAAGTTCTGTTTGCTTTCTTCCAGCTGGGAGCGCAAGTACTGATTGGTTTCTAGGATGCTCATTTCTGTTCTTGGACTAGAGGAAGTGGTGAGAGATACTGCCATGCTGAGGCTTGCGGTGGAAGAAGTAAAACCAGAACCTGAGGAGGAGAAACCCAAATAAATAAAAAATTAAAAACAAGTGAATGAATTGTGGTAATAGTTGCACTGCCTGGTAAATTACTAAAGGGAAATCATTGAACTATACAATTATAATGGGTGAGTTTTATAGTACATAAATTATACCTCAATAAAATTTCTTTAAGTGAAAAAAAATGGATTCAAACAGGTCTAAAGAATGCAGATGTAGTTCATAACTTACTTTTGGGCTAAGTTTTATCAGCATTCCACAATTCCAAGAATCCTTAACCACAAAAATAAGGCCCAAGATGCCAAAGCTCAGATCTGAAGGCACTTCCTGTAGCTCAGGCTCTGAGAAGAGTGCCAGAGGGAGGATCCAGTGTGCCAGGTAACTGTCTGGAGTCACAATAACAGAATTGGAAGTAGGGGGTGTCATGGAATCTTAGGAGCCTCACTTTCCAGTTGTCTAGGCCATGCTGATGCACCAGGCCACCTAGTCTCTTCTGAAGGTCACCACTGATGGAGACCACCCCGCAGCTGCCACTCTTAATATTTGTGTGTCCTTGTGTTGATACCACAGACCTATCTCTTTCTAAAATTTAAGCATATTTTTCATTGTTTATTCCTGTAAATCCATAGAAAACATCATGGAATCAATATCTTCCCAAATTCTTTCATTGTCTTAAGGACTATCATGAAGTCACTTTTTCTTCATGAAAAATTTAAAACTTTCAGATGGTCTTGGTATTCTTCTTTTGTTCTCTGTTTTTTCCACAACTTTTTAATATTATAAGAAAAAAAATCCTGAGTATAATACTCTACTCAGTGTGAATAATTACTTTATAAGAAGGATTTCTATCTTGACTGTGTCAATTTTCTTCTTGCTGCAACCCAATGTTATGTGGGCTTCTTTTCCCTCACCGGGAAGCATGTCGGCTTTTCATTAAGACTGAAGTCAAGTTTGACATTCCCACTTCCTAGCCCCACTGTCTTTCTCTACAAGCTGGTTGCTCTGTGTTTTAATCTCTACATACATTATTTTGTGCTTGTCACTTTGTAACCAAGAATGAATGAGTTAAAACTTTCCCTGGATTAGAGTGAAACTGTGCCTGGTACCCACAAGGTTAACATGGGAAACAAAGTAACCAAGTTTCTGAGCTCTTTGCAGAACAACAGGAAAACCACTGATAAAAGAGCAGCTTGCTGACAGCCCCCACCCCTGCCTGAGTAACTATCACACAGCTACACTGAGAAGCTGAAATGACAGATTGTAAACTTCAGACTTCACAGACTAAAAATCCATTGCATGCAACACGTAGAACTCCTCCAAATTTGCACATGTGACCCATGAGGAAATATGAAAGACAGTTGCCCCTATGCAGAGGACCCTTAAAAAACTTCAGTTCCCAACACCTTCCTACTCCCTCTTCTTCCCCAAACCCTAGATAAAAAGCTCTATCTTTTTCCCTTTGAGGATGTGGATTTGAGTTTTAGCTCCCATCTCCTCATCTGGCTGCCATTCAATAATAAACCTCTTCCTTGCTACAAGCCTGATGTTTTGGTAATTGGCTTTGGTGCCTATCAGGTAAATGAACCTGTGTTTGTGTTTGATTTCAACTTATGAATTTCATTCTAGCTCCACAAGATCTCCTTCCAATTTGTCAAAGTCATTGAAATAGTTTTTGTACATTTCTTCGAGTACACGCAGTGGCTGCTGAATTTCGAATGACTTATAAACTAATGCTGTTCCTTATGTTCAGAGCAGTTTTTATAGAACATTGATTGATAGTTTGTGTTGACCCAAAACCATTGATCTGTGGTTGTATTCCCAGACAGAGCATGGTAAAAATCAAGGTTTATGATGGTTAGTGGTGATCCACAGCATTCCTGTGGGATGGGATTTAGTGACATAGAATCTGGGATTTTAAAGAGGCACAGACTGGCAAGAGAGAAAGTGTTCCGCTGACATCTCCTTACTTCCTATGTATCAATTCCTCCCTGGTTTTGTGAACCTGAAACAAAGAAAACTTCCTTGGAATATCTATCTCTTCCCTTCAGCTGCCTACTTTTCTGGGCTAGTGTCCTACATACATATGTGGCCATGGCCACTTCCATATGTGCTACTGAACATTTATGACAAAGTGAAGGAAGGAGGACCAGACAAACTACCCACCCCACTTGCCGACCTGAAACTGTACTGTGTGATAGTATTGGTTTGTGAGATGTCTCAAAATTTTATATGATTTCAGTCTTTTTAAGTGTATTGATGCTTATTTTATGGCTTAGTGTATGGTCTATCCTAGACAATGTTCTTTTTTTTTTTCCCCCCCCTGAGGAAGATTTACCCTGAGCAGACATCTGTTGCCAATATTCCTCTTTTTTTTTTTTTTCATGTGAGCTGCTGCCACATCATGGCCACTAACAGATGAGTGATGTCACTTCTCACCTGGGAACCGAACCTGGGCTGCCAAAGCAGAGCATGTTGAACTTTAACCACTAGGCCACTGGGGCTGGCCCTTTGAGAATGTTCTAAGTGCACTTAAGAGAAACTGTATTCTGCTCTCATTGGGTGGAGTGTTCTATAGATGTCCGTTAGGTCATGCTGTTCTTCTATTTCCTTGTTGATTTTCTGCCTGGCTGGTCTATCCATTATTGAAAGTGTGGCAGCAAAGTCTCCAACTCTTATTGTTGAATTGTCTACTTCTCCTTTCAATTCTATCAGTTTTTGCTTCCTGCATTTTGGGACGCCGTTGGATATAAATGTGCTTATGTCTTCCTGATGGATTAACCCTTTTATCATTATAAAATATCCATCTTTATCTCTGGTAACATTTTTAGTTTTAAAGTCTCCTGTCTATTTTGTCTTGGATTAGTATAGTCATGCCAACTTTCTTTGTGGTTACTATTTGTATAATTATCTTACATTATATGGCAAAAGTGATTTTGCAGATGTAATCAAGTTGACCTTAAAATGGGGAGATTAGGGCTGGCCTGGTGGTGTAGTGGTTAAGTGCGCATGTTCCGCTTTGGCAGCCCGGGGTTCGCCAGTTCAGATCCCGGGTGTGGACACAGCACCACTTGGCATGCCATGCTGTGGCAGGCATCCCACATATAAAGCAGAGGAAGACGGGCATGGATGTTAGCTCAGAGCCAGTCTCCCTCAGCAAAAAGAGGAGGATTGGCGGCAGTTAGCTCAGGGCTAATCTTCCTCAAAAAAAAAAAATGGGGAGATTATCCAGGTAGACTGACCTAATCACCTGAACCCTTTAAAGCTGGGTGTAGAGATCGGAGAACTAGAAAGTCAGAGAGAGTCAAGCTTGTCAGAGATTCAATGAGGGAGAAACTCTTCATTGCTGGCACTGAAGATGAAGGGAGTCATGGGCAAAGTCCTCAGTCCTACAGCTTCATCATTAGTGCTACCTACAAACATAAGCTGATAATTTTTAAAAATGTATTTATGATATGTGCTGCACAGATTCAGACACTCTCACTGCCCCCGGCCTCCTTCTCTTCTGCTCTGTCCTTGCACATTGCTATGTCTGCCTAGACTGGGGGTCACAACTGCCAGTGCTTCGTTCAGCCTTTTCTCCTCTCTCACATGTGCAATGGCTCTCTGGAGCCAGATGACACTGCTGAGGGGGGCTGAGCACTGGCAGGTAGTGTTATTGGAAGGCACAGGCTCTTGATTCATCTAGACTTTGACCTTCACCCACCTGGAAGGCTCAAGTGCCCTTCTCACAGCTTTCTATCAGCAATATATGGATTATTATGTACAAGCCTTGCCTTTCCCTGGACCTCTAAGGCCATGACTTCTAACATTTTTCTCACTTTTGGGGTATCTAGCCCACCCCAAAGCTACTCTCCTTCCTGGAGGCTCAGTTACCTCATCCCTACCGCATAGTGAGAAGCTACCAGGTAACCAGCCCAAGGCCCAGCATGCATATCGGTGTTAAACAGTGACCTGATGATATGCTGTCTAAAGCAACCAGAGGTGTAGGCAAATGTGCCAAGGATATTATTTCTAATGTTCTACACTAGAGAAACACACCAGAACTTACTTCCCACCTTGGAATATACAACTTGGAGGAATGGTTGTTACACCTCAGGCCAAGCACTAATCCATCCAGGATCACAACCTGGCCCCCAAGGCTGCCAAGCTGCTGTTTAGACAAACTCTTGAATATCTTTTATTTCAAAATCACTGCTGGATTCCCCACAATTACTCCGGTTGACAGCAGCATTGCTCCTGGCTGGCAGATCTCTGCATAGACCAGACTTACGTGTGAAATACATATTCCAGTAGAGGTAGTAAAAAGGATTACTGTTCTAATCTTGCATGCACAATAAAGATCCCCACAGATGCTCTGCAGAGGCAGTGAATGAACTGTGGTAGAGTGAATGGCAAACATGTACATTGGCCAGGAATCAAAACTGGGCACTCCACATGAAACCACAGGTCCTGCCATTGAACCGCCAATATTCAGAATTCAAGGTTGCTTACGTAGCTCATAACACTCTCAATGGTTCAGGTTCAGCAACCACTATACTTAGACTCAGTGACACCACAGGTCCCAACTACACTGAGAGCCCTTCTGTTTTGGAATCTTGGTCTGGAAAGAACCAACTGAAAGAGAACTGCAACTGGGATCAAACTCCTCTTCAAGCTTACAAATAGCCAGCTGAGGTCTGAAGTTCCAGAATGCCCCTGTTCAAAAGTCTCTGTGGTCCAATGGCAACTTTGAGACCTGACTACTAAGAATTCCCCTAAGGCAAGTTCCATAACATTTCTTCCAGGGAGCTTCCTTAGAGGGATCTTTCATGGCCTTCATCCTAGCTGCTGCCTTGAATGGATTCAGAAGCCAGAAGGTCAGGCACACCAGAGTTGTTACTTGATTTGATCCCTGCTTCCTAATTTCTGAGCACTGGCAGAGGCTCTTGGTTCTTCCGATATGAATCTGTGTTTCAAAGCTAACAAAAGTACAGTTGCCACTACCTCAGCTGAACTCTGTTCCAGGAGGCTGGGCCCTGCAAATGTTCTCCCATCACCTCTCAGGATCAGCACAGCCCTAAAGGCCAAGGGAGAGAAGATCGCTGTTGATCGGTTACTCCTCTGATTAGTGTGGTCCAGATGCCTTCAGGACCTTGATAATTAGGAACCAACACATCAGGGTGGTGCAAATCTTTAGAATTTTGTGTTCAAGGAGTAAGACCCAGGGAAAGCACAAACTCAGTCTCAAACCACTATAAATTTTGCTGTATATTTTTCCACACTTGGGAAATAAACCAGTATCATTTGGAAGAGCCAACTGAGAACTCCCTGACAGCATTTAGTGAAATTAAGCATGTACATATCCTGTTCTCCAGCCATCCCATCCTTGTGTGTATACCACAAAGAAAGAGTTGTGTGATTCCATGATGAGATGTGGATGGGAATGATCTTTTTACCTTTACTTGTAGTGTCCTGGAAGTGGGAACAAACTATTATCTATTTTATTATCTATGTGAGAATAGATAATAAAATGTGGTAAAAACATGCCATAGTATTCTGTGTAGCACATGGATATAATGGGTAAGATCCTGAAAAGAGTGCTAGTAGAAAAAATCAGGAAATAGAAAAAAAAATTTATTGTTATTCAATAATCTTATTGAATCAATTACAGTTCAGTTTAGGAAACAAATTGCCAAGAAGCTGTTAATTCCACCTTGGAAAGGCTGGAGAATTAGTATTCAGGTGGAAGCACTGGTACATGAAATTCAGTGACTTTCCTCCCTAACTGCCATCTAGGAGTCAGGAAGTTTTGATTTCCGTAGGAAGGGAATCCTTTGATTTCCGTAGGAAAGGGCCTTACTCAGAGCTGCCACTATTGTGTGTTCTGAACTAAGGAGCGAAGTTATCTTTATCTTATGTATCTGAGACCTAAGAAAATACATTAACTAATCGGTGACATAGGCTTTCAAAAAATGCTATAGGGAAACAGAAATTTTTTTCTGAACAGACTAATCTGGTTTAAATAGGCACAAAGGAATTTTTTTTTTTATCCCCAAATCCCCCCAGTACATAGTTGCGTATTTTAGTTGTGGGTCCTTCTAGTTGTGGCATGTGGGACGCAGCCTCAGCATGACGTGATGAGCGGTGCCATGTCCACACCCAGGATCCGAACCAGTGAAACCCTGGGCCACCAAAGCACAGTGTGAGAACTTAACTACTCGACCACATGGCCGGCCCCAGAAAGAAATATTTTTAAAGCACAGAAATCAAACAATCAGGTGGTAAAAATGAAAGCAACTCTGTCAGCAATCTTCAACTAACACTAAATACAAGTAATTATAACGGATCCAAATCTTCTTGGATTGGGTATAAAAGTAAATTTCAGCTATAGCCGTGCATTAGACAGAAAAATGTTATATGTTGAGAACAGCACAAGTCTGTACCAGGCTAATTGTAAACAAAAGAACAAAAATAGGACTCTTAGGCAAAGGCAAATGGGAGGGAGAAGCTTTAAACTAAAGGAATAATGTTCTAGGAAATTGTCAAATTTTTTTTCCCTAACACGTTTTTCTTTCTGTGGCCAAGAGGATGTGATGAAGGGAAGAAATCTTGGAATGAATTTTCACTTTAATTCATCCTGTGTAGGTCTCTATAAGACGTCACAGTTTAAAGTGGGACTATTTGATGTTTGGTCTTTTCCAGACACTCAAAAGAGGCTCCAGAGGAGAGAAATTCAATTATCAGCCAGATTTTTCTGAGTAACTCAGCACATACCCAAAGATCCAGCCTCCTGACCTGAGTAAAGAACTGGCATGTGAAAAATTGGGAGGAAAGAGTTTGGAAGACACCAAGCAATGGGAAGGCAAAGAGATTGCTTCAGCCAGTGAGGAAATGAACTTTCCATAAGACACACTAGATCTAGGACCAGACACACAGGCCGGAATGAATTTTTAATGTTTTTCTACAGAGGTCTAGTATCTACTCGGAAAACCTTTTTTCAGAATTAGGCTCTTTCAAATCAAACTTTTTTATTTCTGTGCCGTAACTTTATAGTGCTTCCTTATATAAATCCCCTATGCAAGCCTTTGCTCCAGGTATTTCTATGTGCTATGTGTCTTCCAAAGAAAACTGTTGTGTAAACCTATTTTAGAACTGCTTTTTCAAAGTCCTTCCAGGAACTATTCCTGATTAGACCTACTCCAACAGTTGAGAAGCAAGCATCAGTGGGTCAGGAGCAGAATCTTGGTCTCCCATGCAGGGGGTCTGGGTTCCATTCCTGGTCAAAGGAGGGTTTTCCTTATGCTCTTACGTGTCCAGTGCTCTCTCTGCTGTGCATTAAATATTGCACCAGCAGGATGAGTTATTACAGGGTTTGGGCCTCAGGAGGCAAAGATAAAAAGAAAGAAAGGACAATCATACTCCTTGGGTTAATTCCAGAGCAGAAGAGATTAAGGTCTGAACAAGGAATTTTTCAGAACACTGTCTTTGAAACTACACATGAGGATGGTGGGTCATTTTGAATACTTGAAACCAAAACCTTTGCTACTTCTATCCTTTCTCTTGGCAGGTATCTGGAATTTAAAGAGTCAGCAAGTCATTGATTCATGTGCTGGACCTTGGGCTGACTTTTGAGCAGCGTCTCACTATGGAGTGAGGATCGAGAAATGAAAGTCAGGAGAAGAGAGAAGCTGCAGGCCCAGCAGACAGTCTGGTGGTAGAGAAGGCATTAGAGGCCCAGGAAAAGGGAAGGTGTGTGGAGGAGTCAGCACGGACATGAGGGAAGCTGCAGAAAGGGGCCTCAGACCTTTCTGTGGAGGTAGGCCGAAGACTTTGCTGATCTCGGTAAAATTAAGGACAAGGGTGAGCCCCAAGAGGGCAGCAGCAGGTACAAGAAAATCATTTTGATCACCCTTGTTTATTTCATACCCCACCAGGCCAGACTTTTGGTCAAGGGCTCATTTTTAATGCTTATGGGTAAGCAACATTGAGAGGAAGCTATGACAAATCATTGGCTCTGGAGGTTTGGAGGAGGAGGCCCTGGAAAAGGAAACCCTTATTTTCATCAACTCTTTTCCTCAGCAAAGCTTATGTGGGTCTCAGATATCCCATTGCAGCTACCATATGTAGATTGAATGAGTGCTGCTGATGATTTCTTTCTTGAAAGGGCAAGCAGTGATTGACCCATAGTTATGACAACGAGATGCAAGAGCAGAGCTTAAAATACTTTTCTCTATCTTGTCTTCTCTCTGCCACTTCTGAATATCAACCTTTCACACATACACTGGTTTGAAATAGCTTTGAGTCTCTATGGAGAGTTACAATTTTTTCATAGGTTCTGAAACCATGTTTCTCTTCTGTTTCTATAATTCTTCTAGAGGAAGCTGGCTTTTTAGGAAGCCAGTCTGCAGCCCAGACTTGTTCAGCATGCTATATTATTTGAATATTCCCAGCTCTCAATAAATATCACGTAATGCTCAGTTTTATTTTATTTCATTTTTCCTGAATACTTCCCACATTGAGTCCTCCATCCTTCTGCTGACATTTCCTCTAATTGCTCTCTAAGCTAACATCCTACTTGTCATCCTGCAGTTTCCCTACCCTCCTCTATTGTGTTGGATTTCCTGTGTTTTAGATTTTATGTCTTTCTCTTCCTTGATTTTCACTCTCATTTTACTGGGAGCTACTGTTCCTAAGACACCTTCACACGTTTGATAGTTTGTGTATAAAATTATAGTTTAAAAGTAGTTTTCCTTGATTTTTTTTATTGCCTTAATGTTGTTTTAAGACCCTCAGTGACATTCTGAGATTTAATCCTTTGTGTACAGTCTTCTTTTTTCTCTAGAAGTCTCTAGAGACTTTTCTTCAACCCTGGTATTCTGAAATTCCAGGATGGTGTAACTTACTGTGATTTTTCATTCCTTCTTTGGGTCAGGCTATCCACCTAGCCTTCCAATAAGGCAATGTATGTGATTAAGTTGTAGGATATTTTCTCATAATGATTATTTCCTAATTTCCTCTGCTTTCTTTTCTCAGGAAGTATAAGAAATGGTTTCTGTTGGTAGTGGTATATTATGTACCCTCTTCACAGAAAACCATGTTTTTTCATGAGAGATTTTTTTTTGTATTATAGAAAGTATTACCAAATATCAAATTACAAAATATATACATAGAGAGTTATACTCAAATTCTGAGGAGATACCAAAAGGAGGACCTTGAGGAGAAGTTCATTTACATTTCCACCCAGTCTATGATTTTCCAATGGTTAGTTCTAGGAATGTTAGCCAAGCCCAAAAGCCTGCTAAAAGACAAACAAGCATACTATTATATTTTGTAGAACAATTTTCACAGAGAACTAACTGGAGATAATTTCTCTCACACTCCTGAGTCTTTGGAATTTACTATAATTAGTAGATTTGTGCAGGCAGGAGAAAGTAGAATGTATTCCTACTTTTCAAGAGCTGTTGAAGAAATCTTTGTCTGGAGTTTTAGAAGCATTATCTTTCAGTGCAAATTATGCTTATAGAATCAATTGTGTCACTGCCTGTCTTGACTTTGAAAACTAGCCTTAAATGTTACCTTGAAGGATTGACACCACTAGATGAGCAGTGAAACAATGTGGGATTCCTCTGGACCTCAATCCTCTGCATGTTAACAGGATTGTCAGGAGCCAAAATGCTTCCCCAACAAATCATGTCACTCAGCATCTCTGACTCTCAAAAGTACCTTGGATGGACTAATCCTTTGAGTCTTGATTTGGGTGGGGCGGTTGAAAACCTTATCTTAGATTTTAATTAATAAAACTTTATATAGCTATCCTAGATATCAACCTTATCCTAGATATCCTAGATATAATAGCTTTTCTTATATAAGTACACAAGTACTTTCTCCAATTTTTCCCTTTTCCTTGTAACTGGATACCCATTTTTTTATGTGTATATATTCATTTTTTCATCTTTAGTGAATATTTTGATTAATAAGGCTAACTGAATGTGTGATTAAAATGCTAAAGATGGTAAATTTTGTGGGTTTTTTTATTGAGGTCATAATAGTTTATAACATTGTGAAATTTCAGTTGTACATTATTATTTGTCAGACACCATATAAATGTGCCCCTTCACCTCATGTGCCCACCCCCCCAGCCCCCTTCCCATCGGTAACCACTAAGCTGTCCATGTGTTTGTTTATATTCCAAAAATGAGTGAAATCATATGGTGAAATCAAATGGTGTTTGTCTGGCTTATCTCACTTAATATAATACCCTCAAGGTCCATCCATGTGGCTGTGAATGGGACGATTTTGTCGTTTTTATGACTGAGTAGTATTCCATTGTATATATATACACATCTTCTTTATCCAATCATTAGTCGATGGGCACTTTGGTTGCTTCCACATCTTGGCTATTGTGAATAATGCTGTAATGAGCATAGGGGTGCATAAGTCTCTCTGTATTGTTTATTTCAAGTTTTTTTGATAAATACCCAGTAGTGGGATAGCTGGGTCATATGGTATTTCTATTTTCAAATTTTTGAGAACTCTCCATACTGTTTTCCATAGTGGCTGCACCAGTTTGCATTTCCAACAGCAGTGTATGAGGGTCCCCTTTTCTCCACAACCTCTCCAACATTTCTTAATTTTTTTCTTGGTGATTATAGCCATTCTAACGGGCATTAGGCGATATCTAAGTGTAGTTTTGATTTGCATTTCCCTGATGACTAGTGATGTTGAGCATCTTTTCATGTGCCTCTTGGCCATCTGTATATCTTCTTTGGGAAAATGTCTGTTCATCTCCTCTGCCCATTTTTTGATTGGGTTGTTTGTTTTTTTGTAGTTCAGTTGTGTGAGTTCTTTATATATTGTGGAGATTAACCCCTTGTTGGATATATGGTTTGCAAATATTTTCTCCCATTTGGTAGGTTGTTTTTTCATTTTGATCCTGATTTCCTTTGCCTTCCTGAAGCTCTTTAGTCTGATCAAGTTCCACTTGTTTATTTTTTCTTTTATTTCCCTCATCTGAGTAGACATGCTATTCGAAAAGATTCTTTTAAGGCTGACATCAAAGAGTGTACTGCCTATATTTTCTTCCAGAAGTTTTGTGCTTTCAGGTCTTACCTTCAAGTCTTTGGTCCACTTTGAGTCTATTTTTGTGTATGGAGAAAGATAATGGTCCACTTTCATTCTTTTGCATGTGGCTGTCCAGTTTCCCCAGCACCATTTATTGAAGAGGGTTTCCTTTCTCCATTGTATGTTCTTGGTTCCTTTGTTAAAGATTAGATGTCTGTAGATGTGTGGTTTTATTTATGGGCTTTCAATTCTGTTCCATTGATCTGTGTGCCTATTTCTGTACCAGTACCATGCTGTTTTGATTACTATGGCTTTGTAATATATTTTGAAGTTAGGGATTGTGATGCCACCAGCTTTGTTCTTGTTTCTCAGTATTGCTTTGGTTATTCAGGGCCTTTTGTTGCCCCATATGAATTTTAAGATTCTTTGTTCTATTTCTGTGAAGAATGTCATTGGGATTCTGATTGGGATTGTAATGAATCTGTAGACAGTTTTAGGTAGTATGGACATTTTAACTATCTTTATTTTTCCAATCCATGTGCGTGGAATATCTTTCCATTTCTTTATGTTGTTATCAATCTCTTTCAGTAATGTCTTATAGTTTTCCTTGTATAGGCCTTTCACCTCTTTGGTTAAATTTATTCCTAGATATTTTATTCTCTTTGTTGTGATTGTAAATGGGATTGTATTTTTGAGTTCTCATTCTGTTAGTTTTTTATTGGCATACAGAAATATGTTATGCATTTTTTATGACAATTTTTAATTATTTTTTTATTTATATTTTTGAGGAAGATTAGCCCTGAGCTAACATGTGCCACCAATCCTCCTCTTTTTTGCTGAGGAAGACGGGCCCTGAGCTAACATCCATGCCCATCTTCCTCTACTTTATATATGGGATGCCTGCCACAGCATGGCTGGACAAGTGGTGCGTGGTCCGCACCCAGAATCCGAACCAGCAAACCCTGGGCCACTGAAGCGGAAGGTACAAACTTAACCACAGCACCACAGGGCTGGCCCCACCACAATTTTTTTTTAAAGTCTCACCCACAATTTGTTCATGAGGATTGTTGAAGAAAAAATTATGCAGTGACACTTGTTAAACCATGGTAAGGAAAACTTTATTCAAGGGAGACCATGGCTATAGGTGTCGGGATCACTGCGATGGGGTCTCGCAGTGGGGGAGAGAGATTGGCTTCAACTCTGAATACAACAATGAAAAGTGGGAATTTGTAGCCAAGGGGTAGGGTGAGGGATCAGTGGATAGGAAATTACTAAGGGTAAACATCAGAGGTTAGGAGGATTCTGGCTAAACCAACCCAACAGGATTCTTGCTGAAGGCAGGCCAGGGCGATTAGGCATCACATGGGGGATGGTTGAGGAAGAGGAACCTGATTAGACATTGAGGGTGATCAGATATGGAGGGTGGGGGATTCTGGTTAAACTGACTTAGCAAGATTATTACTAAAATTAGACAATGCTGAGACAAACACAGAAGTCCACAAGTTGAGGCCTGGTTGAAAGTTCAGAGGACACTGAATAGAGTTTGATCAAGGAGAGAATCTTTGTCAGCATCTGTCAAAGGTTTATTTCAAACTGATCCCGATAGAAGAAGCTTATGCGTAAGCCAATTCAAATATTTGTGTCTTGATAGAGAATATAAAAAGTCATTGGTAATCAATGCTAAGTTGAATACAAAAAAAAAGAATGTCTGGATAAAGACAGTTAGATTTATATGAAAATGGATCAAGATTATTTGGCTTCACCCAAAATTGATAATAAACTAGCCAGAGTTCTCAGAAAGAACTCTTAAACTCATTGTAATCTATCAACATTTTATCAGTGGTGCTATTGTTTTCCCAGAGGAAGTAGCTGATCATATCAGATTGCAAAAGTTCTTTCCAAGCTCAGGTTGATACAATTTTCTACCTCAATGTTATCCTTTATTCATTTCTGAATTTAAATAGTTTAATCCACATTTATTTTGCATAGTATGTATTAATGTTTTACTGCAACGACAACAAACCAAATACTAAATACCTCAAGCCAAGAAAGGAAAGGTGGTCATCAGGAAAATTTTCAAAGACTGAAAATAGGTAAAAGAAATTACTGGGTATCTTTTCTAGGAAGTATTGGGCATAATTTCATGCAGAGTTCGACAAACTTGCTCTGTAAAGAGCTAGAGAGTAAATATTTTAGGTTTGAGGGCCAAGAGGCAAAAGCAAGGATATTATGTAGGTACATATAAGAAAGAAAGCAAATTTCCATAGAGTTTTTATTGACAAAATTCATAATTAATAGTAACGAGTACAACTTCTTGGATAGTAAATGTCCTTTGCATCCAGAACCTGGCACTGCCCAACTTGCATGGGCTCCCTGGTGCCACCCACCCTCCCCTCCCCTCCCCTCCCCTCCCCTCCCCTCCCCTCCCATCCCTTCCCCACAGGCTGTTCCCTCCCAGCTTTTTCCAAAAGGGGAGCCCCACACGAAAGGCCTAGTGCTCTGCCGGACAGTGATCTGCCGCGAGGCCGGCCAGATCCACCAGTCGCGGAGGGTGACACCTCAGAACTGCCCTGGAGACACATCTTTGCGAGGCACCCACGTGTGGAGGGAAGGTCACCGGGGCCTGGGAGCGGACGTGGTTGCCAGGAGGAGGTGGGAGGAGAGGCGTCCAGGTGAGACCCCGGCATCTCCAACATCATAAAGGACCCTGAGGGATGCAGGAACGGAGACGGCTAGGATGGAAAACTCTTTGAAGGAAGGCCCCAGGGCTCTGGACTAAATTCCAGGTCTTTCCCCTAAAACCCGCTGCGCCTGTACTTTGAACCTACCTTAGTTGATGAGTTTGCTCAGACCAAAACACAGAGTTCTCTTTGACGCCGGTCTTTCTCTCACACCACACATCCAGTTTGTCACAAAATCGTGTTTCCTCTCTGGTTAATTGCGGACTTTAGTCCACACAATCTTTTCTCTTTCTTAGTCTCTGATCTTGGCAAACGAATCTCCTGATAAAGGCGTGGAGATCGAGTCAACTCCCAACCCTCGTCCGTTAAGACTTTAGGGTTTGAGACCTTTAATCTCGGGATCCTGGGGTTGGGCCGCCGTTGAGACTTCCTTTGGCTCTGCCCGTCAACATCAGCCTCTTCCCGTCCTGTCCTCCAGGGCCAGTGGCCCCCTCAGCGCGGCCCCTCTCACCGGGTCAGGAGCCCCACACACGTCTCCAGCGGCGCCTGCACAGAAGCGTCGAGAGGCGTTGATTCAGTTTGACCCGAGCCCGCGGGGCGCGCGGGTGCGGGCGGTGCGTTTGTGGGTTCCAGCACCGCTGTGCTCCGGCCCCCGGTTCTCAGCCGCCGGCAGTAACGTCCGCGTTAGATTGAGCGGCGAGCACGCGCAGGCAGGGAGAGAGCGGTAGGAGAAGGTCAGCTTCCCCAAGTCCTGTCCAGTAAGGATCCAAAAACGATCTTGAAGAGACAGAAAGGGAGAGGTAGAAACAGAGCAAAGGGAAAGGAAGAAATCCTATGAGATTTCCATGAAGATCAAATCGGAGTCCTCTGGGACCCGGTCCTCCTGTCGCTGGTGAAAATGAGTCCAGTTCCCGTCTATAGCTGGAGCCAAAGCAGACGAACTTGGCCTGATTACCAGCGAGTAAGCAGCTGCTCTTCCTCCCTCGTTGGGCAGCACGTGGTCTTGTGGTGCTTGAACGTCTCTCTCTGGGTTTTCTACACATTCCAAGGAAGCAATTGGTAAGTTTTTAAAAAATACCCTTATTTGAAGTAAGAGTACTTTAAAATCTTTTAGCAAAGGAAATTATTTCTGATGAGTTTTGAACTGAGGACTCTTAGGTGTGGGGGAAACTAAAGAAAGCAACAACTGTTGAAGCTGTCACCCAACCAGGGGCACTTCAGCAAGGTAGATTTGACACCCCTCACCCCCGTCCGGTGGACCCATTTTACTTTCAATGCATTGTTTGTGGAACTTATTTAAATATGCATTTTTTTTAAAGATTTTTTTAATTTTTTCCTTTTTCTCCCCACAGCCCCCCAGTACATAGTTGTATATTCTTCGTTGTGGGTCCTTCTAGTTGTGGCATGTGGGACGCTGCCTCAGCGTGGTTTGATGAGCAGTGCCATGTCTGCGCCCAGGATTCGAACCAACGAAACACTGGGCCGCTTGCAGCCGAGCGCGCGAACTTAACCACTCGGCCACGGGGCCAGCCCCTAAATATGCATTTTTTTAAAATACATAACAAGTACATCAAGTCCACCTTTTGCTATTTTTACAAAGATGAAAAGAAGAAAAATCAAACAAATGATAAAGTGTCATAAAATGGCCTTTAAATAACTGGTTTCCACTGAAGTTCTTCCTCCCTTTATATGCCCATCCAGCCTCTTCTCTATCCATGGCGATATCCATGGCCAAACTCTAAAATCAGTTTCCTGGTTCCAGCCTATTCTTCCCTGTACTGTATCTAAACGTCTCTCTCATCTTCCTTCATATGCAAAAAAAGAGTCAGCTCTCCTGCAGCCTCCATTTTGCAACCTCATGTTCAACATGTTCAGCCTAGCAAATGGGGCCCTCCATGAAACTCTATCTCCCAAGAATGAAGCAGAAAATTTAGATAACACATTATGTTTCATGGTCAGAAGTGATTAAAAGGCCTAGAAAGTGAGTTATATTTTGTTTTAAGGAAAAATCCAGAGTTTATGCTGAGTGTTGTGGACATTGTGCCTCTCCATTGTAGTTGCACACAATTGAAGACTTATTTTCTTCAGAGGGTACAAAGGAGGATCTTTAGCAAAGGGATCAACCAGGACATGGAAGGGCAATGCCATGATACTGAAGTGAAAGGGACTAAGTAACAGCATTGTTTGATCTGTGTGATGACTACAAATTATGTACATATTTCAAATTTTATTGAGCTGTGCAAAAAATGTACAAAGCTGGTGGGTTTACACTACCTGACTTTGACTTACTATAAACTATTATAAATAAAACAGGGGCAGTAGCATAAGGAAGATAATATAGATAAATGGAACTGAGTTGGGAGACCTAAAATAGACTCACACTTACATGGTCAGTTGGTTTTCAATAAAGATCTAAATTCAATGGGCAAAAGAATGTTGCTGAAACCAATGGTGCTGGAAAGAAACTCTATTCCTGCCTTACCACAGTCACGAAAGTTAATTTTTGATGGATCATAGAGTGAAACATTAAAGCTAAAACTATAAAGAACGAAGAAAACATATGAAAATATCTTTATGACCTGGGTAGGCAAAGATTCCTACACAGAAAAAGATTCCTACACAGAAAACAGAAAATAATCAATATAAAGGATAGTGATAGTAAATTAGACTTTATTGACGTTTTAAAAAATCTTCTCATCAAAGGACCCCCTTAAGAAAGTGAAAAGGCAAGCCACAGACTGAGAGACTAAATATTCAAGAAACAAATCTGACAAAGTACCTGTGTCCAGAATACCTTATAAGTTCTTAAAGATTGATTTAAAAATCAAGCAATGCATTTTTTTTTAAAGATTTTGTTTTTTCCTTTTTCTCCCCAAAGCCCCCTGGTACATAGTTGTGTATTCTTCGTTGTGGGTTCCTCTAGTTGTGGCATGTGGGACACTGCCTCAGCGTGGTCTGACGAGCAGTGCTATGTCCACGCCCAGGATTCGAACCGACGAAACACTGGGCCGCCTGCAGCGGAGCGCGCGAACTTAACCACTCGGCCACGGGGCCAGCCCCTCAAGCAATGCATTTTTAAAAATACGGGCAAAGGACTTGAACAGACACTTCAGAAAGAAAGATATACAAATAGTTAGTAAGCACAGAAAAGAGTGCTCAATATCATTAGTTGTCAGGGAAATGGAAATTAAATGCACATTGAGATATCATTACACTCAGTATAATAAATAAAATTGCGAAGTCTGAAAACACCAAATTTTGGTGAAGATGTGAAACACGTTAAAGAAAAAATTATTCATGACTTTTGTTAAAGGACAGGAAGTCAGACTTTATTCTGGAAGACTATTACAATGGGACTTTGTAGTAGAAGAGAGAAATCAAACTCAATTCTTAATACAAGGAAAAGTGGAAATTTATAGCAAGGAGCAGGGTGAAGGTTAGTGAGTGGAAAATTACTAAGAGGAAACATCAGGGTTAAGGGGAGATTCTGGCTAAACCAACCTAACGGATTCTTGCTGAAGGTAGGCCAATGTGATCAGGTATCACCTGGTGGACAGTGGAGGATGGGGAACCTGATCAAATATCGTGGATGGGGGAATTCTGGTTAAAATGACTTAGCAGGATTCTTGCTAAAATTGGACAATGCAAAGACAAACTCAGAAGTTTGAAAGTTAGGGCCTACTTGAGAAGAGATTTCAGAGGAAACTGAGCCGAGTTTGGTGAAGAAGAGAAGTTTTATTCAACAACCAGAACTGTCATTGTCGGTGTGACTCTAAAATGATACAACCATTTTGGGAAATATTTTGGCAGTTTCTTATCAAATTAAACGTACACCTCCCCTTTTGATTCCATCAAATCCTCCCTTAGGTATTTATCCCAGAGAAATAAAAAAATGCATCCACAAATGCATTGTAATAGAACATTGTCATAGAAGCTTTGCTCACAATAGACAAGACTGGAAACAACCCTAATGTCTAAGAGAACAGTAAAGGAATTGTGAAATATCTGTGCAATGTGTAGGGGAGGCAGACATTTCCTCTACCCGCTCTGGGTCCTTCTGGCTGGAGAAGGAGTTAAATTCACATGAGACAGAATAACAGGAGAAAATTAAACAAAGCTTTATAACATGTATACATGGGAGAGGCTCAGGCAACCTGAGCAACTCAACAAAATGGCTGAAGCCACCACCTTAAATATCATCTTCAGCTAAAGACAAAGGAGGATGTTGCGGGTGGGGGGAATCAGTTACGGGAGCTTACCAGGCAAGTACAGTAAACAAGAGTCCAGTGAACAAGAGGAAGATTATTATGCAGATTTAAGTCCTTGCCTTCTTCATTGATTAAGAGTTTCTAGAGATAAGGTCATTCTCCCCTTCTTCCTGGTACAGAGAGGGAGACACCTTTACAGATGGAGATTTCCTTTACAAATGTAAACGTCTCTTAACAAAGGGTAAGTAAATTCTACTTTTCAGAGTTTCTTTCCTGTTTGCAGTTTTTTAAAAGTGACCAGCCCCAAATAATCCTCATGCCAAAGAGACATATCTTGGCGTGGCCAAGTCCAGTCCCCTACAAATGGAATATTACTCAACAATTTAAAAGAAAGGAAAATTTGATATACTCAGTGACACAGATAAAACTCAAAGACATTGTGCAGAGAGAAAGAAGTGGACACAAAAGCACATATACCCTTTGATTCCATTTAGAGGAATTTCTAGAAGAAACAAAACTAATTTAAGGTGAAAAAAAATCAGGATAGTGGTGGTCAAAAGATTCAGAAGATAAGGACAATAATATTCACGATTCTGCTGCTTATAACGTTATTGATCCAGTAGTTACTAAATCCAGGCATATCTGACAGCAACAGAATGAAGGAGAATATCCTTATTAGTCCCATTTTACAGAAGAAAGAAGTGAGGCACATAAAGTGTACTTTATTTGTCCAAGGCCACACGAGGGCAGAACCAGATTTACAGCCCAGAGCTGATACTCTTGAGGACGGATTAGGTTGGGTCTTTCTTTGCAGATTTGGATATTTCAGGATTTCTCAACTGTAGGGATGGGAAGAAGAGCGAGAAGGAGAGAGGGCAAGAGAGGGAGTGAAAGAGGGATGGAAGCACAAATTCTCTCCCCGCCCCCCCCATTCCTTCCTCCCTCCCTCTGTCGTTTTCTCTCTTGCTTTCTCTCCCACTTCAGCTCTCTCCCTCCTTCCCCATTCTGCTATATACCAAAACCAATTCTCATCTTTATGGATCTGGCCTGGGGTTTCTTGGCTCTTGTCCAAACCCCACCTACCCCGCTGGTTTTCTCTGGGTACCATTTCCCTGTTGGCCCCGCCCCTTTCCCTCTCCTGGGGATCTACTCCGCAGAACAAGCGGCCTAGTGGAGCACCAGGAGCCCACAGCGCAGACTGGCATCGTAGGCCTTTCCCGTTGCCCGCCCCACGAAATCAATTAACCGGAGTGAAGTCCGGTTCTTTTAGAAAGAACTTTCCGCTTTGAAAGACCTTTCATTATTTCCATTCTCAGGATTCTTCATGGAACTAAAAGCTACAGACGACAATGTATTCATTCAACAAGTCCTAGTAGAGAGTCCTGTGGAGTGGCAAATCCTATTGTCGACAAAGGGACACAGGAGCGACCACTGCCCTCGTGGAGCTCCGGTGCTGGACACAGGAACCTGCAGCATCTTTCCGAAGGCGTCTCAGAAGCCTGGGCAAACGCTCATTCTTTTAGGTGAAAATGAAGAAAACGGCAAGAGCCATCACGAGAGCCCACAGGCTGTTCACCTTCCCTAGGCCCCCACGTGGCTCGGGGGATCGCGCACCCGGGCGTCTCGAGGGACGCTGGCCTCTGAGGCGGGTGACGGGCAGGGCGGGACGAGGCCGTTCTGCTGCCCTTCTAGTTTCGGAATCATCAAGTGCACCAGTTTCCAACGCGACAAACAGCATGATTCATCGCTCTGGTCTCTCCGTTTTTCCGAGGCTTTGGACTTGCAGGTGGACTTCAGGGCGGGCGACACATCCTGGGGGCTGAGTAGGTGCTCACATCCTAAGGAGACCAGGAGGCGGAGGCGCTCGAGTCCCTGTGGCGCAATCGGTTAGCGCGTTCGGCTGTTAACCGAGAGGTTGGTGGTTCGATCCCACCCAGGGACGTAAGCCCGTGGATTCCAACTTCGTCCTACGTGTTTCCTGCTCTCCATCTCCTGTGGATTTTTCTCTTACACAATTTACCCTCCTGTGTTCTGGGCTCTATCCTCCTCACACCTCCACAACCAGATTCTCACACAGTGTCTGCTGGGATGTCAGGTTTCTACATGCAGTAGAGGAACTCCTGAAACAGAGTTCTGCTTCTGGTGTGGTGAGATAAAATCTTTATTCTGCCCTTTACAGGCTTGAAGAGTAAGCTGAACTTTTGGTGCTTCAGCATTTCTCTGTGCGTGTGTGTGTGTGTGTTTAATTTTCTAGACATACTTGCATTCCTTTTTCAAAATGCTTACTTTGGGAAGATTGAGCTTCTCAATTGTGCTTACTTTTTTGTTTTAATTAAGACTAATATTTAGAGCGTTTCGGGTTCACAGCAAAATTGGAGGGGAAGGTACAGAGATTCCTCGCACGCTCCCTGTCTCCCTCCCATATGCATAGCCTCCCTCTTTATTAGCATCCCCTAACAGAGTGGTACATTTGTTGCGGCTGATGAATCTACATTGACACATCACAATCGCCAAAGTCTGTAGTATACATTACAGGTCACTCTTGGTGTTGCACATTCCATGGGTTTGGAGAATTTATAATGACATGTATCTGCCATTATAGTCTCATACAGAGTGTTTTCACTATCCTGAAAGTCCTTCCTGCTCTGCCTATCCATCCCCCTCACCCCACCGCTGGCAACCACTGATCTTTTTACTCTCTCCATTGTTTTGTCTTTTCTAGAACGTCACAGAGTTGGAATCATACAATATGGAGCCTTTTCACATTGGCTTCTGTCACTTAGGAATATGCATTTAAGATTCCTTCATGTTTTTCATGGCTTGATAGCTTATTTCTTTTTAATGCTGAGTAATATTCCATTATCTGGATGGACCACTGTTTATCCATTTAACTAGTGAAAAACATCTTGATTGCTTCAAAGTTTTGGCAATTATAAATAAAGCTGCTATAGATATCTGTGTGCAAGTTTTTGCGTGGGCATAACTTTTCGACTCCTTTGGATAAATAGCAAGGAGTGCAATTGCTGGATCATATGTTAAGAATATTTTTAGTTTTGGAAGACACTACCAAACTCTTGCAAAGTGTCTGTACCATTTTGCGTTCCCACCAGCAGTGAATGAGAGTTCCTGTTGCTCCACATCCTTGGCAGCATTTGGGGTTGGTGTGCCACAGGTTTTTCATCTGTAAATATGAGGCCAACGAAAGTTTCCTTCCCCCAGGATGTGCCTGGATTTGGTAACTGCTCTATCAATAATGTTGTGATCTGGTGAATCATCATTATCCTCTGCATTATTTTTGACAAAGGCACTTCTTCCATAGTTTGTGCATTATTTATTTAACCTTTTTCATATTGCTTTTTAAATTAAGTTGACTTCATGGTTTTATGACTACAAATAATGCTGCAACCCTCATTCTTGTTCCCATATCTTTGGCTACTTACACAGGTATTTCTGTAGAGTGGACAACTGGAAGTGCACTGTCTAAATTGTAGTGTTTATACGCTTGTAATTTCAGTAAATCCTGCAAATTTGCCTTCCACAGAAGCAGTACCAAATTACTCTCCAATTTATTTTCCAACTCTATCAATGTCCCCTTCTTCACTTACTTGCCAACACAATAATCTTTCTATACATCCATCTATGATATTCTAAGAAGGGAGTGGTACCCCTCTGACTTAACTAAGGGGGAGGTACAACAGAAGGGTGTTTGAGCATTACACAGAGAGATTCTGTTGCGTACGTTGGACAGCTAATGGTGGTTGACAGGGATCTATTCCCTGTTAGGTAGTAGATGACAGCTAATCTAGTCTGTGAGCCTCTTTTGATTGCCTGTTGTGCTGTGGATTCTGGTATTTCCTGGTACTTGAGACCGTAGTGATACTGAGCAATGAGTTCACTCTGCTCTCCTTGATCTGAGCCAATTAATCACAATGAGTTAGGGAGTGAGAAAGGAAGATTTAATTGGATTAGCTGACGTGATCAGGAAGATGACAGACTAATGTCTCAAAAAAAAACCATCTTCAAGGATTACAGAACCTTGAGGTAGTTATATAGGGAAAATGGGCAGTAAGGAGGGGTTTTGTTTCAGGCAGAGCATGTGAATTTTTTTAGAGTATGTGCAGAGAAGTGAGTAGTCACACAGAGGAGGGGCTGGGGCCATTTGGCGTAACAAGATGGCCTCACTTATGCTCACTTACAGTAGCGATGAGAAGTTGTTCACATCTTGTCTCTCCAGTGAGGGAACTTTATGGGCCCAATCAGTAGTTGTCAATTTCTGCAAAAAGTGGAGTATCTGTAATAAGGATGATCTGAATACACTTGGTCCCTCCACAGGAACTCTTGGCTTTAATAAATTGCTTGAATGAAAGGAGGTGTTAGTACAGGAAGAAAACTGAATTTCTAGCATGCAGGGGGCAACTTTCATTGATTGGTAAACTCAAGTTTCTAAATAGCTAAAAGATTTTTCTTTAATGTTCTTTAAAGATTGTTCAAATGAGACCCAAGAAAGGAGAGGAAAAAAGATATTTATATCATGGCAAACAAGCAATTAAATGAGCAACATGAACAATTCTGACAATTATACAAATCAAGATTTAATACTTCCCAAAACTATAAGCAGTAAGGTCAGCCCTTAGTAAAATCATGAAAATCAATAACTTTGTGAACAGATATATACCCTGGAAAAGACAATGTCTTGCGCGACTCAAAAGGACGTCATGGAATTACTCCAATTTTTAGCAATGAGGGTCCTTCAAGGACCTCATGTTGCTAAATTATTTCCTTTTATTTCCTTCACCAGTAAGCACTGTTAATAGATGTCATTGCCTCTCTTCCCACCTTAAATAATGATACCACAGTTAGTTCCTTTAGAATGCCCAGTAGGTTGATGGGATCTTTCCCTTTTGTAAATATATTTTCTCAGAGACAAATCGATATGCTTTCTCTTCCTCTGGAGGGAATAGACAAATTAGCTCTCAAAAACTTTAAAGGTGTTACTGCCAGATTAGTTTAAGGGTGGTAATAATCACTTATATAAATTTAAAATAAGAGAATTAAGAATTTCTAGAAAAAATGTTTTGCTACTTATGCTTTAAATGTGATATATCCATAAGGAAAAATTTTGTTGCTGAATTTGCAACATGGAAAAATAAATGATTTAGCTATAGATTGAATGAATGGTCTTGATTGCTTGGTACAAAAAAAGGAAAGAAATGAAGTTGATAGAGAGGAATCTTAATACTTTTCAACAATTTAAGTAATTTAAATATTTGATATATAATGGCATTGAACAAGTTTATGTCATGTTGGATATTTTATTTATCAAGGTGACTCCTTACAAAAATTAGAATGGTTTAATAATTTTAGTTTAAAAAGTATCATGTATTTTCCTTCAGATTTTCTCATAATGTGGAAAATAATGGTTACATAATACTCTAGTATATACAAGTCTTGGGTTTCTTTTGGCTTGAAAGTCCTAATTCAGTTAAATTTCCTAAATTTCCTATACCGGTTGTACTGCTAAAATAAGCAAACGTTAATTCTAATAAGTATTTCAATTGATAAAATTTTAAAGTTATGAGTTCAAGTAATTAAATATTCCAGACGCTATCTTTAGAAGGGGATAAATTCTTACACTTCTAGCAACCAGAGGACTCAATTATTCCATTTACAACTTTTGATAAATATTTTTAGGTGTCTTCTAATATATGATCCCAACATTCTCACATTCCAATATGTATCAGCTTATTTTACAATTTAAAGACCGATAGTTAACCTTAAACCTTTGACTAATATTAAATTGTTATTTAATGAATAATCTTTGATTGCCTGCAAATTCTCTCTCTCTCTTTCCTGTTTGCTCTAATCTCCCGATAGATTGGCTGGCCACATAAATATCACTTTACTTGGGGAATGTTGTTGTTTGCTGAGTTTGCCTAGATTTCTGTATTTTGTGGGTATGTGGCTGGAGCTGTGGATATTCTTATGTGTTCTCTTGACTCTCTGCAAAGTGCAATAGAGCGGTTTGTTGTTTCCAGTGTTCTGACGTTTGAAACTCACATACCTTGGTGTTGTGCACTGCACAGCTTCTCAAACTGCCACCTACATTTCCTGTTTGACATGGACTTTTTGCATGGTACTTGCTTTTGATCACAGCAACCACCAAAATCCAGCTTTGCAAAGAAAGGGTATCATTGAAAAATATGTAGTGTGATCTAATGTTGGTGAATTTTAATTTACGTGACTATCATCTCAATAAACCTGATTTAAAAAAAAAAGAAAAGACTGACAATTCCACATGTTGACCGGATGGGGAGCCCTGGAAACTCTCATCCATTTCTGGTAAGAGTATAAATATGTTGAACAATGCTGGAAGAATTTTTGGAAGTATCACCTAAGGGTTGTACATACACACTTGTGTGCTGTGGCCCAGAAATTCTACTTTTAGCTCTATACCTTACACCTGCACTGTCCAGTATGGTAGCTACGAGACACGTGTAGCCTCTGAACACTTGAAATGTTGCTAGCGTCTCATGTTGCAGTGATAATATTTTTGATACAGTAGGTCTCCTAAAACATTATTAAAATTGATTTCACCTTTTTTATTTTAATTTTTAAAATACACCTACCAGGAAATTTAAAATTCCTATGACTGGCATTACATTTCTATTGGAACGGGCCGCCCCAGAGAAACGTGTGAGTGTGTCCACCAAAAGACATATAAAAGATTGTTCCTACCAATTCGAAATATCCTAAACTGCAAACGACTCATATGCCCAACAACAGTAGAAGAAATACATATGTTGAGGTATGTTCATACAAGGAACACACACGGAAACAAAGAACTACGTGGAAAACATGCATACATTTCATAAACGTAATGTTGAAATGACAGGAGTCACACCCACGCCCCTCTCCCACAAAAAAACCCTGTACATACTTTATAATTCAATTTATGTGGAAGTAAAGGGCAGGAAAAACTAACAGACATTGGTGGAAGTTGGTGAGTGGTGGGGGTGGAGATGACTCTGTGAGCTCTTGCATGGCAAGAGTCACGAGGAAGCTTTCTGGGGTCTGGAAACGTGCTACACCTCAGTCCGGGCACCACATCAGTAGTTATTCAGGTCGGTTTACATTGGTAAAGGTTTTCGAACAGTACACATTAGGTCCTTTATATTTATTACACCACAACAAAAAAAGTTGAAAGCCACCCGATTATTGCTAAAGTGATATTGAGATTTATTCTTCTGGTTTGGCCTAGGCTGTTGGATGCAAAGTAAGTTCAAAATCTTTATTGTGATATTTCTGCTGTCCTCAGGTTTTTGACTTTCCTCCGCAATCTGATATCTGGTTACGTATATGTTGCTCACGACCGTTACTTTAAGCTGATATCCAACTGTGTGAGGGAGAGACCGAAGTGCCCATGGTCAAATCTGCTCTTTTGAGAATAATTGTGACCCCAAAAGGGGGAGAGAGGAGATTGAGAAATCCTGATGAGGAAAATAGCACAATTAGGCTTAACTGACTCAGAGGTGCCAAAGGAAGGACACTGGCAGGTATTACACAAAGAAAGTCACCCCATTCATTCCACAGCCAAGCCTTCGAGAATTTTTGGAGCATCTATAAGTAGCCAAAATTGTTTATCTGATGACTTTGTCAGCTTCACCAGAACAAGCCATCAGACAAGCCGTTTGATGCCTTTCTGCTCACCCGTTTCCTAAGGAAAAGATAAATACAATTCCCCATTCCCAAGCTATCTGTGGTTTCTTTTTCCTTTCTTCTGCCTCTTCTATAAATTCTGTTTTTGTCTTTGTTTCATGACAACATTCTAATAACTGTTTCCCATTTTTATGAGTAAGCATGTGAGCTAACACTCAAATCTCTTATTTACTACTACTAATTAAATATAGTTTTCATCCTAACGTCTGTAGACACATCGTAGCTAGCTTTGAACTATATTCCAGGCAGACACACTTCCATGGAAAGTTTAGCCCTCGAGCCGTTGGAAGACAGGTCCTTCTCAGTCTTTAAATAAAGCCAGTTCCCCGTTGGTGTGTAGGTAACAAACCCGTTGCAATTCTCTGTGTCTAAACCTCTTTCCTCCTCCACTCTGGTCCTTGTGTCTCACCCTCTGCTTCTGGTGGATCTGGGAAACCTGTTGCGCTCTTGCTTTGCTCCAGGATGCTCTTTTGCTCTCAGGAGGGACTCGGGAATGAAGGGTAATGGCCACCGGATCGGAGCCCCTGAGGTGCCAGAGCTTCCCCGGGCTCGGCCATTTGGCTCCCACTGAGGGTCAAGACCTCTCCATCACCGCTCAAGTCCTACCTCAAAACTTTTTCCCTATCTGTCCTCTAAGGCCATTGTTTCCGTGACTTCCATTCTTATACTGAAGTCTTGTCTGTGCGATAGAGAAATCCGCTCTGCAAAAGTCATTAAAACGCCGTTCTTGAGGATCAAACGCAGTGTCCTGGAGATGGGACAAAAATTCCACCTGTGTCCCGCAATTGCTGACAGACCGTCTTACTCCTGCATCACCTAATCCACACCAAGACTGCATAGCTCTATGTGGCTGTGAAAATGGCCACGGAGGCGCGCGTCCACAGCCCCGGAGGGGCGACGTCCGGACTCCTGGGCGGCGGCGGGCGCCCGGGGCTCAGACGCACCCACCCGCCGGCTCCTGCAGCTTCCGGGAGCTGCGATCAGCGGGGGCGACTCCTGCACAGGGGCGCCTAGTCCTGGGAGTGGAAATCCTGCGTGTGATGCGGGACCCCGAAGTCAAACTGTGGGGTCCCAGGGCCCTGGCTTCGGGGGTAGGCGCGGAACCCTGAGCCAGGGCCTCTCCGGAGCCGCAGTCTCCCTGCCTGAGGGGTCGCTGGTGCTTCCCGGAGCCTCTCCCAGTTCAAAACAGTGGGCGTCTGGAATGGTTGTGGCAGGACCTAAGGTTTTCATGGATATGTCGTTACGTCTTCCAACACCCCTCGTTTCCGTAGTGTAGTGGTTATCACGTTCGCCTCACGCGCGAAAGGTCCCCGTATCGAAACCGGGCGGAAACAACCTCTTTTTTCCTCAAACTTACCTTCGTGTTGCAAAAACAAGCAGAGGAGGGGACCGGGCGTGGAGGTGCGGCCGCAGCCGCATTTTCCATTCACAAGAAACGTGGCACAACTTCAGTTACTCAGCCCTAGGCCAGTTACTCGGCCTCGGTTGTCTGCTCTGAGTCACAATGGAGACCGGGACACAGTCAGTGAGTCCAAGGCGGGCGCAGGACTAGGCTGGCTTCGCTTACCTTGAGATCCAGACAGACCCTAACCTTCTCATCTGTCTCTGAAGTATTCTCTACAGGCTGACAAGTATCATGTCTCTAAAAACCAAGAACTTCTTTCCTGTGAAGCACACTTGGCTTCCCCACTCCCAGCACACTTGCACAACAGGTTCATTTGCCTGACGGAGCAAAAGAAAACCAGCCGAAGAAACCGGGTCTCCAGGCAAAGGCACGTAGACGGAGCCTCGTGCTCCCCCGGTCAAGCTGGTCTGGGCACGAAAAGGAGCCTGTACACGTGCCGTTGTCAGGAGAGCCGCTTGAGCCAGGTCAGCGATCAGGGCGCAGACCGGCTCCGCTCCTCACCCCCTCAGACCCAAGGGCGCCCCTTACTCAGAAGGAAACCGAGGTTCGGAAAGAGCACGTCCTTGGCTCTGCCGCACACAGTGCTAAAGCTACACCAGAAGGGAAGACAGACCAGTTCCCCTGTGGTCAGGCCTCAGAGCCCAAAGCGTCCCGAGCGTCCCCCGGGCTGAGAGAGGTGAAGGGTGATGGGCAGCCGGCTGGGGGCTGGGGGCCCTGCACCGCTGCGTTCAGCCCTGGGCCGCTGGGACTCGTCTGCGCTTCTGCTCTCCGCGTCTCAGAAATCGAACCTTTGCTTTCAGAACTGTCACCTGGAGAGGCCAAGTTAGAGCCCTTGTGTGACTCCCCGGTGGCCTGGGGCTAGGAGTAGGCACTTTCACTGGGCTCCGGGATTGGTTCCCCATCAGCGACGTCTCTGGGCACGGCCTCCGCATGCAGGAGTCTTCTCTTCACCCCCAGAGGTGAGGTGGGCCTCAAGCTCCAGACGCAGGGAAGAGCCTCTGCGGGAGGCCAGGCCACAGGGGCCAAGGCATCTACCTCCCAGGCTGCAGAGGTGAGATGTGAGGGGCAGCCTGCGCTCCTCCTCCCTTGTCTCAGAAACCTAATGTCTCACTTTGAGTTTTCATCTAAAGAGAACTTGGGGCTTAGGTTCCAATTGCTGCTTAAAAATAATTGAAACATTCAAAAAAGTTGCAGGCATTGTATTTCGTCACCTAAATGCACCAGTTAGCCATTTCCCACTTTGGGTTTCTCGCTCTTTTTCCACATATTCGTGATTTGCGGCACCCTTTGAGAGTAATTGCAGGCATCTCAGAATCATTTAGTGGACCGCTGTTGCCCCTTTCCTTTCGCAATGTCCCTTGGAACCAGCTGGAGGACTTTTCCTCCAAGGACAGGGGAGGCCTTTGTCCTCTGGAGGAGACCCCTCTTGCCCTTTCAGGAACCTGACACCCGTTTCCTTCAGGCTATAGAGAAGCTTCAGGCGGAGTTTGATTGGGCTCTCCCCTTCTCCCCGACAGTGCAGGCCAGGCCCGCCCTCTGCTTGGAGGAACAGATAGGTTGTCAGTCTCCCCAGCACCATCTGCCCTCCGGACTCCTCCTCGTTGCTTTGGCGGGCAGTGGGGTCTTGAGTCCGCCTGAGCTCTAGCGCTGCCCACCTCTTCAGGGAGACCCTCCAGGGGAGCGCAGCTGCCCCCTTGGCTCCTGCCTGGCTCTCTCTGCCCTGCTGGGATCTTCAAGAGTTGTGACCCGACAAAAAGGTGAAGGATCCTTCCTTGTGGTGCGAGGTTGAGGGGAGCAGGTGGAAAATGAATCAGAGGGAAGGCGAGAGTTCTCAAGACCTTTCCAGAATCCTGCATCTGGCACTGTCAGGTAGGCGGCTGCCCTGTGAGAATGGTGCTTAGTCTTGTCTTGACCTGACCCTGACCTGGTCCTGGGTTCAGTCTGAGTCCAAGCAGACAGAGGCAAGCTGATTCGGGCTGCGTACCCAGTTGTGCCTCTCCCCAAAGTGGGGTAATGACCGAGCTTCTATTTCCGGGATCCCAGTGGAGTCCCAAGGTGCTGTTGATGGGGGTTTTTTTCTTGCACTTCCTTTCTTGCTGAATCTGTGACTCAGAAAAAAAAGAAAAAGGATTTAGCTGTGGATAAATTAGTGGTCTCAGTGCTGGGTACAAGAAAAAAATTCAAGTTGATGATAAGCATGAATCTCAAGTAATTTTAAACACTTTAAAGAATTTTAATAATTGACATATAATGGCATGGAAAATGTTTATGTCGTGTCATATTTCTAACGATGACTCCTTGTATGCATCAGACTGGTTTAGCAATTTTGGCCTAAGAACTACTTTTTGTTGCTGTCGTCCAGACTTTCTAAGAATGTGCAAAATATTGGTGGCATAGTATTCTAGTTTATACAAGTCTTGGACTTCTATTCTCTTCAAAATCCTAACGACACTGAACTGCCTAAATTTCCTACACTGGTTTTACTGGTCAAAAAAGCAAACTTTAACTCCAACCAATATTCAAATTTATAAAATTTTATGATCTGTAAATGAAAGATACCATATAATATCTTCTAAAAGGAGATCAAGTCTTATAATTCTAGAAATCACGATGACTCAATTATTCCACATGCTTCTTTTGAGTAAACGTCTTTAGGTATCATCTAATATATGATCCCAACCTGTCTTTCTTTATTACGTGTCAGCTCAATTTGAGATTTTAAGACCTACCATTCTCTTTAAGTTCTCTGACTGATATTAGATTAAGTTAATTAATGTATATTCTTTGCCTGGAGATCTAATTAAGATAGACATAACAAAACACTGTGTTAATGTAAAGCTGATGATATCATTAGAGATTATAGAGTGACCATATGTTAAGAGGTTAAGAGGAGGTGTGGGTCCCCTTAGGGGGTGTTGGTGAGCTTGGCCATCATCGTCACTTTAACAAATGTACCCACGAGCAATGCCTGCTCCAGGAAGTAAGGAGCTGTCACTGGAGGCCTGCTGTTTTCCTGCGGTGCTTGTTTATTAAAAGAAAAGAAAGAGAGAAAAAAGTCCTGGTTCTTGGTCATGCCTTCCGGATCTAGAGTCATCCGTCTTCCTGTTCTTTGCTGTGCTTCTCTGGTGGTGCTCACCGCTAGCGCCCTTAGGCCTGGGCTGGTGGAAGCACCTGGGAAGAACATGAACCAATTGTGCTCCCACTGCTCCGCCCCCCCCCCTTTTTTTTTTTTTTACTTTTTATTAAGATTATGATAGTTTACAACCTTGTGAAATTTCAGTTGTACATTATTGTCAGTCATGTTGTAGGTGCACCACTTCACACTTTGTGCCCACCCCCTCACCCCCCTTTCCCCTGGTAACTACCAATCTGTTCTCTTTGTCTACATGCTTAACTTCCACCTATGAGTGGAGTCATACAGAGTTTCTTCTTTCTCTATCTGGCTTATTTCACTTAACATAATACCCTCAAGGTCCATCGATGTTGTTGTGAATGGGATGATTTTTATCCTTTTTTATGGCTGAGTAGTATTCCATTGTATATATATACACCATATCTTCTTTATCCAATCATCACTTGATGGGCACTTAGGTTGCTTCCACACCTTGGCTATTGTAAATAATGCTGCAATGAACAAAGGGGTGCATGGGACTTTTGGAATTGCTGATTTCAAGTTCTTTGGATAGATAGCCAGCAGTGGGATGGCTGGGTCATACGATATTTCTATTTTTAATTTTTTGAGAAATCTCCATACCGTTTTCCATAGTGGCTGCACCAGTTTGCATTCCCACCAGCAGTGTATGAGGGTTCATTTTTCTCCACAACCTCTCCAACGCTTGTCACTTTTTGTTTTGTTTATTTTTGCCATTCTAACAGGTGTAAGGTGATATCTTAGTGTAGCTTTGATTTGCATTTCCCTGATGATTAGTGATGATGAGCATCTTTTCATGTGTCTATTGGCTATCCGTATATCTTCTTTGGAGAAATGTCTATTCATGTCCTCTGCCCATTTTTTGATCAGGTTGTTTGATTTTTTTTTTTGTTGAGTTGTGTGATGTCTTTATATATTATGGAGATTAACCCTTTGTCGGATACATAACTTGCAAATATTTTTTCCCATTTAGCTCGTTGATTTTTTTGTTTCAATCCTGTTTTCCCTTGCCTTTAAGAAGGTCTTTAGTCTGATGAAATCCCATCTGTTTATTCTTTCTATTGTTTCCCTTGTCTGAGAAGACATGGTGTCCGAAAAGATCCTTTTGATACTGATGACAAAGAGTGTACTGCCTATATTTTCTTCTGGAAGCTTATGGTTTCAGAACTAATCTTTAGGTCTTTGATCCATTTCGAGTTTATTTTTGTGACTGGTGAAAAAGAATGGTCGATTTTCATTCTTTTACATGTGGCTGTCCAGTTTTCCCAGCACCATTTGTTGAAGAGACTTTCTTTTCTCCATTGTAGGCCCTCAGTTCCTTTGTCGAAGAGTAGCTGTCCATAGATGTGTGGTTTTATTTCTGGGCTTTCAATTCCGTTCCATTGATCTGTGCACCTGTTTTTGTACCAGTAACATGCTGTTTTCATTACTGGAGCTTTGTAGTACGTTTTGAAGACAGGGATTGTGATGCCTCCAGCTTTGTTCTTTTTTCTCAGGATTGCTTTAGCAGTTCAGGGTCTTTTGTTGCCCCATATGAAATTTAGGATTCTTTGTTCTGTTTCTGTAAAGAATGTCATTGGGATTCTGATTGGGATAGTGTTGAATCTGTAGATTGCTTTAGGTAGTATGGAGATTTTAACGATGTTTATTCTTCCAATCCATGTGCATGGAATGTCTTTCCATCTCTTTATGTCGTCATCAATTTCTTTCAGGAAAGTCTTGTAGTTTTCATTGTATAGGTCTTTCACTTCCTTGGTTAAATTTACCCCCAGCTATTTTATTCTTTTTTTTTTGCAATTGTGAACTGGATTGTGTTCTTGAGATCATTCTCTCTTAGTTCATTGTTAGAGTATAGAAATGCTACTGATTTATGTATGTTGATTTTTATACCCTGCAACTTTGCTGTAGTTGTTGATTATTTCCTAGTAGTTTTCCAATGGATTCTTTGGAGTTTTCTATATATAAGATCATGTCGTCTGCAAGAAGTGAGAGTTTCACTTCCTCATTGCCTATTTGGATTCCTTTTCTTTCTTTTTCCTGCCGAATTGCTCTGGCCAAAACCTCCAGTACTATGTTGAATAAGAGTGGTGAGAGTGGACACCCTTGTCTTGTACCTGTTCTCAGAGGGACGACTTTCAGTTTTTGCCCATTGAGTATGATGTTGGCTGTGGGTTTGTCATATATGGGCTTTATTATGTTGAGGTACTTTCATTCTATAGCCATTTTATTGAGAGTTTTTATCATAAATGGCTGTTGGATCTTGTCGAATGCTTTCTCTGCATCTATTGAGATGATCGTGTGGTTTTTGTTTCTCATTTTGTTAATGTAGTGTATCACGTAGACTGACTTGCCGATGTTGAACCATCCCTGTGTCCCTGGTATACATCCCACTTGATCATGGTGTATAATCTTTTGAATGTATTGCTGTATTCGGTTTGCTAAAATTTTGTTGACGATTTTTGTGTCTATGTTCATCAGTGATGTTGTCCTGTAGTTTTCCTTCTTTGTCTTGTCCTTGTCTGGTTTTGGAATCAGGGCTATGTTGGCTTCATAGAATGTATTAGGGAGTGCTCCATCTTCCTCAGTTTTCTGAAATAGTTTGAGAAGGATAGGTATTAAATCTTCTTTCAATGTTTGGTAGAATTCTCCAGAGAAGCCGTCTGCTGCTGGACTTTTATTTTTGGGAGGTTTTTGATTACTGTTTCGATTTCTTTACTTGTCATTGGTCTATTCAGATTCTCTATTTCTTCCTGCTTCAGTTTTGGGAGGTTGTAAGAGTCTAAGAATTTATCCATTTCTTCCAGGTTGTCCAATTTCTTGGCATATAGCTTTTCATAGTATTCTCCTATGATCTTTTGTATTTCTGTGGTATCCGTTTTGATTTCTCCTCTCTCATTTCTAATTTTATTTATTGAGTCTTCTCTCTTTTTTTCTTAGTGAGCCTGGCTAAGGGTTTGTCAATTTTGTTTATTTTTTCAAAGAACCAACTCTTTGTTTCGTTGATCCTTTCGACTGTTTTTTTGGTTTCAATTTCATTTATGTCTGCTCTAATTTTTACTATTTCCCTCCTTCTACTGACTCTGGGCTTCGTTTGTACTTCTTTTTCTAATTTGGTTAGATGTCATTTGAGATTGCTTATCTGAGGTTTTTTTGTTTATTGAGGTGAGCCTGGATTGCAAGGAATTTCCCTCTTAGGACTGCTTTTGCTGCGTCCCAAATGAGTTGGTATGGTGTGTCTTCATTTTCATTTGTCTCCAGATAATATTTGATTTCTTTTTTAATTTCTTCAATGATCCATCGCTTGTTCAGTAGCATGTTGTTTAGTCTCCACATTTTTGCCCCTTTCCCAGCTTTATTCTTGTGATTGATTTCTAGTTTCATAGCATTATGGTTGGAAAACATGCTTGATATTATTTCAACCCTCTTGAATTTGTTGAGGCTTGCTTTGTTTCCCAAGAGACGGTCTATCTTTGAGAGCATTCCATGCGCACTTGAGAAGAATGTGTAACCTGCTGTTTTTGGATGGAGTGTTCTAAATATATCTATTAAGGCCATCTGGCCTAGTTTTTCATTTAATTCTATAATTTCCTTGTTGACTTTCTGTCTGGATGATCTGTCCATTGGTGTTAGTGGGATGTTGAGGTCCCCTACTATTATTGTATTGTTGTTGATATCTCCTTTTAGCTTTGTTAATAGTTGCTTTATGTACTTTGGTGCTCCTGTGTTGGGTGCGTGTATATTTATAAGTGTTATGTCTTCTTGGTGGAGTGTCCCTTTTATCATTATAAACTGCCCCTCCTTGTCTCTCTTTATGTGTTTTGCTTTGAAGCCTACTTTGTCTGATATAAGTATGGCGACACCTGCTTTCTTATGTTCCTTATTAGCTTGGACTGTTGTCTTCCATCCTTTCACCCTGAGTCTGTGTTTGTCTTTGGGGCTGAGGTGTGTTTCCTGGAGGCAGCATATTGGGTCTTGCTCTTTAATCCATCCTGCTATTCTGTGTCTTTTGATTGGAGAGTTCATTCCATTTACATTTAGAGTGATTATTGAAATGTGGGGGCCTAATGCTGCCATCCTATCGCTTGTTTTCTGCTTCTCTTGCATTTGCTTTGTTTCTCGTCCCATGATTTTTGGACTACCAATTCAGGTAGGTAGTTTTCTACATTGGCTTTCTTCTTATTTGTAAGTTGTGTCTTTATCCTTGATATTTGTTTAGTGGTTACCATGTGGTTTGTATAAAACATCTCATAGATGAGATGATCCATTTTCTGATAGCCTCTTATTTGCTTAGATTAAGCTGTTCCATCCCTTTCTTCTTCTCCTTCTAGGTTGTTAGTGTCAGATTTTTTTTTCCCTTCTTGTGTTGTGAGTTTGTGGTTAAAATGACAAGATTATAGTTATTCTTGGTGTTTCCCTTCCTTTTATCTTTAATATTGTACTTGGCCTTTGCTAACCTGTTCTGATGGAGAGCCGCAACTTTCTGATTTTGTCTTTCTACTTATTTCCTTTGTTCTGGGTTTTGTAACCCCTTTACTTTTTTTGTTTTTTTTCAGGTATGAGGGTCTTCCTGAGCATTTCTTGTAGGGGAGGTCTTGTGGTGATGAACTCCCTTAACTTTTGTTTATCTGGGAAAGTTTTTATTTCTCCATCATATTTGAAGGATATTTTCGCTGGATAGAGTATTCTTGGCTGCAAGTTTTTGTCCTTCAGAGTTTTGAATATATCATTCCACTCTCTTCCAGCCTGTAAGGTATCTGCTGAGAAATCTGCTGACAGCCTTATGGGGGTTCCTTTGTAGGTTATTTTCTTCTGCCTTGCTGTCCTTAGTATTTTCTCTTTGTCATTGACTTTTGCAAGCTTCACTACTACATGCCTTGGGGTTGATCTTCTCACATTGATAAAGTTTGGAGATCTATTAGCTTCTGTCACCTGCAGTTCCATCTCTCTCCCCAGGTTTGCGAAGTTCCCAGCCATTATTTCTTTGAACAGGCTTTCTGCCCCTTCTCCTTCTCTTCCCCCTCTCGGATACCTATAATCCTTATGTTGCATCTCCTAATTGAGTCGGCTATTTCTCTGAGAGTTTCTTCATTTTTTTTAGGCTTAGTTCTCTCTCCTCCTCTATCTGCAGCATTTCTATATTCCTATCTTCCAAATTGCTAATTCCATTTTCCATATTATGGACCCTACTGTTCAGAGAGTCCAGATTTTCCTTAATCTCCTCCATTGTGTTCTTCATCTCCAACATTTATGATTGGTTCTTCTTTATAGTATCAAGCTCTATTGTGACATAGCTCCTGAACTCGTTGAGTTGTCTATCTGTGTTCTCTTTTATCTCATTCAGTTTTTAAATGATGGCTATTTTGAATTCATTGTCATTTAGGTTATAGATTTCAGTGTCTTCGGGATTGTTTTCTGGGTACTTGTTGTTTTCCTTCTGTTCTGGAGATTTAATATATTTTTTCATACTGCTTGATGGCGTGGATTTGTGCCTCCACATATAGATAGGGTTGAGTTACTGCTTCCACTCGCTTCTACTGGTGTGGGGGGTGGGGCAGCAGCTGTGTAATCTGCACTGACCAGGATCCCTGTCAGCTGTTGCTGACCAGACCTGGGGCCCTCCTCGTGATCACAGTGGCCTTGTGGGGTCTCACGTCAGCTGTGTGGACAATCGCAAGGGGGCCTCAGGTTGCTGGTGCCTGCTGTCACAGACCACCTAGACATGCTCCCTCCTTAGGGTCTGCAGCGGTGTTATGGGCTTTCACAGCTGCCAGGAGCAGGTTCACCTAGACTCGCAGCTCTGCCACTGTCAGGGCCCACAAGACCTCACTTGTCCACTATGGGCTGCAGCAGAGCTATGGGTATCTACTGCAGTCTGTGGTTAGCTCACCCAGGTGTGTTACTTCTGCCCCAGGGCCTTCCAGCCTTGTGATTGCTGGGCGGGGCCTCTCCACTAATGCTGAGTAGAGGCTTTCCCTGTGGCTGCTGTGGGGCTGTGGATTTTCCCCCTGGACCACAGAGCAGACTCACTGGGACTCCAACCTGCCGTCGGCCACTCAAACGGTCTCTCTGGGTCTCCCTTCCCCGCTCAGGGCCTCAGCAGGACTTTGAGTGTTAGAGGTGGCTGGCGGGTTGCTGCTCAGGCTGGGCAGCTGTTGCCCCAGGGCCTCCCAGCGTTCTGAATACTGGGCGTGGTAGAGGCTTTCCCTGCAGCTGCTGTGGGACCATGGATTTTCGCCTTGGGGTATGGAGCAATCGAGGGGTGCTTAGGTAGGGCTGTAGTCACCTGTTTCCACCATCACACCGCTGACGTGCATGGACGCCAGCCCTGGGTCCGTGGCGATGCTATGAGTGTGTCAGCCAGTAGAAAGTCACTTGCAGGTACTAGGCTGTCTGGTGGTTGGAGAGTTTTCACCTATCTCCACCTCCTCCCCTGGGGGAAGTCCGTCCACCTTCCGATGACGTATAGCAGTGCGGGTCTCTCAGGCATCCTGAGATGCTGTGTGGATATCCTTAGTTGACCGATGAATGTCCAATTAGTTGTAGTTTGAAGAGGGAGAGACAAAGAAAACTGCTCACTCTGCCACGTTGCTGACGTCCTGCTCCGCCCCTTTTTGATGCCTCCAGGTGTCAGTATCTTGGGGCAGGGATCTTCTATTTGCTCAAGATGCAGCATTTCTCCCCGAGCAGGGCCTGCCACCTACTAAACACCTAATGAACACTTGAAGATTGAAGGCATTCTAATGCAAGGTCCTGGAAAGCTGAAAAGGAGGACAAGAAAGTGGGTAAGATTCGGGACAGCCTGGAGTATGAGAGACGGAGAGAGAGACAGACAAACAGACACAGATACATACGTGGAGAGGGAGAGACACGGAGAGAGAGAGAGAGAGAGAATGTCCAAGAACCAGAGTTAGTGTATAAGAGCCAAAGAGGTCTTTTTTTGCTCAAGAAATTCAACAGAAGAACCAAGGGAAGGTGAGCCGACAACTCTAAGGGTCCAGGTCTGCACAAGGTGCGTTGTCAGGTGCAGGGTTCTGTTGTTTTCTATGATTTGTCTCAAACGGGATAATTACTGCTCTCAGAGAGTTTCCAGGCTGGGCACGAGGAGGGGGATCTGAGGCCAACTCCTTGGATTGTGGGCATGAAGCTGGGTGTCCACAGAGAGCAAGGCAGCTAGAGTTCATAGGACAATGATCCAGTGATGAGAGAGATGGACAGAGAGGCAATCCAGGCGGATGTGAAGGGTCTCCCTCGAGTATTCAGCAGAGTAGTGATCAGGGCCCGCTTATGAAGAAACTGCCTGAGGCCAAGGGAAGAGGCTTCTGAAAAGATCATGGAACAGTGCCTGGTGCTCACCCAGGACAGGAAGTCATACTTGCTCCCACCTGCCAGATGGGACTACTCGTAATTCGTGGGCCATTGGGAAGAACACCCAGGAAGGTCTTGTTTCAGTGGTGGGAATAATCAGCCCTAGACGGACCCACATAAAAAATCATAAAAGCAGGATCAAAGGAATCAAACTGTTTAAAAGTCACTTCGCTGTACCCCAGAACAAAACTCAAGAAGATTTATAGGAATACCAAGATAGCCAGTACCCAAGAAGGAAAACTTTCACAACGTCTGGCATCCAATCAAAGAACGCCAGGCGTGCGGAGAGGCAGGAAAACATGATCCTTAAGGAGAAGAATACGCAATCTATGGAAACTGAACCAGAACCGACACAATGTTAAAATTAACAGAGAGGACTTTAAAACAGTTATTCTGACTGTGTCACATACGTCCATGGAGTTAAGTAGAAACGTGGAGCATATACAAATGGACAGAATCAAACTTTAGAGATGGAAACTGTAACACCTGAGATAACAGGCTCGCCAGATGGAATCAACAGCAGTTAGACATTGCAGAAGAAAAGGATCAGGGGACACAAAGCCAAGAACAATTGAAAATGTACAAAATGAAACTCAGTCAAAAAAATTTTTTCTAATACACATCTATCAGTGAATGCTAGGGCAACTTTCAAAGGCCTAATATACGAGTAATTGAGTCCGGGGAAAGACTGGGGATGAAGAAATAATTTTAGAAGAAACGATGGCAGAAAGATTTCCAGTTATAATACAAATTATAAACCCACTGATCCACACAGTGGATCACAATGAACACAATGAATGAGCACAAGAAACATGAAGAAAAGTGCGTCCAGTCACATTATAATTCAATTGCTCGAATCCATTGAAAACGAAAAACTCTCCAAAGCAGCCATGGCAAAATGACATGGTACATACAGAAAACAAAAATAAAGATGATACCAGATTTCTCATCAGAAGCAGTACAAGTGAGAAGACAGTGGAGCAATATCTATAAACGACTGAGGGGAAAAAAGGCAACATGGAATTGTATGCTTCCTCCCCCAAAAAGTCTTTCAAAAATGAAGGTGACTAATGACATTTACAGACATACAAAGGCTGAAAGAATTCATTGCTAGCAGATCCACCCTACAGGAAACGTTGAAGGAGTCCTCCAGGAAGGAGGACGCTGATGCCACATGGAAATCTGCATGTACACGAAGGGATGACGGACAACAGAAATGGTATCTGCACAGGAAAATGTTTAAGATTTTTCTTAGTATTTAAACCTCTCTCAAAACATGGGACAGATTAAACAAAAGTAATAACGATGGATTGTGGGGTTTATACCATGTGTAAAGTGCAGTGCAGGACAACCATGTCATACAGGCGGGCAGGGGAGAAATGTGAAGAGGTATGATACCACTTGAAGGCAGACTGTGGTAAGTTGCAGATGTGTGCTGTGAATCCTAAAGCAGCCGCTGAAATGACGAAGAGTCATAGCGAATAAGCCAACAAAGGAGAGAAATGGAACCATACGGAAGCCGTGTAAACACTATGACAGAGCAATTGCTCTTCCAGGACTCTACCCTATAGAAATACTGGGGCAAGTGGCCAAAGATATGTGTACAAGAATGATGACTACAGCATTATTTGTAATCATAAAATCATAGAACTAACAACTTAAAAAGCATATGGAAAGGGTTAAGTAAATACTAGTCCCAACCAACGATGGAAGAAACTCCATTGTGAAAAAGAACTTCGAGTCACGACGATGTGTGTACTCTCTCAGGGATTTCCGTACTCCCAGAGACCTGTTTTCCTCCTCAGCTCTTCTGTGAGGATCTGTGATGACCTTATGATGTTGACTTAGGTCCCCATTTTATGCACTCTACACAGAGAAGAGGAGGGTACCGGCGGAGGAAGCCTCTCTCCGCCTTTCCCCCCAGAGGATGGGCAGAGTAGAGACAACTACAAACACTTCTCTAGAACCTAAAAAGGTGAGAATCGTCCCTGGGTGGGCTTGAACCACCAACCTTTCGGTTAACAGCCGAACGCGCTAACCGATTGCGCCACAGAGACACGCAGAGGCTCTACCCCCGCCCCCTTCAGGGAGTAGTCACTGATTCAACGCCAGGCGGAGCCACCCGCCCTTGCAGGACAGCAGTGCCGGCTCCAGAGCCTCGGAAAACCCGACAGGCGGAGTCGGCGCAGCGTGTTGATCGCCTTTGAGACCCGTGCGGTGGGTGATTCCGGAGGCAGAAGGGCAGCCGAGCGGCCTCGCCCCGCCTTGCTCCACACCCGCCTCAGATGCCAGCACCAGGGAGACACCTGGGGCCGCGACCCCCGGGCCTGGGCCGAGTGGGGCCCAAGGGAAGCTGAACGCCCGGTGGGCTCCGGTGACAGACGGCTCGTCCCGTTTGCTCCGCCTGCACCCGACCATCTGGGCCGCCGGCGCTCCCCTCACTCCACTCGGCTCCGCTGCGGTGGGGGACGTGGGGGTGGGGAGCCGGGAGGACGGAGTGGGGGTGGTCGAAAGGGGCAAAGGCGAAGAGGCGGGAAAGAAGTGGGGGAGGCGTGGGCGGAGGACCAGGAGACTTCCCAGGAGGCCTGGGCAGAGACGCGGGCCTGATTTGGGGAGGTGAGAGTTGTTACGTTGCTTTTTTCAAGTCGTGTACCGGAATGGAGAGGAAGGAAGGGAGGGGAAAATGGAGAGCGGGCACGAAAGACAAGAACAGGAGCGCCTGCGGTTAGTTGTACAAGAACAAAGCAGCGGAGTCATTGGAATGATGTTACATCGAAATTCACAGACGCAAGGACCGTGATTGCTGCTGGTTCTGCGGCGCGCCCTGATCGTATAGTGGTTAGTACTCTGCGTTGTGGCCGCAGCAACCTCGGTTCGAATCCGAGTCACGGCACTGTGGTCTGCTTTGCCTGGCGTTTCGCTTTTACTTTGCGTTGAATCCCGCACGGGGCTGCGCCCCTTGCCTGGGGGCCAGGGAGCAGCTCTTTCGGCCGGCCACCGGGCGCGAGGCGGTCAGGAGAAGGGAGGGAAACCACAGTGTGCTAACCTGGGGGTGGGGACATTCTCCGTTCCCGTGGCTGAGAGGAAGTAAACTGAAGTAAATGGTTTATCTTCAGTGGTACTCCGAAAGAGGAGCGTCCTTGATGCTCTAAATGCTCAGCAGGAGGCTCAGTGGCACAACTGATGAAAAATACTGTTTCTGTGTTACTCAAAATCTACAGGGCCTTAAAGACCAGATAAAATTGTTCATCAGATAAGTGATACCTCTTCTGTAGACCTGCTTAGCTGGTTAAACCTTGGCTCCTGGGAATCTGTGCTCCGGGGACGTTTTCAATCTTTGGCTATTGTTCTCCTTAGGGCCCTGGTTAATACCTCTGTGGTGCGTTGTATACACTCAAGGATTTTAAATGCCTGTGGGCAGCCACTCATACACTCAGTGGTATCCATCAGGCTCAGACAACTGGAGGAACTCAACAACCACCACATACGTGATGATAATGGTGACCACAGGCCCCTCTGCCCTGACGACTCAACTAACAGAGACAGCGAATATGTGATTCTTTGGTCTGACTACATCCACAGTGGTAACTGAGAGTAACACTGCGCTGGTGGAGCAGGCTGAGAACATGACCAAGATGGGGGAGTTGTTAAAATCAAACACAAATGGAGATCAGACTTGAAAATTCCCTGAGCAGACAAACCCGTGTAGTCATACAGGCAAAAGCTAATGTCGCCTATTTTGCAAAACCAGTGGAACTTCACTAGGGCCACTTCTTATTAATGTCTCTGAAAATCATAACCAAAACTTAAACCGTTCCCTAAAATTGATATGAGGTAACCACTTTAACCAATTCCCTATCGCCGGTAAAACTCTGAGGTTATGGCCCATCCCTGGGAAGAATGATCAGCCACTGCCTCCTCACTCTATGAGCTGCTTTATGACCCTATACCTCTGGGCCTCTTTCTATATTTGGTTTGAGTGCTCCCAGTTCCCACACTGTCTTTTTGTGCACAACAAACTTTTACTTATGACTACTTCAGTGATCCAGTGGTTTTACTTCTGCTAGTTCTAAACTTTGGGCAGGGCCTCAACATTTTCATCTGCCAGATTGGGCCAACAAGAGAACTCCACTTCATACTGTTTTTGACACAGAGTCCCACAGAGGGTCCCTAATCTGCTAAGCTGATCTTTGGGCGCCCTGTTGCACATTGGAGGCTGAGGGAGAGCCGACTTTTTCTGCATAAGAAAGAAGAGGAGGAAGAGGCAGAGATACAGAGAGGGTGAAAAAAACAGGCTGGAACCAGAAAACTGATTTTAGCGTCTGGCACTGGGTATCATATTTTAGAGAAAGAGAAGCCACCGAAGAGCGTATCCAGGGAAGAAGATCTTCCGTGGAAGCAGCAGACACTTGGGGCCATTCTATGATGTTTTCCATTTGTTTATGTATAATTCTTCTTCCCCATCTTTGTAGAAAAGGCATGGGTGAGCTCGATATGTTTGTTTTGTGATTTTGGAATGAATGCTTACACAAAAATCCCTCCTACCGTGCTTCAAATATTCACCCGTGGACCTTCTAGTCTTCTCTTAGGTTCCACCAACTGTGCATTAAACTTAGAATGGGCCCAACTTGGGGACTCTACCTTGGGAAGTGCCATTTAAATTAAGGGGGTGTGAGAGGAATGTGACACTCTCAACAATAGTTGCTTTCCTTACTGTAGGTTGTTGCACATGCTTCCCATCAGATCGATCCCTTCTTCTAAGGAGAGCGATGGGGAAAATAAAACATATTCAGTTGCATCCACAGAAACCTTGGGTAGGGAAGTTCAGGTACTACCAAGTGGGCGGACCAGGGATGGCCTATTCACTGGTACCCAGGGCCATGGCCCTCTGCTTTGACGACTTTGGCAAACTTCAGACGGGACTCCACTCACCTTCACCAGTCACGGGAGACCGCTGTGCCAGAGGAGGTCGACTTCACGCTAACTGTAGATCCCGAAACCTCATAGGATTTTTCTCCTCTTCCCTTTAGTCTCTCTTCCACCTGCCCAGTAAGGGAGGACCCACGGCCTTTCTCTCCTGTGAGGACCCTTTCTGGCTCCCTCTACGGAACTGAAGCGGCCAGCCGGTTTCCCCAAGGTGTCCCTCTCGGCCTGTTTGTCTCCCAGGACGTAACTCCCCGCGGGCGGGACCAGGGGGAGCCTAGAAAACCGTGTGCTGGCTGTGGAGGTCGGGCACCGCGGGTCGGGCACCGCGGGTCCGGCGCCACAGTCAAAGCTCATTCTTTCACCTGCCCCGCTCACCTACTCCTCGGGGATGCCGAGGGAAGTCGAGTAAAGTGGCCCCTAAAGCTTCTCTGCAGGTTGAACCCCAAGAGCTGTGAAGTTCCAGAAGGGGCAAGAGGAACCTCACAGAGCGGAACCACCCCCCTGCCTGGCTGGCCCTCGTGGGCAGGCTCGAAAGAGGCTGATTTCGAGGACAGAGCCAAAGAAAAGTCCTAATGGCAAAAAGACCCATGATCTCGACGTGAAAGTCTCAATTCCTAACGTCCACTTGGGCCCGGAGTGGGGGGCGGGGGGGGGGGGCCGGGGGCGGGGCGGAGAGTTGAATTGACCCCGCACCCTGATCAGGAGAGTCGTCTGGACAAGTTCAGAGACCAGGAACAGGAGGGACTGTGCCCATCGCTGGTTCTCAATCCGGGGCGATTTGGGTCCCCGGTCCACAGGCCCCAGCCCCCTAGAGTGACCCCAGGCCTTGTCTGGAGATACTTTTGATTGTCACGCCTGGGGGGAGGCGGGTGGGAGGGTTTTCCTCTGCCATCAAATCATCAAAGGCCAGGGAGGTCACTAAACATCCTGCAATGCACGGGGAAGCCCTCCCCCCACAAAAAAAGAGCCGATCCTGACTGTCAACCCTGCCGAGGCTGAGAAAACCCGGTGTGGATCAGTGTCCCACACGCCTGACAGACGAGAAAACACGAAATCCTGACTAATTGGATGTGGGGTCTGAGGAAAACTCCGGCGACGGAGAGAACGCCGAGTCTTTCGGTCTGAGCATATGGAAGGATGGAGCTGGCATCGACTAAGGCGGGAAAACTGCAGGTGCAGCGGGTCGTCGCGGGAAGATCCGGCATCCACTTCGGGGCCGCCTGGAAAGGAGATTTGCTTGAAAGCCTTTCCCCTCCACCGTCTGTCTCCGTTCCTGCACGCACCTGAGTCCTTTGGGAGGTTGGAGATGCCAAGGACTCAGGTCTAGGTGTGCGGCCCCTTCTCACCCTGGACGCCTCCCCTCCCCCTCCTCCCGCCAACCTCGGCCACTCCCCGGCCCCCGCGTCCTTCTCTCCTCACGTGGGCGCCTCGCAGAGGCGCGTCTCCAGGGCAGTTCAGAGGTGCCTCCGCGACGAGGCGACTTGCTCTGGCACGGGTGGCCCTGGCGGGCCTCGGGGGCGCTCGGTGCGTCGGCTTCGGGCTCCCTTTTCCGGAGAAAGCAGGGAGGGAAGGGCTTTACGAAAGGATTCCTGGTTTAAGACGTGTGACTGGCTCCCAGAGCCCAAGGCCTCCCGGAGCGCAGAGCAAACGTCCCTCTGGGCGGAAGCAAGGAAGAGCATCACCAACTTCCACTTCCCTGGTGGTCTAGTGGCTAGGATTCGGCGCTTTCACCGCCGCGGCCCGGGTTCGATTCCCGGTCAGGGAATCCTTTTGCACCCTCTGTCCGCACACACGAGCCTTCCTTTCCTCTGCTGAGGGCTCGTGCCCTCTGCTCCTCGCACCGAGTCTTTAACTCCCGCAGAGGAAGGGAAACAAGGGCGGGCCCCTTCTCAGGGCACACCGCTCTTGCTTGTCTCCACGTCAGCCACCGGCAGAAGCGCCTTCACGGGGCTGCGAAGCATCTTGCTCAGGTTTACACAGCCCTGCAGACCCTCAAAGCCCTGTGGGGCTGCACCCGAGGCGGCTCGGACCTGGCTCAGCTCTCTGTGACCGAGACGAGGCCAAGCCCAGGCGGCCTGTTGGTGCGGGCCCTGCAAACGGGCCGGTCGGCCGGGCCTCCCCTTTTATCCTTCGCAGATAAAACGCTTCAGAGGCCTTCGGACGAGAGAGGGGCCCGGAGGCGATGCCCGCGGGGGTTGAGCGGAAGGTGAGCGGTGGGGTCAGGTCCTTGAGGCCTGTCCCGTTTGCGGATTAAGCGGCTAGGGAGCTGACGTTGACTGACCCCACAAAGGCAGCACGTGAAGTAGGCACAAAATGGCAAACTCTTAACTGCTGCTATGAGAGGAACGCAGGAGTAAAAATCAGCACCAGAAATATCAAAACGATGGTACCACAGTCAAATCCCACGGCTATTTCTACAACGGCTGTAGCATGTAAACTGTGTCTCTGAGAGCGTTTTCCACTTTCCCTTCCACCCTCCCTCTGAAGGCCTGTGAAAAGACAAGCCACAGACTGAGAGAAAATATTTGTAAAACATATCTGATTAAAGACTTGTGTCCAAAATATGCAAAGAACTCTAAAACTCAACAAGAAAAATTTTAAAACCCATTTGAAAATGGGCAAAATATTGAACGGACACCTCACCAAAGAAGACAGACAGATCATACAGATGAACAGATGGCAATCCAGTATATGAAAAGATGCTCAACATCATATGTCACTAGGGGATTGCAAGTTGAAACAACAATGGGCTACCACTACACACCAAATGGTTAGAATGGTTAAATCCCGAAAACTAACAATATCAAATGCTGGTGAATTGTGGAGCAATGGAAACCATCATTTGTTGCTCGGGGGACTGCAAAATGGTACAGCCACTTGGGGAGAGAGTCTGGCTGAACATAGTCTTACCGTATGATCCAGCATCGTGATTGTAGGTATTTACTGAAAAATGTTGAAACTTTATATCCATACAGAAATTCGCACACAAACATTTATAACAGCTTTATTCATAATTGGCCCAACCTGGAAGCAACCAAGACATCCTTCAATAGGTGAATGGATTGAACAAACCATGGAATCATTTTAAGCAATAACAAGGAATGGACTACCACAAAAAGGCATGAGAGAATCTTATGTTCATATTGCCAAGTGAAAGATGCCGGTCTGAAAAGACCACACACTGCATGATTCCAACTATATGATATTGTTGAAAAGACAAAGGTAAAAAAAGATCAGTGGTTGCCCAGACTTGGAAGGGAAGGTGAGAAAATGATTAGGTGGAGTACAGGGGATTTTTTTACGGCGTCAAAAGTAATCTGTATGACACGGTAATGGTGGACATGTGGTATCACCGATTTGCCAAAACTCACAGAACTGTAAAAGAGAGTGGACCTTAATGTTAGCTATGAACTTTTGTTAATGATAATGTACCAATATTGGTTCACTCATTGTAACAAATGTATCACATAAATGCAAGATGTTAATAATAGGGGAAGCCGTGAGCAGGGAAGGAGTGAATATGAGAACTCTCTTTGCTATCTGCTCAGTTTTTTTGGTAACCCTAAAATGGTTCTAAACGTAAAGCGTATTAATTAGTACAAAAACAAAGATCTCCTGACCGGATATTTGACCGGTGGAGTCTAAAACAAAAAAGCATGATAAAAATGATTTTTGGACTCTCCACTCGGGGCTCATCCTTGTCCTTAATTTTACCAAGACCGGCAAACTAGGGCCTACGTCCACAGGAAGGTGAGAGGCCCCACTACCCAACTCCCCTCATCTCCACAGGAATTCCTCCCCACAAGCGTCCCCCTGCCCTGGGCCCCTAATGCTTCTCCCAGCGCAGCTTCTGTCCTTCAGTGACCTCTTTCTTGATCCCTGCTCCTCAGTGCCATGTAGCCAAAGGATGGAATAGGACAAAAGATAACAGTAACAATGGTTTTGGTTTCAAGAATTCCAAACTGCAGAGACCCACCAGACCCACCTGTGGCTTCAAAGACGTGCTCTGGCCAAGTGGTGGCTGCTCTGCAGGACAAGCACTAAAGCATGGGTGATCATTTCAGGGCCTGGGAGCGCTGCAGAATCCCTGTGTAGACCAATTCCTTAATGTCTTCTGCCCCGGAATTAACTCAAGGGGTACAGTTGTCCTTTTCCTCCCTTTACCACCGCCACCACTCCCAGGGGCCAGAAACCACCCCTCGTGCCTGTGCAAAAGAGAACCCAGCAGAGAAAGGTATGCACTGGCTGGGAATTAAACCCAGGTCTCCCACAGGGGAGGCGAGGCGAGAATTCTGCCGTTGAACCACCGAAGCCCTGCCCCTCCCCATTACAGTTGGTCTCATCAGGTAGTCTCAGGAAGGACTTTGAAAACACGGTTCTAGAAAGAAGTTCATACAGTCCTCTTTGGTAGACATGCAGAACAAACAGAAAAGACACCAGAGCACAGGCTTGCCTAGGAGACTTAGATCAGGCAATATCATAAACCTCTGGCATTCAAATCATAATACTAGAATTCAAATTCAAATCAAATTTCCTCGCTGATGATGGATTCTCTTTGCCCTCCCATTGCTTGGTGCCTCCCAGACCCTTTCCTCTCAACCTTGAGACAAACATCAATCAGCTCTTTCCCTGATCAGGCAGTCGGGACCCAGGGACTGTTGGGGAGGCACCCGTTTGGGGATGTGCCTGAGTTACTCCAGAAGATCTGGGTGATAACTGAGCTTCTCCCCTCCTGCGCCTCTTTGGAGTCCTTGGAAAAGGCCAAGGATCAAACGGTTCTGCTTTTAAACTCTTGCGTTCCCACCAAAGGGGGAACAAGTGAAAATTTCACTCTCAGATTTCTTCCCTTCCCTACACCCTCCTTGGCCACTTGAGGAGGCCATGCCAGGGGAAAAGAATTTGACTGGATTCCAGGTAGATGCTAGAAGGTTACTCTTCTAGCCAATGTAAGGCTTTTTTTTTTTTTCCCCCTTTGCTTTTGTCTGATGTTCATATTTTCACTCTTTGATTCTTTTGTTCACGATTAGCCTGGTACAGGCCAAGCAGTAACCCGTGCACAATCGCCCCAGGGCCCCAGAGCCTCCCTCCTCCGGTGCCTCTTTTGAGTCCCTAGAAAAGCCCAAGGGTCAACATGATCAGCTGTCAAACTCTGGTGTCTTACAGAGACCCACACAAGAGTCTGAGTATAACTTTCTCTCCAAGATTTATTCCCTTCACCACACCACACCATACCCTTCTCCTCTCCTTTCTGGCTCTTGACTTTTTTTCAACTGTGAAGCTCCACCCAAGATCCTTTCACTACCTTACACTCAAGCAAAACTTTATTCTTGATCACTGTATCCTCTACCCTTTCCGATTGCTCTGCTGGAGTCGCTCTACTTTGTGGATTAACCATTCTGCTGCCTATCTTGCTAAGTTTATTTTCTCGTTTGTCTATCTGTGACTGTGTGTGTGTGTTTGAGAGAGAGAAAGTTTCCTTATTTGATTATCTCTCTCTCTCTCTCATTGTTTAACAGCCTGAGACTATTGAGTATGCTCGGCACTGTGCTACCGCTTGAGAATTTTTTTATTTTTATACACAAACTTGGTTTCCCAGGAACTATGAATCTTTTTCATATGAGAATATGTCTTTGGAAGACAGAGTCAATTAAAATGTGACTTTGTTAGAGCACAAGTCACACCAAAACAAAAGTGGACACTCTGCACACTAAATTCAGTCAGGAGAGTCTTTCCAGAGGAAAAGACTTCTGAACTGAGGCCTGAAGGATGAGAATGATGTTGAAGAAGGACGAGGAAGTTGTGAGAGACCATCCCCTGTAGAGAGAAGCAAGTGCCTGAAAGTGAGAGAGTTCCTGATGTGTCCAGTACTTCACTGTTGCTGGACTTGAGAATTGGCAAGAGACATTCAGATGATGAGGATGAGGGGAGCCAGAGTTTATGTCGTAAAGGTATTACAACATTTTAGTGAAGGAATCTGGGGACACTAGGCGGTGTTAGGCTACAGATATGTCCAGATGTAGGCTGTGGAAGGATCACTCAGGATGCAATGTGGCAAATGGATTGGAGTAGACCAGACTGGCTGTAGGGAGGCTGGCTTTTTATCCAGTTGTATTAATGGGGGTAAGAGTTGACGGATGGAAGAGTGCAGTCATAAAGTGTCAGTAAGGCAGTGGTGCAGCCGATAAAGTTAAGCACTATCTACTGATTACGACAGACATAAATTTCTGTGCTGGGAAGATGAGAGTATATCCAAAAAGGGTAGCAAGTGTGGTTCGGGTGACAGGGTGGTTGGTGGTGAGGGTACGCATACCAGGCAGGGGTAGGAAAAGATTAGGGTGTTGTGTTGGTGATTGATTGAAATGCTTGGGAGAGTGCACTAGAGTTTGGGAGACACTGTGCCTGGGTCTGATCACAGAGTATCGCAGTAGAGGGTGATGTGTGATGCTGACAGGGAACTCACTGGTGCGCTGAGTTTTAGCATTTGTGACTCTGAGACGCGTACGAAGCATTGACTTGTGAATCAGGCGTTGCAAGATGGCAGTGCAGGTTTGTAGTTTAGAGAGAGACGTGGGAATCGATGTAGATCTGGTTGATGGAGGTGGTAACTGAAAGCATGTTGACCAGAACTGATGTGTGTCTTGGGTGTTGGGCAGAGGACAGATAGAGCCAAAGCTCTTCAAGGTCAAAATGACAGTCATTTTCCTTGTTGAGCCCAGGTTTGTGACTCAGCCTCCACCCAGCTCAGCTTCTCAGCAAGAGAACAATGATTGCAGGTCTGCAGCTGCTGTCTTCAAAAAGTCATAATGATTCCTGGTCTCAACATGTAGGGGAGCTCTCCAGGTTCCTTTCTTCAGTTTAATTTCCCCAGGAATAATTGGGGAGAGAAACCTCTCTATATATTTCAATTTCATCCAAGGACCAATATGTTAACATTTCAACCATTAACATTTTTCGGAAACTTGGTCTGCTCCTTAGACAACCCATTCACTGTAGCCTGTGCCTCATGTGCATCTCAGAGTCACAAATGCTAAACCTCAGCGCAACAGGGAGTCCAATTTAGGAGATTAGAGTCTCCCAAACAATTAACATTGACTGCAAACTTAATATTAATTAATCTTTTAATGATTATGATATATCATATATCCATCCAAATGCTTTGAACACCTTACCAAGCAGACACGTGCTGCTGATATAATGATTATGAGTCTGGCTCATTATTCTTGTACAAAAAAACAGTTACAAAGAACTAATCCCATTGACCAAAATGTGTTTCTTCATTATCCCTATTTGATTCTGGCCCTTTCTGTCTTCTAACTCCAATCTAATTCTGCTTCTGCTCCTTATTTCCTCCCTGGATTAGAGTTTTTCTCCCCTAACCTAGCGAGTTAGGTTACTCCCTCAGACCCTCTAAGGCAACAGTGTGAGGTTGACAGTCAGCGGTTCAGGATCCTAAACAAGGGATCTGGATGAATTTCCGATGTTTTTCTGTTATACAGCTGGAAAAGAGTCTTTTTCAGAGTTGTGGTGTGAGCAGACCAAACAGATACTTTGATGCTTTAATTTGAATGTCCCCCCTTTATGCTGTTGCCTGACAGGAGTAAGCCTCTTCCGCAAGCCTTGGCTTCCAGTGCCTTTCTGTCTGTGAGCTCTGTCCAAAGACAACTGTGTGAGCCTCTCCGGGAACTTTTTGTTTTTGTTTTTTTAAAGATTTTTTGTTTGTTTGTTTTTCTCCCTAAAGCCCCCCAGTACATAGTTGTATATTCTTCGTTGTGGGTCCTTCTAGTTGTGGCATGTGGGACGCTGCCTCAGCGTGGTTTGATGAGCAGTGCCATGTCCGCGCCCAGCGAAACACTGGGCCGCCTGCAGCGGAGCGCGCGAGCTTAACCACTCGGCCACGGGGCCAGCCCCCTCTCCGGGAACTTTTTGGTTCCCCCACCTCCCATCCTTCGGCCGCTGTCAAGATTCTTTCTAGAGACCCATCAGGGTCATGTTAACGGGAAGCATTGGTGGTTCAGTGGTAGAATTCTCGCCTCCCACGCGGGTGACCCGGGTTCGATTCCCGGCCAATGCATTATGCCCAATCTCCTTTTACCCACCCCGTCCTTTCACATGCCTCCTCCTTGCTTGCCTGTAGCACGGGCGAGTCTGGTCATTTCCTGGTTCTGGCCGCCAGGAGTTGGAAAATGAGAACTAAAATCCACAGGGCAATTCTCAGCAGAGCACGGTAAGGAGTCTGTCTAAAACGGGGACTTGACAGAGCCCTGGGGCCGCGACGCGCTCGCGAATACGGAGCAGCATTTGGCGTGCAGCGTAGTAACCACCTCGCTCGCGACTTCGTGCCTTTCAAGCCGCAGGTGTTTCCGGTAGGTCTGCGATTTCGAATATTTAGACCTAAGACCCTGGTGACTTTCAGCCTTTCTCCTGGAACATCGCAGGCACCCAAAGAGCCATCGGGTCACTGATTCGCGGGCTGGACCGTGGGCTGACTGCTGGGCCACGTCTCACCGTGGAGCGAGGATCAACAGATGAAGGTCTCGGAAGGAGCACCGCCACGGGGCCCGGCAGTCACCCCAGTGGCGGGGGAGGCGTGTGGGGAGGAACCCGCGTGGACAGGAGGGGAGCTGCGGAGAGGGGGGCCTCGCACAGAGGTGACGGGAGGCCCCTGGCGTCTGTACACCAGACGCCGTGAACCGAGTTTATTAACATCGTCAGCCACCGCGCCTCCGCGTGTCCCCACCGTGGGCCCATCGGTGTTCCGGGAAGGATTCCGTCTACCTGGCAATGTGTGTCAACAGGTGTGAGCCTGAAAATTACACTTTTCAAAAGAGGAAATGAGCGACGGAGTCTGGGGACTGTTTATCCCGTTTTGTTTTATACCGCTTGGACGCTCCCTCGAAAGCACTGCGATTTGAGGGTGACTGCGTTAGACAGACTACCAGTGATTAATTTTCACCCCAAAATCTTGGGAGGAGATTTCATCCAAGGACCAAACTACCCAACTGTAGTTTCAAAGAGAAGATCAGTGACATCTGGGCAGTTTTTATTCTCTTCCTATTTTAAAAATAAACTTGATTTACCCCTTTACTGTTTGCTGGGGGTGGGGGTGGGGGTGGGGTGGGAATCTATCTTTGACTCCCGTCCTTACTCCCAGCTTGCGAGAAGCTTCCTCCATATTCAGGTCATCTTCTCCTCCTTCCCCTCCTCCTCCTTCTCCTCCTAGTCCTCCTCTTTCTCCTCCTCATCCTTGTCCTCCTCCCCTCCCGCCTCCTTTTCCTTTTCCTCCTCTTTCTCCTCTTCCTACCTCTCCTTTTGCTCCTCCTTCTTCAATGGGAGAAAGTGGAGTGGGAGGAAAACCCATGAGGCAAGGAATGCAGGAGAATTTTGTTGGAGAGCTTGGAGGAGAGGAAGGAAAGACGACCTGTGGGTTCTGAAACAAGCATTGGGAAAGCAAAGGAGAGTTTTGGATAGTTATGATTTGGCCTGCAGCCTTTTCAGAGTAGTCAAATAACACCCTCAATGGTTAGACTGCTGGCAAAAATTTTTAAAGGTATTTAACATTGATAGTTCATCACAAGATTGATAAGAGAACAGTGTCTATCATACAAAAGTGCAAAGGGATATATGTGTAAGAATATGCTCTGCACCACTTGTTTCAAAAAATATTTTCTTGATGTCATTTGGTTTATAAAATTGTGTAATTTCAGGTGTACATTATCATACTTCAGTTTCTGTGTGGACTGCATCGTGCCCACCACCAATAGTCTAGTTTTTATCAATCACCATACATATGTCTGTATCACTAGTTTTGATAATAAAATAACCAAAACAATTTCTTATTCAACAATTACATAGTGTTTAAATGTATATTAATATATTCAGACAATGAACTGTTAAAAGAGAAAGAGTTACACAATCCTGATGATTCAGATAATGTTACCAGTAAAAATAAGATCACAATTATTGAGCATTTGTGGCAACCTTACATATATTTCTTTATTTGAAGTTCAGAACAACCCAAGTAAATGTGTAATCTGTAGTGGAGAGTGACAGGTTCTGTCATAAAAGGAAGATAGGCACTCAAGGAACACCAGAATAGAAGACCCAGAGGAGGACAAGAAGGAGGACTAAAGAGAAGGAAGAGGAAGAGACCAAGCCATGTGAGGTGTCCAAAGCAGCTGGATAAGCCTGGTGGAGAGAGGACAGCCTTGCTGTACAAGCCTCTCTGTGACCACAGACATTGAGGCTGCCTTCTTGGAAGACCCTCCTTCTTTCCTCTTGTCTCAAATGAGATGCTGAAGAGTGCATCTTCCTAGATCATTTCTCCCCTCTCCAAGGACCTCTGAGGGAAGGATGGGCTGACAGAAGCATTGCTCCAAAGTGGTCCAGTGTGCAGAGTCTGTGCTTTTGCTGTAGCATTTTCCATGTGTCTCTTCTGGGTAAGAGCAGAACCCACAGGATATTCCTGCCAGTTCCTGAGGAGTGGTGGAGAGATGCCAACTTAGCCAGCTCCATAGGTGTCATGCAACACAGGCCCCTCAAAGAGGAATGAGGTTTCCAGGCTACTGAGCCAGGCCCCTCGATGGGCCAATGCAGGAGAACTAGCCAGGAAACTGGTTGCCTCCTGCTCCCCGCAGATTCTCTCTCCTCCTGTTGTTCAAAGAACGAGGATCCAACTCCCTCCCCAAGCACTGGAGAGTCAGCTCGGTCATTTTTCAGACTAGTAGGCCTCATTGTCCCTGAGAACACATCGAGAGTGGAAGAGAAGGAGGGAGAGTGGTAGCCCAGTGAGAGGTGAGAAGCACCTGGCTAGTTCAGGCAGGGAGAAGGCAAGCTGGACCTAGGAACTTTCCTGAGAAGTCAGGTCTGTGGGTCTCCTTACTCCAGGAAGGGGTGACTCCTTCCATCCTGTCCCCAAAGGGACTATAGAGATATCTTCTCATCCCATGGGAAGGCTTTCGTATCATATTTGCCTTCTGCATGCCAGCAGTCTAACCATTGAGGGTGTTATTTGACTACTCTGAAAAGGCTGCAGGCCAAATCATAACTATCCAAAACTCTCCTTTGCTTTCCCAATGCTTGTTTCAGAACCCACAGGTCGTCTTTCCTTCCTCTCCTCCAAGCTCTCCAACAAAATTCTCCTGCATTCCTTGCCTCATGGGTTTTCCTCCCACTCCACTTTCTCCCATTGAAGAAGGAGGAGCAAAAGGAGAGGTAGGAAGAGGAGAAAGAGGAGGAAAAGGAAAAGGAGGCGGGAGGGGAGGAGGACAAGGATGAGGAGGAGAAAGAGGAGGACTAGGAGGAGAAGGAGGAGGAGGGGAAGGAGGAGAAGATGACCTGAATATGGAGGAAGCTTCTCGCAAGCTGGGAGTAAGGACGGGAGTCAAAGATAGATTCCCACCCCACCCCCACCCCCACCCCCAGCAAACAGTAAAGGGGTAAATCAAGTTTATTTTTAAAATAGGAAGAGAATAAAAACTGCCCAGATGTCACTGATCTTCTCTTTGAAACTACAGTTGGGTAGTTTGGTCCTTGGATGAAATCTCCTCCCAAGATTTTGGGGTGAAAATTAATCACTGGTAGTCTGTCTAACGCAGTCACCCTCAAATCGCAGTGCTTTCGAGGGAGCGTCCAAGCGGTATAAAACAAAACGGGATAAACAGTCCCCAGACTCCGTCGCTCATTTCCTCTTTTGAAAAGTGTAATTTTCAGGCTCACACCTGTTGACACACATTGCCAGGTAGACGGAATCCTTCCCGGAACACCGATGGGCCCACGGTGGGGACACGCGGAGGCGCGGTGGCTGACGATGTTAATAAACTCGGTTCACGGCGTCTGGTGTACAGACGCCAGGGGCCTCCCGTCACCTCTGTGCGAGGCCCCCCTCTCCGCAGCTCCCCTCCTGTCCACGCGGGTTCCTCCCCACACGCCTCCCCCGCCACTGGGGTGACTGCCGGGCCCCGTGGCGGTGCTCCTTCCGAGACCTTCATCTGTTGATCCTCGCTCCACGGTGAGACGTGGCCCAGCAGTCAGCCCACGGTCCAGCCCGCGAATCAGTGACCCGATGGCTCTTTGGGTGCCTGCGATGTTCCAGGAGAAAGGCTGAAAGTCACCAGGGTCTTAGGTCTAAATATTCGAAATCGCAGACCTACCGGAAACACCTGCGGCTTGAAAGGCACGAAGTCGCGAGCGAGGTGGTTACTACGCTGCACGCCAAATGCTGCTCCGTATTCGCGAGCGCGTCGCGGCCCCAGGGCTCTGTCAAGTCCCCGTTTTAGACAGACTCCTTACCGTGCTCTGCTGAGAATTGCCCTGTGGATTTTAGTTCTCATTTTCCAACTCCTGGCGGCCAGAACCAGGAAATGACCAGACTCGCCCGTGCTACAGGCAAGCAAGGAGGAGGCATGTGAAAGGACGGGGTGGGTAAAAGGAGATTGGGCATAATGCATTGGCCGGGAATCGAACCCGGGTCACCCGCGTGGGAGGCGAGAATTCTACCACTGAACCACCAATGCTTCCCGTTAACATGACCCTGATGGGTCTCTAGAAAGAATCTTGACAGCGGCCGAAGGATGGGAGGTGGGGGAACCAAAAAGTTCCCGGAGAGGGGGCTGGCCCCGTGGCCGAGTGGTTAAGCTCGCGCGCTCCGCTGCAGGCGGCCCAGTGTTTCGCTGGGCGCGGACATGGCACTGCTCATCAAACCACGCTGAGGCAGCGTCCCACATGCCACAACTAGAAGGACCCACAACGAAGAATATACAACTATGTACTGGGGGGCTTTAGGGAGAAAAACAAACAAACAAAAAATCTTTAAAAAAACAAAAACAAAAAGTTCCCGGAGAGGCTCACACAGTTGTCTTTGGACAGAGCTCACAGACAGAAAGGCACTGGAAGCCAAGGCTTGCGGAAGAGGCTTACTCCTGTCAGGCAACAGCATAAAGGGGGGACATTCAAATTAAAGCATCAAAGTATCTGTTTGGTCTGCTCACACCACAACTCTGAAAAAGACTCTTTTCCAGCTGTATAACAGAAAAACATCGGAAATTCATCCAGATCCCTTGTTTAGGATCCTGAACCGCTGACTGTCAACCTCACACTGTTGCCTTAGAGGGTCTGAGGGAGTAACCTAACTCGCTAGGTTAGGGGAGAAAAACTCTAATCCAGGGAGGAAATAAGGAGCAGAAGCAGAATTAGATTGGAGTTAGAAGACAGAAAGGGCCAGAATCAAATAGGGATAATGAAGAAACACATTTTGGTCAATGGGATTAGTTCTTTGTAACTGTTTTTTTGTACAAGAATAATGAGCCAGACTCATAATCATTATATCAGCAGCACGTGTCTGCTTGGTAAGGTGTTCAAAGCATTTGGATGGATATATGATATATCATAATCATTAAAAGATTAATTAATATTAAGTTTGCAGTCAATGTTAATTGTTTGGGAGACTCTAATCTCCTAAATTGGACTCCCTGTTGCGCTGAGGTTTAGCATTTGTGACTCTGAGATGCACATGAGGCACAGGCTACAGTGAATGGGTTGTCTAAGGAGCAGACCAAGTTTCCGAAAAATGTTAATGGTTGAAATGTTAACATATTGGTCCTTGGATGAAATTGAAATATATAGAGAGGTTTCTCTCCCCAATTATTCCTGGGGAAATTAAACTGAAGAAAGGAACCTGGAGAGCTCCCCTACATGTTGAGACCAGGAATCATTATGACTTTTTGAAGACAGCAGCTGCAGACCTGCAATCATTGTTCTCTTGCTGAGAAGCTGAGCTGGGTGGAGGCTGAGTCACAAACCTGGGCTCAACAAGGAAAATGACTGTCATTTTGACCTTGAAGAGCTTTGGCTCTATCTGTCCTCTGCCCAACACCCAAGACACACATCAGTTCTGGTCAACATGCTTTCAGTTACCACCTCCATCAACCAGATCTACATCGATTCCCACGTCTCTCTCTAAACTACAAACCTGCACTGCCATCTTGCAACGCCTGATTCACAAGTCAATGCTTCGTACGCGTCTCAGAGTCACAAATGCTAAAACTCAGCGCACCAGTGAGTTCCCTGTCAGCATCACACATCACCCTCTACTGCGATACTCTGTGATCAGACCCAGGCACAGTGTCTCCCAAACTCTAGTGCACTCTCCCAAGCATTTCAATCAATCACCAACACAACACCCTAATCTTTTCCTACCCCTGCCTGGTATGCGTACCCTCACCACCAACCACCCTGTCACCCGAACCACACTTGCTACCCTTTTTGGATATACTCTCATCTTCCCAGCACAGAAATTTATGTCTGTCGTAATCAGTAGATAGTGCTTAACTTTATCGGCTGCACCACTGCCTTACTGACACTTTATGACTGCACTCTTCCATCCGTCAACTCTTACCCCCATTAATACAACTGGATAAAAAGCCAGCCTCCCTACAGCCAGTCTGGTCTACTCCAATCCATTTGCCACATTGCATCCTGAGTGATCCTTCCACAGCCTACATCTGGACATATCTGTAGCCTAACACCGCCTAGTGTCCCCAGATTCCTTCACTAAAATGTTGTAATACCTTTACGACATAAACTCTGGCTCCCCTCATCCTCATCATCTGAATGTCTCTTGCCAATTCTCAAGTCCAGCAACAGTGAAGTACTGGACACATCAGGAACTCTCTCACTTTCAGGCACTTGCTTCTCTCTACAGGGGATGGTCTCTCACAACTTCCTCGTCCTTCTTCAACATCATTCTCATCCTTCAGGCCTCAGTTCAGAAGTCTTTTCCTCTGGAAAGACTCTCCTGACTGAATTTAGTGTGCAGAGTGTCCACTTTTGTTTTGGTGTGACTTGTGCTCTAACAAAGTCACATTTTAATTGACTCTGTCTTCCAAAGACATATTCTCATATGAAAAAGATTCATAGTTCCTGGGAAACCAAGTTTGTGTATAAAAATAAAAAAATTCTCAAGCGGTAGCACAGTGCCGAGCATACTCAATAGTCTCAGGCTGTTAAACAATGAGAGAGAGAGAGAGATAATCAAATAAGGAAACTTTCTCTCTCTCAAACACACACACACAGTCACAGATAGACAAACGAGAAAATAAACTTAGCAAGATAGGCAGCAGAATGGTTAATCCACAAAGTAGAGCGACTCCAGCAGAGCAATCGGAAAGGGTAGAGGATACAGTGATCAAGAATAAAGTTTTGCTTGAGTGTAAGGTAGTGAAAGGATCTTGGGTGGAGCTTCACAGTTGAAAAAAAGTCAAGAGCCAGAAAGGAGAGGAGAAGGGTATGGTGTGGTGTGGTGAAGGGAATAAATCTTGGAGAGAAAGTTATACTCAGACTCTTGTGTGGGTCTCTGTAAGACACCAGAGTTTGACAGCTGATCATGTTGACCCTTGGGCTTTTCTAGGGACTCAAAAGAGGCACCGGAGGAGGGAGGCTCTGGGGCCCTGGGGCGATTGTGCACGGGTTACTGCTTGGCCTGTACCAGGCTAATCGTGAACAAAAGAATCAAAGAGTGAAAATATGAACATCAGACAAAAGCAAAGGGGGAAAAAAAAAAAGCCTTACATTGGCTAGAAGAGTAACCTTCTAGCATCTACCTGGAATCCAGTCAAATTCTTTTCCCCTGGCATGGCCTCCTCAAGTGGCCAAGGAGGGTGTAGGGAAGGGAAGAAATCTGAGAGTGAAATTTTCACTTGTTCCCCCTTTGGTGGGAACGCAAGAGTTTAAAAGCAGAACCGTTTGATCCTTGGCCTTTTCCAAGGACTCCAAAGAGGCGCAGGAGGGGAGAAGCTCAGTTATCACCCAGATCTTCTGGAGTAACTCAGGCACATCCCCAAACGGGTGCCTCCCCAACAGTCCCTGGGTCCCGACTGCCTGATCAGGGAAAGAGCTGATTGATGTTTGTCTCAAGGTTGAGAGGAAAGGGTCTGGGAGGCACCAAGCAATGGGAGGGCAAAGAGAATCCATCATCAGCGAGGAAATTTGATTTGAATTTGAATTCTAGTATTATGATTTGAATGCCAGAGGTTTATGATATTGCCTGATCTAAGTCTCCTAGGCAAGCCTGTGCTCTGGTGTCTTTTCTGTTTGTTCTGCATGTCTACCAAAGAGGACTGTATGAACTTCTTTCTAGAACCGTGTTTTCAAAGTCCTTCCTGAGACTACCTGATGAGACCAACTGTAATGGGGAGGGGCAGGGCTTCGGTGGTTCAACGGCAGAATTCTCGCCTCGCCTCCCCTGTGGGAGACCTGGGTTTAATTCCCAGCCAGTGCATACCTTTCTCTGCTGGGTTCTCTTTTGCACAGGCACGAGGGGTGGTTTCTGGCCCCTGGGAGTGGTGGCGGTGGTAAAGGGAGGAAAAGGACAACTGTACCCCTTGAGTTAATTCCGGGGCAGAAGACATTAAGGAATTGGTCTACACAGGGATTCTGCAGCGCTCCCAGGCCCTGAAATGATCACCCATGCTTTAGTGCTTGTCCTGCAGAGCAGCCACCACTTGGCCAGAGCACGTCTTTGAAGCCACAGGTGGGTCTGGTGGGTCTCTGCAGTTTGGAATTCTTGAAACCAAAACCATTGTTACTGTTATCTTTTGTCCTATTCCATCCTTTGGCTACATGGCACTGAGGAGCAGGGATCAAGAAAGAGGTCACTGAAGGACAGAAGCTGCGCTGGGAGAAGCATTAGGGGCCCAGGGCAGGGGGACGCTTGTGGGGAGGAATTCCTGTGGAGATGAGGGGAGTTGGGTAGTGGGGCCTCTCACCTTCCTGTGGACGTAGGCCCTAGTTTGCCGGTCTTGGTAAAATTAAGGACAAGGATGAGCCCCGAGTGGAGAGTCCAAAAATCATTTTTATCATGCTTTTTTGTTTTAGACTCCACCGGTCAAATATCCGGTCAGGAGATCTTTGTTTTTGTACTAATTAATACGCTTTACGTTTAGAACCATTTTAGGGTTACCAAAAAAACTGAGCAGATAGCAAAGAGAGTTCTCATATTCACTCCTTCCCTGCTCACGGCTTCCCCTATTATTAACATCTTGCATTTATGTGATACATTTGTTACAATGAGTGAACCAATATTGGTACATTATCATTAACAAAAGTTCATAGCTAACATTAAGGTCCACTCTCTTTTACAGTTCTGTGAGTTTTGGCAAATCGGTGATACCACATGTCCACCATTACCGTGTCATACAGATTACTTTTGACGCCGTAAAAAAATCCCCTGTACTCCACCTAATCATTTTCTCACCTTCCCTTCCAAGTCTGGGCAACCACTGATCTTTTTTTACCTTTGTCTTTTCAACAATATCATATAGTTGGAATCATGCAGTGTGTGGTCTTTTCAGACCGGCATCTTTCACTTGGCAATATGAACATAAGATTCTCTCATGCCTTTTTGTGGTAGTCCATTCCTTGTTATTGCTTAAAATGATTCCATGGTTTGTTCAATCCATTCACCTATTGAAGGATGTCTTGGTTGCTTCCAGGTTGGGCCAATTATGAATAAAGCTGTTATAAATGTTTGTGTGCGAATTTCTGTATGGATATAAAGTTTCAACATTTTTCAGTAAATACCTACAATCACGATGCTGGATCATACGGTAAGACTATGTTCAGCCAGACTCTCTCCCCAAGTGGCTGTACCATTTTGCAGTCCCCCGAGCAACAAATGATGGTTTCCATTGCTCCACAATTCACCAGCATTTGATATTGTTAGTTTTCGGGATTTAACCATTCTAACCATTTGGTGTGTAGTGGTAGCCCATTGTTGTTTCAACTTGCAATCCCCTAGTGACATATGATGTTGAGCATCTTTTCATATACTGGATTGCCATCTGTTCATCTGTATGATCTGTCTGTCTTCTTTGGTGAGGTGTCCGTTCAATATTTTGCCCATTTTCAAATGGGTTTTAAAATTTTTCTTGTTGAGTTTTAGAGTTCTTTGCATATTTTGGACACAAGTCTTTAATCAGATATGTTTTACAAATATTTTCTCTCAGTCTGTGGCTTGTCTTTTCACAGGCCTTCAGAGGGAGGGTGGAAGGGAAAGTGGAAAACGCTCTCAGAGACACAGTTTACATGCTACAGCCGTTGTAGAAATAGCCGTGGGATTTGACTGTGGTACCATCGTTTTGATATTTCTGGTGCTGATTTTTACTCCTGCGTTCCTCTCATAGCAGCAGTTAAGAGTTTGCCATTTTGTGCCTACTTCACGTGCTGCCTTTGTGGGGTCAGTCAACGTCAGCTCCCTAGCCGCTTAATCCGCAAACGGGACAGGCCTCAAGGACCTGACCCCACCGCTCACCTTCCGCTCAACCCCCGCGGGCATCGCCTCCGGGCCCCTCTCTCGTCCGAAGGCCTCTGAAGCGTTTTATCTGCGAAGGATAAAAGGGGAGGCCCGGCCGACCGGCCCGTTTGCAGGGCCCGCACCAACAGGCCGCCTGGGCTTGGCCTCGTCTCGGTCACAGAGAGCTGAGCCAGGTCCGAGCCGCCTCGGGTGCAGCCCCACAGGGCTTTGAGGGTCTGCAGGGCTGTGTAAACCTGAGCAAGATGCTTCGCAGCCCCGTGAAGGCGCTTCTGCCGGTGGCTGACGTGGAGACAAGCAAGAGCGGTGTGCCCTGAGAAGGGGCCCGCCCTTGTTTCCCTTCCTCTGCGGGAGTTAAAGACTCGGTGCGAGGAGCAGAGGGCACGAGCCCTCAGCAGAGGAAAGGAAGGCTCGTGTGTGCGGACAGAGGGTGCAAAAGGATTCCCTGACCGGGAATCGAACCCGGGCCGCGGCGGTGAAAGCGCCGAATCCTAGCCACTAGACCACCAGGGAAGTGGAAGTTGGTGATGCTCTTCCTTGCTTCCGCCCAGAGGGACGTTTGCTCTGCGCTCCGGGAGGCCTTGGGCTCTGGGAGCCAGTCACACGTCTTAAACCAGGAATCCTTTCGTAAAGCCCTTCCCTCCCTGCTTTCTCCGGAAAAGGGAGCCCGAAGCCGACGCACCGAGCGCCCCCGAGGCCCGCCAGGGCCACCCGTGCCAGAGCAAGTCGCCTCGTCGCGGAGGCACCTCTGAACTGCCCTGGAGACGCGCCTCTGCGAGGCGCCCACGTGAGGAGAGAAGGACGCGGGGGCCGGGGAGTGGCCGAGGTTGGCGGGAGGAGGGGGAGGGGAGGCGTCCAGGGTGAGAAGGGGCCGCACACCTAGACCTGAGTCCTTGGCATCTCCAACCTCCCAAAGGACTCAGGTGCGTGCAGGAACGGAGACAGACGGTGGAGGGGAAAGGCTTTCAAGCAAATCTCCTTTCCAGGCGGCCCCGAAGTGGATGCCGGATCTTCCCGCGACGACCCGCTGCACCTGCAGTTTTCCCGCCTTAGTCGATGCCAGCTCCATCCTTCCATATGCTCAGACCGAAAGACTCGGCGTTCTCTCCGTCGCCGGAGTTTTCCTCAGACCCCACATCCAATTAGTCAGGATTTCGTGTTTTCTCGTCTGTCAGGCGTGTGGGACACTGATCCACACCGGGTTTTCTCAGCCTCGGCAGGGTTGACAGTCAGGATCGGCTCTTTTTTTGTGGGGGGAGGGCTTCCCCGTGCATTGCAGGATGTTTAGTGACCTCCCTGGCCTTTGATGATTTGATGGCAGAGGAAAACCCTCCCACCCGCCTCCCCCCAGGCGTGACAATCAAAAGTATCTCCAGACAAGGCCTGGGGTCACTCTAGGGGGCTGGGGCCTGTGGACCGGGGACCCAAATCGCCCCGGATTGAGAACCAGCGATGGGCACAGTCCCTCCTGTTCCTGGTCTCTGAACTTGTCCAGACGACTCTCCTGATCAGGGTGCGGGGTCAATTCAACTCTCCGCCCCGCCCCCGGCCCCCCCCCCCCGCCCCCCACTCCGGGCCCAAGTGGACGTTAGGAATTGAGACTTTCACGTCGAGATCATGGGTCTTTTTGCCATTAGGACTTTTCTTTGGCTCTGTCCTCGAAATCAGCCTCTTTCGAGCCTGCCCACGAGGGCCAGCCAGGCAGGGGGGTGGTTCCGCTCTGTGAGGTTCCTCTTGCCCCTTCTGGAACTTCACAGCTCTTGGGGTTCAACCTGCAGAGAAGCTTTAGGGGCCACTTTACTCGACTTCCCTCGGCATCCCCGAGGAGTAGGTGAGCGGGGCAGGTGAAAGAATGAGCTTTGACTGTGGCGCCGGACCCGCGGTGCCCGACCCGCGGTGCCCGACCTCCACAGCCAGCACACGGTTTTCTAGGCTCCCCCTGGTCCCGCCCGCGGGGAGTTACGTCCTGGGAGACAAACAGGCCGAGAGGGACACCTTGGGGAAACCGGCTGGCCGCTTCAGTTCCGTAGAGGGAGCCAGAAAGGGTCCTCACAGGAGAGAAAGGCCGTGGGTCCTCCCTTACTGGGCAGGTGGAAGAGAGACTAAAGGGAAGAGGAGAAAAATCCTATGAGGTTTCGGGATCTACAGTTAGCGTGAAGTCGACCTCCTCTGGCACAGCGGTCTCCCGTGACTGGTGAAGGTGAGTGGAGTCCCGTCTGAAGTTTGCCAAAGTCGTCAAAGCAGAGGGCCATGGCCCTGGGTACCAGTGAATAGGCCATCCCTGGTCCGCCCACTTGGTAGTACCTGAACTTCCCTACCCAAGGTTTCTGTGGATGCAACTGAATATGTTTTATTTTCCCCATCGCTCTCCTTAGAAGAAGGGATCGATCTGATGGGAAGCATGTGCAACAACCTACAGTAAGGAAAGCAACTATTGTTGAGAGTGTCACATTCCTCTCACACCCCCTTAATTTAAATGGCACTTCCCAAGGTAGAGTCCCCAAGTTGGGCCCATTCTAAGTTTAATGCACAGTTGGTGGAACCTAAGAGAAGACTAGAAGGTCCACGGGTGAATATTTGAAGCACGGTAGGAGGGATTTTTGTGTAAGCATTCATTCCAAAATCACAAAACAAACATATCGAGCTCACCCATGCCTTTTCTACAAAGATGGGGAAGAAGAATTATACATAAACAAATGGAAAACATCATAGAATGGCCCCAAGTGTCTGCTGCTTCCACGGAAGATCTTCTTCCCTGGATACGCTCTTCGGTGGCTTCTCTTTCTCTAAAATATGATACCCAGTGCCAGACGCTAAAATCAGTTTTCTGGTTCCAGCCTGTTTTTTTCACCCTCTCTGTATCTCTGCCTCTTCCTCCTCTTCTTTCTTATGCAGAAAAAGTCGGCTCTCCCTCAGCCTCCAATGTGCAACAGGGCGCCCAAAGATCAGCTTAGCAGATTAGGGACCCTCTGTGGGACTCTGTGTCAAAAACAGTATGAAGTGGAGTTCTCTTGTTGGCCCAATCTGGCAGATGAAAATGTTGAGGCCCTGCCCAAAGTTTAGAACTAGCAGAAGTAAAACCACTGGATCACTGAAGTAGTCATAAGTAAAAGTTTGTTGTGCACAAAAAGACAGTGTGGGAACTGGGAGCACTCAAACCAAATATAGAAAGAGGCCCAGAGGTATAGGGTCATAAAGCAGCTCATAGAGTGAGGAGGCAGTGGCTGATCATTCTTCCCAGGGATGGGCCATAACCTCAGAGTTTTACCGGCGATAGGGAATTGGTTAAAGTGGTTACCTCATATCAATTTTAGGGAACGGTTTAAGTTTTGGTTATGATTTTCAGAGACATTAATAAGAAGTGGCCCTAGTGAAGTTCCACTGGTTTTGCAAAATAGGCGACATTAGCTTTTGCCTGTATGACTACACGGGTTTGTCTGCTCAGGGAATTTTCAAGTCTGATCTCCATTTGTGTTTGATTTTAACAACTCCCCCATCTTGGTCATGTTCTCAGCCTGCTCCACCAGCGCAGTGTTACTCTCAGTTACCACTGTGGATGTAGTCAGACCAAAGAATCACATATTCGCTGTCTCTGTTAGTTGAGTCGTCAGGGCAGAGGGGCCTGTGGTCACCATTATCATCACGTATGTGGTGGTTGTTGAGTTCCTCCAGTTGTCTGAGCCTGATGGATACCACTGAGTGTATGAGTGGCTGCCCACAGGCATTTAAAATCCTTGAGTGTATACAACGCACCACAGAGGTATTAACCAGGGCCCTAAGGAGAACAATAGCCAAAGATTGAAAACGTCCCCGGAGCACAGATTCCCAGGAGCCAAGGTTTAACCAGCTAAGCAGGTCTACAGAAGAGGTATCACTTATCTGATGAACAATTTTATCTGGTCTTTAAGGCCCTGTAGATTTTGAGTAACACAGAAACAGTATTTTTCATCAGTTGTGCCACTGAGCCTCCTGCTGAGCATTTAGAGCATCAAGGACGCTCCTCTTTCGGAGTACCACTGAAGATAAACCATTTACTTCAGTTTACTTCCTCTCAGCCACGGGAACGGAGAATGTCCCCACCCCCAGGTTAGCACACTGTGGTTTCCCTCCCTTCTCCTGACCGCCTCGCGCCCGGTGGCCGGCCGAAAGAGCTGCTCCCTGGCCCCCAGGCAAGGGGCGCAGCCCCGTGCGGGATTCAACGCAAAGTAAAAGCGAAACGCCAGGCAAAGCAGACCACAGTGCCGTGACTCGGATTCGAACCGAGGTTGCTGCGGCCACAACGCAGAGTACTAACCACTATACGATCAGGGCGCGCCGCAGAACCAGCAGCAATCACGGTCCTTGCGTCTGTGAATTTCGATGTAACATCATTCCAATGACTCCGCTGCTTTGTTCTTGTACAACTAACCGCAGGCGCTCCTGTTCTTGTCTTTCGTGCCCGCTCTCCATTTTCCCCTCCCTTCCTTCCTCTCCATTCCGGTACACGACTTGAAAAAAGCAACGTAACAACTCTCACCTCCCCAAATCAGGCCCGCGTCTCTGCCCAGGCCTCCTGGGAAGTCTCCTGGTCCTCCGCCCACGCCTCCCCCACTTCTTTCCCGCCTCTTCGCCTTTGCCCCTTTCGACCACCCCCACTCCGTCCTCCCGGCTCCCCACCCCCACGTCCCCCACCGCAGCGGAGCCGAGTGGAGTGAGGGGAGCGCCGGCGGCCCAGATGGTCGGGTGCAGGCGGAGCAAACGGGACGAGCCGTCTGTCACCGGAGCCCACCGGGCGTTCAGCTTCCCTTGGGCCCCACTCGGCCCAGGCCCGGGGGGTCGCGGCCCCAGGTGTCTCCCTGGTGCTGGCATCTGAGGCGGGTGTGGAGCAAGGCGGGGCGAGGCCGCTCGGCTGCCCTTCTGCCTCCGGAATCACCCACCGCACGGGTCTCAAAGGCGATCAACACGCTGCGCCGACTCCGCCTGTCGGGTTTTCCGAGGCTCTGGAGCCGGCACTGCTGTCCTGCAAGGGCGGGTGGCTCCGCCTGGCGTTGAATCAGTGACTACTCCCTGAAGGGGGCGGGGGTAGAGCCTCTGCGTGTCTCTGTGGCGCAATCGGTTAGCGCGTTCGGCTGTTAACCGAAAGGTTGGTGGTTCAAGCCCACCCAGGGACGATTCTCACCTTTTTAGGTTCTAGAGAAGTGTTTGTAGTTGTCTCTACTCTGCCCATCCTCTGGGGGGAAAGGCGGAGAGAGGCTTCCTCCGCCGGTACCCTCCTCTTCTCTGTGTAGAGTGCATAAAATGGGGACCTAAGTCAACATCATAAGGTCATCACAGATCCTCACAGAAGAGCTGAGGAGGAAAACAGGTCTCTGGGAGTACGGAAATCCCTGAGAGAGTACACACATCGTCGTGACTCGAAGTTCTTTTTCACAATGGAGTTTCTTCCATCGTTGGTTGGGACTAGTATTTACTTAACCCTTTCCATATGCTTTTTAAGTTGTTAGTTCTATGATTTTATGATTACAAATAATGCTGTAGTCATCATTCTTGTACACATATCTTTGGCCACTTGCCCCAGTATTTCTATAGGGTAGAGTCCTGGAAGAGCAATTGCTCTGTCATAGTGTTTACACGGCTTCCGTATGGTTCCATTTCTCTCCTTTGTTGGCTTATTCGCTATGACTCTTCGTCATTTCAGCGGCTGCTTTAGGATTCACAGCACACATCTGCAACTTACCACAGTCTGCCTTCAAGTGGTATCATACCTCTTCACATTTCTCCCCTGCCCGCCTGTATGACATGGTTGTCCTGCACTGCACTTTACACATGGTATAAACCCCACAATCCATCGTTATTACTTTTGTTTAATCTGTCCCATGTTTTGAGAGAGGTTTAAATACTAAGAAAAATCTTAAACATTTTCCTGTGCAGATACCATTTCTGTTGTCCGTCATCCCTTCGTGTACATGCAGATTTCCATGTGGCATCAGCGTCCTCCTTCCTGGAGGACTCCTTCAACGTTTCCTGTAGGGTGGATCTGCTAGCAATGAATTCTTTCAGCCTTTGTATGTCTGTAAATGTCATTAGTCACCTTCATTTTTGAAAGACTTTTTGGGGGAGGAAGCATACAATTCCATGTTGCCTTTTTTCCCCTCAGTCGTTTATAGATATTGCTCCACTGTCTTCTCACTTGTACTGCTTCTGATGAGAAATCTGGTATCATCTTTATTTTTGTTTTCTGTATGTACCATGTCATTTTGCCATGGCTGCTTTGGAGAGTTTTTCGTTTTCAATGGATTCGAGCAATTGAATTATAATGTGACTGGACGCACTTTTCTTCATGTTTCTTGTGCTCATTCATTGTGTTCATTGTGATCCACTGTGTGGATCAGTGGGTTTATAATTTGTATTATAACTGGAAATCTTTCTGCCATCGTTTCTTCTAAAATTATTTCTTCATCCCCAGTCTTTCCCCGGACTCAATTACTCGTATATTAGGCCTTTGAAAGTTGCCCTAGCATTCACTGATAGATGTGTATTAGAAAAAATTTTTTTGACTGAGTTTCATTTTGTACATTTTCAATTGTTCTTGGCTTTGTGTCCCCTGATCCTTTTCTTCTGCAATGTCTAACTGCTGTTGATTCCATCTGGCGAGCCTGTTATCTCAGGTGTTACAGTTTCCATCTCTAAAGTTTGATTCTGTCCATTTGTATATGCTCCACGTTTCTACTTAACTCCATGGACGTATGTGACACAGTCAGAATAACTGTTTTAAAGTCCTCTCTGTTAATTTTAACATTGTGTCGGTTCTGGTTCAGTTTCCATAGATTGCGTATTCTTCTCCTTAAGGATCATGTTTTCCTGCCTCTCCGCACGCCTGGCGTTCTTTGATTGGATGCCAGACGTTGTGAAAGTTTTCCTTCTTGGGTACTGGCTATCTTGGTATTCCTATAAATCTTCTTGAGTTTTGTTCTGGGGTACAGCGAAGTGACTTTTAAACAGTTTGATTCCTTTGATCCTGCTTTTATGATTTTTTATGTGGGTCCGTCTAGGGCTGATTATTCCCACCACTGAAACAAGACCTTCCTGGGTGTTCTTCCCAATGGCCCACGAATTACGAGTAGTCCCATCTGGCAGGTGGGAGCAAGTATGACTTCCTGTCCTGGGTGAGCACCAGGCACTGTTCCATGATCTTTTCAGAAGCCTCTTCCCTTGGCCTCAGGCAGTTTCTTCATAAGCGGGCCCTGATCACTACTCTGCTGAATACTCGAGGGAGACCCTTCACATCCGCCTGGATTGCCTCTCTGTCCATCTCTCTCATCACTGGATCATTGTCCTATGAACTCTAGCTGCCTTGCTCTCTGTGGACACCCAGCTTCATGCCCACAATCCAAGGAGTTGGCCTCAGATCCCCCTCCTCGTGCCCAGCCTGGAAACTCTCTGAGAGCAGTAATTATCCCGTTTGAGACAAATCATAGAAAACAACAGAACCCTGCACCTGACAACGCACCTTGTGCAGACCTGGACCCTTAGAGTTGTCGGCTCACCTTCCCTTGGTTCTTCTGTTGAATTTCTTGAGCAAAAAAAGACCTCTTTGGCTCTTATACACTAACTCTGGTTCTTGGACATTCTCTCTCTCTCTCTCTCTCCGTGTCTCTCCCTCTCCACGTATGTATCTGTGTCTGTTTGTCTGTCTCTCTCTCCGTCTCTCATACTCCAGGCTGTCCCGAATCTTACCCACTTTCTTGTCCTCCTTTTCAGCTTTCCAGGACCTTGCATTAGAATGCCTTCAATCTTCAAGTGTTCATTAGGTGTTTAGTAGGTGGCAGGCCCTGCTCGGGGAGAAATGCTGCATCTTGAGCAAATAGAAGATCCCTGCCCCAAGATACTGACACCTGGAGGCATCAAAAAGGGGCGGAGCAGGACGTCAGCAACGTGGCAGAGTGAGCAGTTTTCTTTGTCTCTCCCTCTTCAAACTACAACTAATTGGACATTCATCGGTCAACTAAGGATATCCACACAGCATCTCAGGATGCCTGAGAGACCCGCACTGCTATACGTCATCGGAAGGTGGACGGACTTCCCCCAGGGGAGGAGGTGGAGATAGGTGAAAACTCTCCAACCACCAGACAGCCTAGTACCTGCAAGTGACTTTCTACTGGCTGACACACTCATAGCATCGCCACGGACCCAGGGCTGGCGTCCATGCACGTCAGCGGTGTGATGGTGGAAACAGGTGACTACAGCCCTACCTAAGCACCCCTCGATTGCTCCATACCCCAAGGCGAAAATCCATGGTCCCACAGCAGCTGCAGGGAAAGCCTCTACCACGCCCAGTATTCAGAACGCTGGGAGGCCCTGGGGCAACAGCTGCCCAGCCTGAGCAGCAACCCGCCAGCCACCTCTAACACTCAAAGTCCTGCTGAGGCCCTGAGCGGGGAAGGGAGACCCAGAGAGACCGTTTGAGTGGCCGACGGCAGGTTGGAGTCCCAGTGAGTCTGCTCTGTGGTCCAGGGGGAAAATCCACAGCCCCACAGCAGCCACAGGGAAAGCCTCTACTCAGCATTAGTGGAGAGGCCCCGCCCAGCAATCACAAGGCTGGAAGGCCCTGGGGCAGAAGTAACACACCTGGGTGAGCTAACCACAGACTGCAGTAGATACCCATAGCTCTGCTGCAGCCCATAGTGGACAAGTGAGGTCTTGTGGGCCCTGACAGTGGCAGAGCTGCGAGTCTAGGTGAACCTGCTCCTGGCAGCTGTGAAAGCCCATAACACCGCTGCAGACCCTAAGGAGGGAGCATGTCTAGGTGGTCTGTGACAGCAGGCACCAGCAACCTGAGGCCCCCTTGCGATTGTCCACACAGCTGACGTGAGACCCCACAAGGCCACTGTGATCACGAGGAGGGCCCCAGGTCTGGTCAGCAACAGCTGACAGGGATCCTGGTCAGTGCAGATTACACAGCTGCTGCCCCACCCCCCACACCAGTAGAAGCGAGTGGAAGCAGTAACTCAACCCTATCTATATGTGGAGGCACAAATCCACGCCATCAAGCAGTATGAAAAAATATATTAAATCTCCAGAACAGAAGGAAAACAACAAGTACCCAGAAAACAATCCCGAAGACACTGAAATCTATAACCTAAATGACAATGAATTCAAAATAGCCATCATTTAAAAACTGAATGAGATAAAAGAGAACACAGATAGACAACTCAACGAGTTCAGGAGCTATGTCACAATAGAGCTTGATACTATAAAGAAGAACCAATCATAAATGTTGGAGATGAAGAACACAATGGAGGAGATTAAGGAAAATCTGGACTCTCTGAACAGTAGGGTCCATAATATGGAAAATGGAATTAGCAATTTGGAAGATAGGAATATAGAAATGCTGCAGATAGAGGAGGAGAGAGAACTAAGCCTAAAAAAAATGAAGAAACTCTCAGAGAAATAGCCGACTCAATTAGGAGATGCAACATAAGGATTATAGGTATCCGAGAGGGGGAAGAGAAGGAGAAGGGGCAGAAAGCCTGTTCAAAGAAATAATGGCTGGGAACTTCGCAAACCTGGGGAGAGAGATGGAACTGCAGGTGACAGAAGCTAATAGATCTCCAAACTTTATCAATGTGAGAAGATCAACCCCAAGGCATGTAGTAGTGAAGCTTGCAAAAGTCAATGACAAAGAGAAAATACTAAGGACAGCAAGGCAGAAGAAAATAACCTACAAAGGAACCCCCATAAGGCTGTCAGCAGATTTCTCAGCAGATACCTTACAGGCTGGAAGAGAGTGGAATGATATATTCAAAACTCTGAAGGACAAAAACTTGCAGCCAAGAATACTCTATCCAGCGAAAATATCCTTCAAATATGATGGAGAAATAAAAACTTTCCCAGATAAACAAAAGTTAAGGGAGTTCATCACCACAAGACCTCCCCTACAAGAAATGCTCAGGAAGACCCTCATACCTGAAAAAAAACAAAAAAAGTAAAGGGGTTACAAAACCCAGAACAAAGGAAATAAGTAGAAAGACAAAATCAGAAAGTTGCGGCTCTCCATCAGAACAGGTTAGCAAAGGCCAAGTACAATATTAAAGATAAAAGGAAGGGAAACACCAAGAATAACTATAATCTTGTCATTTTAACCACAAACTCACAACACAAGAAGGGAAAAAAAAATCTGACACTAACAACCTAGAAGGAGAAGAAGAAAGGGATGGAACAGCTTAATCTAAGCAAATAAGAGGCTATCAGAAAATGGATCATCTCATCTATGAGATGTTTTATACAAACCACATGGTAACCACTAAACAAATATCAAGGATAAAGACACAACTTACAAATAAGAAGAAAGCCAATGTAGAAAACTACCTACCTGAATTGGTAGTCCAAAAATCATGGGACGAGAAACAAAGCAAATGCAAGAGAAGCAGAAAACAAGCGATAGGATGGCAGCATTAGGCCCCCACATTTCAATAATCACTCTAAATGTAAATGGAATGAACTCTCCAATCAAAAGACACAGAATAGCAGGATGGATTAAAGAGCAAGACCCAATATGCTGCCTCCAGGAAACACACCTCAGCCCCAAAGACAAACACAGACTCAGGGTGAAAGGATGGAAGACAACAGTCCAAGCTAATAAGGAACATAAGAAAGCAGGTGTCGCCATACTTATATCAGACAAAGTAGGCTTCAAAGCAAAACACATAAAGAGAGACAAGGAGGGGCAGTTTATAATGATAAAAGGGACACTCCACCAAGAAGACATAACACTTATAAATATACACGCACCCAACACAGGAGCACCAAAGTACATAAAGCAACTATTAACAAAGCTAAAAGGAGATATCAACAACAATACAATAATAGTAGGGGACCTCAACATCCCACTAACACCAATGGACAGATCATCCAGACAGAAAGTCAACAAGGAAATTATAGAATTAAATGAAAAACTAGGCCAGATGGCCTTAATAGATATATTTAGAACACTCCATCCAAAAACAGCAGGTTACACATTCTTCTCAAGTGCGCATGGAATGCTCTCAAAGATAGACCGTCTCTTGGGAAACAAAGCAAGCCTCAACAAATTCAAGAGGGTTGAAATAATATCAAGCATGTTTTCCAACCATAATGCTATGAAACTAGAAATCAATCACAAGAATAAAGCTGGGAAAGGGGCAAAAATGTGGAGACTAAACAACATGCTACTGAACAAGCGATGGATCATTGAAGAAATTAAAAAAGAAATCAAATATTATCTGGAGACAAATGAAAATGAAGACACACCATACCAACTCATTTGGGACGCAGCAAAAGCAGTCCTAAGAGGGAAATTCCTTGCAATCCAGGCTCACCTCAATAAACAAAAAAACCTCAGATAAGCAATCTCAAATGACATCTAACCAAATTAGAAAAAGAAGTACAAACGAAGCCCAGAGTCAGTAGAAGGAGGGAAATAGTAAAAATTAGAGCAGACATAAATGAAATTGAAACCAAAAAAACAGTCGAAAGGATCAACGAAACAAAGAGTTGGTTCTTTGAAAAAATAAACAAAATTGACAAACCCTTAGCCAGGCTCACTAAGAAAAAAAGAGAGAAGACTCAATAAATAAAATTAGAAATGAGAGAGGAGAAATCAAAACGGATACCACAGAAATACAAAAGATCATAGGAGAATACTATGAAAAGCTATATGCCAAGAAATTGGACAACCTGGAAGAAATGGATAAATTCTTAGACTCTTACAACCTCCCAAAACTGAAGCAGGAAGAAATAGAGAATCTGAATAGACCAATGACAAGTAAAGAAATCGAAACAGTAATCAAAAACCTCCCAAAAATAAAAGTCCAGCAGCAGACGGCTTCTCTGGAGAATTCTACCAAACATTGAAAGAAGATTTAATACCTATCCTTCTCAAACTATTTCAGAAAACTGAGGAAGATGGAGCACTCCCTAATACATTCTATGAAGCCAACATAGCCCTGATTCCAAAACCAGACAAGGACAAGACAAAGAAGGAAAACTACAGGACAACATCACTGATGAACATAGACACAAAAATCGTCAACAAAATTTTAGCAAACCGAATACAGCAATACATTCAAAAGATTATACACCATGATCAAGTGGGATGTATACCAGGGACACAGGGATGGTTCAACATCGGCAAGTCAGTCTACGTGATACACTACATTAACAAAATGAGAAACAAAAACCACACGATCATCTCAATAGATGCAGAGAAAGCATTCGACAAGATCCAACAGCCATTTATGATAAAAACTCTCAATAAAATGGCTATAGAATGAAAGTACCTCAACATAATAAAGCCCATATATGACAAACCCACAGCCAACATCATACTCAATGGGCAAAAACTGAAAGTCGTCCCTCTGAGAACAGGTACAAGACAAGGGTGTCCACTCTCACCACTCTTATTCAACATAGTACTGGAGGTTTTGGCCAGAGCAATTCGGCAGGAAAAAGAAAGAAAAGGAATCCAAATAGGCAATGAGGAAGTGAAACTCTCACTTCTTGCAGACGACATGATCTTATATATAGAAAACTCCAAAGAATCCATTGGAAAACTACTAGGAAATAATCAACAACTACAGCAAAGTTGCAGGGTATAAAAATCAACATACATAAATCAGTAGCATTTCTATACTCTAACAATGAACTAAGAGAGAATGATCTCAAGAACACAATCCAGTTCACAATTGCAAAAAAAAAAAGAATAAAATAGCTGGGGGTAAATTTAACCAAGGAAGTGAAAGACCTATACAATGAAAACTACAAGACTTTCCTGAAAGAAATTGATGACGACATAAAGAGATGGAAAGACATTCCATGCACATGGATTGGAAGAATAAACATCGTTAAAATCTCCATACTACCTAAAGCAATCTACAGATTCAACACTATCCCAATCAGAATCCCAATGACATTCTTTACAGAAACAGAACAAAGAATCCTAAATTTCATATGGGGCAACAAAAGACCCTGAACTGCTAAAGCAATCCTGAGAAAAAAGAACAAAGCTGGAGGCATCACAATCCCTGTCTTCAAAACGTACTACAAAGCTCCAGTAATGAAAACAGCATGTTACTGGTACAAAAACAGGTGCACAGATCAATGGAACGGAATTGAAAGCCCAGAAATAAAACCACACATCTATGGACAGCTACTCTTCGACAAAGGAACTGAGGGCCTACAATGGAGAAAAGAAAGTCTCTTCAACAAATGGTGCTGGGAAAACTGGACAGCCACATGTAAAAGAATGAAAATCGACCATTCTTTTTCACCAGTCACAAAAATAAACTCGAAATGGATCAAAGACCTAAAGATTAGTTCTGAAACCATAAGCTTCCAGAAGAAAATATAGGCAGTACACTCTTTGTCATCAGTATCAAAAGGATCTTTTCGGACACCATGTCTTCTCAGACAAGGGAAACAATAGAAAGAATAAACAGATGGGATTTCATCAGACTAAAGACCTTCTTAAAGGCAAGGGAAAACAGGATTGAAACAAAAAAATCAACGAGCTAAATGGGAAAAAATATTTGCAAGTTATGTATCCGACAAAGGGTTAATCTCCATAATATATAAAGACATCACACAACTCAACAAAAAAAAAAATCAAACAACCTGATCAAAAAATGGGCAGAGGACATGAATAGACATTTCTCCAAAGAAGATATACGGATAGCCAATAGACACATGAAAAGATGCTCATCATCACTAATCATCAGGGAAATGCAAATCAAAGCTACACTAAGATATCACCTTACACCTGTTAGAATGGCAAAAATAAACAAAACAAAAAGTGACAAGCGTTGGAGAGGTTGTGGAGAAAAATGAACCCTCATACACTGCTGGTGGGAATGCAAACTGGTGCAGCCACTATGGAAAACGGTATGGAGATTTCTCAAAAAATTAAAAATAGAAATATCGTATGACCCAGCCATCCCACTGCTGGCTATCTATCCAAAGAACTTGAAATCAGCAATTCCAAAAGTCCCATGCACCCCTTTGTTCATTGCAGCATTATTTACAATAGCCAAGGTGTGGAAGCAACCTAAGTGCCCATCAAGTGATGATTGGATAAAGAAGATATGGTGTATATATATACAATGGAATACTACTCAGCCATAAAAAAGGATAAAAATCATCCCATTCACAACAACATCGATGGACCTTGAGGGTATTATGTTAAGTGAAATAAGCCAGATAGAGAAAGAAGAAACTCTGTATGACTCCACTCATAGGTGGAAGTTAAGCATGTAGACAAAGAGAACAGATTGGTAGTTACCAGGGGAAAGGGGGGTGAGGGGGTGGGCACAAAGTGTGAAGTGGTGCACCTACAACATGACTGACAATAATGTACAACTGAAATTTCACAAGGTTGTAAACTATCATAATCTTAATAAAAAGTAAAAAAAAAAAAAAAGGGGGGGGGCGGAGCAGTGGGAGCACAATTGGTTCATGTTCTTCCCAGGTGCTTCCACCAGCCCAGGCCTAAGGGCGCTAGCGGTGAGCACCACCAGAGAAGCACAGCAAAGAACAGGAAGACGGATGACTCTAGATCCGGAAGGCATGACCAAGAACCAGGACTTTTTTCTCTCTTTCTTTTCTTTTAATAAACAAGCACCGCAGGAAAACAGCAGGCCTCCAGTGACAGCTCCTTACTTCCTGGAGCAGGCATTGCTCGTGGGTACATTTGTTAAAGTGACGATGATGGCCAAGCTCACCAACACCCCCTAAGGGGACCCACACCTCCTCTTAACCTCTTAACATATGGTCACTCTATAATCTCTAATGATATCATCAGCTTTACATTAACACAGTGTTTTGTTATGTCTATCTTAATTAGATCTCCAGGCAAAGAATATACATTAATTAACTTAATCTAATATCAGTCAGAGAACTTAAAGAGAATGGTAGGTCTTAAAATCTCAAATTGAGCTGACACGTAATAAAGAAAGACAGGTTGGGATCATATATTAGATGATACCTAAAGACGTTTACTCAAAAGAAGCATGTGGAATAATTGAGTCATCGTGATTTCTAGAATTATAAGACTTGATCTCCTTTTAGAAGATATTATATGGTATCTTTCATTTACAGATCATAAAATTTTATAAATTTGAATATTGGTTGGAGTTAAAGTTTGCTTTTTTGACCAGTAAAACCAGTGTAGGAAATTTAGGCAGTTCAGTGTCGTTAGGATTTTGAAGAGAATAGAAGTCCAAGACTTGTATAAACTAGAATACTATGCCACCAATATTTTGCACATTCTTAGAAAGTCTGGACGACAGCAACAAAAAGTAGTTCTTAGGCCAAAATTGCTAAACCAGTCTGATGCATACAAGGAGTCATCGTTAGAAATATGACACGACATAAACATTTTCCATGCCATTATATGTCAATTATTAAAATTCTTTAAAGTGTTTAAAATTACTTGAGATTCATGCTTATCATCAACTTGAATTTTTTTCTTGTACCCAGCACTGAGACCACTAATTTATCCACAGCTAAATCCTTTTTCTTTTTTTTCTGAGTCACAGATTCAGCAAGAAAGGAAGTGCAAGAAAAAAACCCCCATCAACAGCACCTTGGGACTCCACTGGGATCCCGGAAATAGAAGCTCGGTCATTACCCCACTTTGGGGAGAGGCACAACTGGGTACGCAGCCCGAATCAGCTTGCCTCTGTCTGCTTGGACTCAGACTGAACCCAGGACCAGGTCAGGGTCAGGTCAAGACAAGACTAAGCACCATTCTCACAGGGCAGCCGCCTACCTGACAGTGCCAGATGCAGGATTCTGGAAAGGTCTTGAGAACTCTCGCCTTCCCTCTGATTCATTTTCCACCTGCTCCCCTCAACCTCGCACCACAAGGAAGGATCCTTCACCTTTTTGTCGGGTCACAACTCTTGAAGATCCCAGCAGGGCAGAGAGAGCCAGGCAGGAGCCAAGGGGGCAGCTGCGCTCCCCTGGAGGGTCTCCCTGAAGAGGTGGGCAGCGCTAGAGCTCAGGCGGACTCAAGACCCCACTGCCCGCCAAAGCAACGAGGAGGAGTCCGGAGGGCAGATGGTGCTGGGGAGACTGACAACCTATCTGTTCCTCCAAGCAGAGGGCGGGCCTGGCCTGCACTGTCGGGGAGAAGGGGAGAGCCCAATCAAACTCCGCCTGAAGCTTCTCTATAGCCTGAAGGAAACGGGTGTCAGGTTCCTGAAAGGGCAAGAGGGGTCTCCTCCAGAGGACAAAGGCCTCCCCTGTCCTTGGAGGAAAAGTCCTCCAGCTGGTTCCAAGGGACATTGCGAAAGGAAAGGGGCAACAGCGGTCCACTAAATGATTCTGAGATGCCTGCAATTACTCTCAAAGGGTGCCGCAAATCACGAATATGTGGAAAAAGAGCGAGAAACCCAAAGTGGGAAATGGCTAACTGGTGCATTTAGGTGACGAAATACAATGCCTGCAACTTTTTTGAATGTTTCAATTATTTTTAAGCAGCAATTGGAACCTAAGCCCCAAGTTCTCTTTAGATGAAAACTCAAAGTGAGACATTAGGTTTCTGAGACAAGGGAGGAGGAGCGCAGGCTGCCCCTCACATCTCACCTCTGCAGCCTGGGAGGTAGATGCCTTGGCCCCTGTGGCCTGGCCTCCCGCAGAGGCTCTTCCCTGCGTCTGGAGCTTGAGGCCCACCTCACCTCTGGGGGTGAAGAGAAGACTCCTGCATGCGGAGGCCGTGCCCAGAGACGTCGCTGATGGGGAACCAATCCCGGAGCCCAGTGAAAGTGCCTACTCCTAGCCCCAGGCCACCGGGGAGTCACACAAGGGCTCTAACTTGGCCTCTCCAGGTGACAGTTCTGAAAGCAAAGGTTCGATTTCTGAGACGCGGAGAGCAGAAGCGCAGACGAGTCCCAGCGGCCCAGGGCTGAACGCAGCGGTGCAGGGCCCCCAGCCCCCAGCCGGCTGCCCATCACCCTTCACCTCTCTCAGCCCGGGGGACGCTCGGGACGCTTTGGGCTCTGAGGCCTGACCACAGGGGAACTGGTCTGTCTTCCCTTCTGGTGTAGCTTTAGCACTGTGTGCGGCAGAGCCAAGGACGTGCTCTTTCCGAACCTCGGTTTCCTTCTGAGTAAGGGGCGCCCTTGGGTCTGAGGGGGTGAGGAGCGGAGCCGGTCTGCGCCCTGATCGCTGACCTGGCTCAAGCGGCTCTCCTGACAACGGCACGTGTACAGGCTCCTTTTCGTGCCCAGACCAGCTTGACCGGGGGAGCACGAGGCTCCGTCTACGTGCCTTTGCCTGGAGACCCGGTTTCTTCGGCTGGTTTTCTTTTGCTCCGTCAGGCAAATGAACCTGTTGTGCAAGTGTGCTGGGAGTGGGGAAGCCAAGTGTGCTTCACAGGAAAGAAGTTCTTGGTTTTTAGAGACATGATACTTGTCAGCCTGTAGAGAATACTTCAGAGACAGATGAGAAGGTTAGGGTCTGTCTGGATCTCAAGGTAAGCGAAGCCAGCCTAGTCCTGCGCCCGCCTTGGACTCACTGACTGTGTCCCGGTCTCCATTGTGACTCAGAGCAGACAACCGAGGCCGAGTAACTGGCCTAGGGCTGAGTAACTGAAGTTGTGCCACGTTTCTTGTGAATGGAAAATGCGGCTGCGGCCGCACCTCCACGCCCGGTCCCCTCCTCTGCTTGTTTTTGCAACACGAAGGTAAGTTTGAGGAAAAAAGAGGTTGTTTCCGCCCGGTTTCGATACGGGGACCTTTCGCGCGTGAGGCGAACGTGATAACCACTACACTACGGAAACGAGGGGTGTTGGAAGACGTAACGACATATCCATGAAAACCTTAGGTCCTGCCACAACCATTCCAGACGCCCACTGTTTTGAACTGGGAGAGGCTCCGGGAAGCACCAGCGACCCCTCAGGCAGGGAGACTGCGGCTCCGGAGAGGCCCTGGCTCAGGGTTCCGCGCCTACCCCCGAAGCCAGGGCCCTGGGACCCCACAGTTTGACTTCGGGGTCCCGCATCACACGCAGGATTTCCACTCCCAGGACTAGGCGCCCCTGTGCAGGAGTCGCCCCCGCTGATCGCAGCTCCCGGAAGCTGCAGGAGCCGGCGGGTGGGTGCGTCTGAGCCCCGGGCGCCCGCCGCCGCCCAGGAGTCCGGACGTCGCCCCTCCGGGGCTGTGGACGCGCGCCTCCGTGGCCATTTTCACAGCCACATAGAGCTATGCAGTCTTGGTGTGGATTAGGTGATGCAGGAGTAAGACGGTCTGTCAGCAATTGCGGGACACAGGTGGAATTTTTGTCCCATCTCCAGGACACTGCGTTTGATCCTCAAGAACGGCGTTTTAATGACTTTTGCAGAGCGGATTTCTCTATCGCACAGACAAGACTTCAGTATAAGAATGGAAGTCACGGAAACAATGGCCTTAGAGGACAGATAGGGAAAAAGTTTTGAGGTAGGACTTGAGCGGTGATGGAGAGGTCTTGACCCTCAGTGGGAGCCAAATGGCCGAGCCCGGGGAAGCTCTGGCACCTCAGGGGCTCCGATCCGGTGGCCATTACCCTTCATTCCCGAGTCCCTCCTGAGAGCAAAAGAGCATCCTGGAGCAAAGCAAGAGCGCAACAGGTTTCCCAGATCCACCAGAAGCAGAGGGTGAGACACAAGGACCAGAGTGGAGGAGGAAAGAGGTTTAGACACAGAGAATTGCAACGGGTTTGTTACCTACACACCAACGGGGAACTGGCTTTATTTAAAGACTGAGAAGGACCTGTCTTCCAACGGCTCGAGGGCTAAACTTTCCATGGAAGTGTGTCTGCCTGGAATATAGTTCAAAGCTAGCTACGATGTGTCTACAGACGTTAGGATGAAAACTATATTTAATTAGTAGTAGTAAATAAGAGATTTGAGTGTTAGCTCACATGCTTACTCATAAAAATGGGAAACAGTTATTAGAATGTTGTCATGAAACAAAGACAAAAACAGAATTTATAGAAGAGGCAGAAGAAAGGAAAAAGAAACCACAGATAGCTTGGGAATGGGGAATTGTATTTATCTTTTCCTTAGGAAACGGGTGAGCAGAAAGGCATCAAACGGCTTGTCTGATGGCTTGTTCTGGTGAAGCTGACAAAGTCATCAGATAAACAATTTTGGCTACTTATAGATGCTCCAAAAATTCTCGAAGGCTTGGCTGTGGAATGAATGGGGTGACTTTCTTTGTGTAATACCTGCCAGTGTCCTTCCTTTGGCACCTCTGAGTCAGTTAAGCCTAATTGTGCTATTTTCCTCATCAGGATTTCTCAATCTCCTCTCTCCCCCTTTTGGGGTCACAATTATTCTCAAAAGAGCAGATTTGACCATGGGCACTTCGGTCTCTCCCTCACACAGTTGGATATCAGCTTAAAGTAACGGTCGTGAGCAACATATACGTAACCAGATATCAGATTGCGGAGGAAAGTCAAAAACCTGAGGACAGCAGAAATATCACAATAAAGATTTTGAACTTACTTTGCATCCAACAGCCTAGGCCAAACCAGAAGAATAAATCTCAATATCACTTTAGCAATAATCGGGTGGCTTTCAACTTTTTTTGTTGTGGTGTAATAAATATAAAGGACCTAATGTGTACTGTTCGAAAACCTTTACCAATGTAAACCGACCTGAATAACTACTGATGTGGTGCCCGGACTGAGGTGTAGCACGTTTCCAGACCCCAGAAAGCTTCCTCGTGACTCTTGCCATGCAAGAGCTCACAGAGTCATCTCCACCCCCACCACTCACCAACTTCCACCAATGTCTGTTAGTTTTTCCTGCCCTTTACTTCCACATAAATTGAATTATAAAGTATGTACAGGGTTTTTTTGTGGGAGAGGGGCGTGGGTGTGACTCCTGTCATTTCAACATTACGTTTATGAAATGTATGCATGTTTTCCACGTAGTTCTTTGTTTCCGTGTGTGTTCCTTGTATGAACATACCTCAACATATGTATTTCTTCTACTGTTGTTGGGCATATGAGTCGTTTGCAGTTTAGGATATTTCGAATTGGTAGGAACAATCTTTTATATGTCTTTTGGTGGACACACTCACACGTTTCTCTGGGGCGGCCCGTTCCAATAGAAATGTAATGCCAGTCATAGGAATTTTAAATTTCCTGGTAGGTGTATTTTAAAAATTAAAATAAAAAAGGTGAAATCAATTTTAATAATGTTTTAGGAGACCTACTGTATCAAAAATATTATCACTGCAACATGAGACGCTAGCAACATTTCAAGTGTTCAGAGGCTACACGTGTCTCGTAGCTACCATACTGGACAGTGCAGGTGTAAGGTATAGAGCTAAAAGTAGAATTTCTGGGCCACAGCACACAAGTGTGTATGTACAACCCTTAGGTGATACTTCCAAAAATTCTTCCAGCATTGTTCAACATATTTATACTCTTACCAGAAATGGATGAGAGTTTCCAGGGCTCCCCATCCGGTCAACATGTGGAATTGTCAGTCTTTTCTTTTTTTTTTTAAATCAGGTTTATTGAGATGATAGTCACGTAAATTAAAATTCACCAACATTAGATCACACTACATATTTTTCAATGATACCCTTTCTTTGCAAAGCTGGATTTTGGTGGTTGCTGTGATCAAAAGCAAGTACCATGCAAAAAGTCCATGTCAAACAGGAAATGTAGGTGGCAGTTTGAGAAGCTGTGCAGTGCACAACACCAAGGTATGTGAGTTTCAAACGTCAGAACACTGGAAACAACAAACCGCTCTATTGCACTTTGCAGAGAGTCAAGAGAACACATAAGAATATCCACAGCTCCAGCCACATACCCACAAAATACAGAAATCTAGGCAAACTCAGCAAACAACAACATTCCCCAAGTAAAGTGATATTTATGTGGCCAGCCAATCTATCGGGAGATTAGAGCAAACAGGAAGAGAGAGAGAGAATTTGCAGGCAATCAAAGATTATTCATTAAATAACAATTTAATATTAGTCAAAGGTTTAAGGTTAACTATCGGTCTTTAAATTGTAAAATAAGCTGATACATATTGGAATGTGAGAATGTTGGGATCATATATTAGAAGACACCTAAAAATATTTATCAAAAGTTGTAAATGGAATAATTGAGTCCTCTGGTTGCTAGAAGTGTAAGAATTTATCCCCTTCTAAAGATAGCGTCTGGAATATTTAATTACTTGAACTCATAACTTTAAAATTTTATCAATTGAAATACTTATTGGAATTAACGTTTGCTTATTTTAGCAGTACAACCGGTATAGGAAATTTAGGAAATTTAACTGAATTAGGACTTTCAAGCCAAAAGAAACCCAAGACTTGTATATACTAGAGTATTATGTAACCATTATTTTCCACATTATGAGAAAATCTGAAGGAAAATACATGATACTTTTTAAACTAAAATTATTAAACCATTCTAATTTTTGTAAGGAGTCACCTTGATAAATAAAATATCCAACATGACATAAACTTGTTCAATGCCATTATATATCAAATATTTAAATTACTTAAATTGTTGAAAAGTATTAAGATTCCTCTCTATCAACTTCATTTCTTTCCTTTTTTTGTACCAAGCAATCAAGACCATTCATTCAATCTATAGCTAAATCATTTATTTTTCCATGTTGCAAATTCAGCAACAAAATTTTTCCTTATGGATATATCACATTTAAAGCATAAGTAGCAAAACATTTTTTCTAGAAATTCTTAATTCTCTTATTTTAAATTTATATAAGTGATTATTACCACCCTTAAACTAATCTGGCAGTAACACCTTTAAAGTTTTTGAGAGCTAATTTGTCTATTCCCTCCAGAGGAAGAGAAAGCATATCGATTTGTCTCTGAGAAAATATATTTACAAAAGGGAAAGATCCCATCAACCTACTGGGCATTCTAAAGGAACTAACTGTGGTATCATTATTTAAGGTGGGAAGAGAGGCAATGACATCTATTAACAGTGCTTACTGGTGAAGGAAATAAAAGGAAATAATTTAGCAACATGAGGTCCTTGAAGGACCCTCATTGCTAAAAATTGGAGTAATTCCATGACGTCCTTTTGAGTCGCGCAAGACATTGTCTTTTCCAGGGTATATATCTGTTCACAAAGTTATTGATTTTCATGATTTTACTAAGGGCTGACCTTACTGCTTATAGTTTTGGGAAGTATTAAATCTTGATTTGTATAATTGTCAGAATTGTTCATGTTGCTCATTTAATTGCTTGTTTGCCATGATATAAATATCTTTTTTCCTCTCCTTTCTTGGGTCTCATTTGAACAATCTTTAAAGAACATTAAAGAAAAATCTTTTAGCTATTTAGAAACTTGAGTTTACCAATCAATGAAAGTTGCCCCCTGCATGCTAGAAATTCAGTTTTCTTCCTGTACTAACACCTCCTTTCATTCAAGCAATTTATTAAAGCCAAGAGTTCCTGTGGAGGGACCAAGTGTATTCAGATCATCCTTATTACAGATACTCCACTTTTTGCAGAAATTGACAACTACTGATTGGGCCCATAAAGTTCCCTCACTGGAGAGACAAGATGTGAACAACTTCTCATCGCTACTGTAAGTGAGCATAAGTGAGGCCATCTTGTTACGCCAAATGGCCCCAGCCCCTCCTCTGTGTGACTACTCACTTCTCTGCACATACTCTAAAAAAATTCACATGCTCTGCCTGAAACAAAACCCCTCCTTACTGCCCATTTTCCCTATATAACTACCTCAAGGTTCTGTAATCCTTGAAGATGGTTTTTTTTTGAGACATTAGTCTGTCATCTTCCTGATCACGTCAGCTAATCCAATTAAATCTTCCTTTCTCACTCCCTAACTCATTGTGATTAATTGGCTCAGATCAAGGAGAGCAGAGTGAACTCATTGCTCAGTATCACTACGGTCTCAAGTACCAGGAAATACCAGAATCCACAGCACAACAGGCAATCAAAAGAGGCTCACAGACTAGATTAGCTGTCATCTACTACCTAACAGGGAATAGATCCCTGTCAACCACCATTAGCTGTCCAACGTACGCAACAGAATCTCTCTGTGTAATGCTCAAACACCCTTCTGTTGTACCTCCCCCTTAGTTAAGTCAGAGGGGTACCACTCCCTTCTTAGAATATCATAGATGGATGTATAGAAAGATTATTGTGTTGGCAAGTAAGTGAAGAAGGGGACATTGATAGAGTTGGAAAATAAATTGGAGAGTAATTTGGTACTGCTTCTGTGGAAGGCAAATTTGCAGGATTTACTGAAATTACAAGCGTATAAACACTACAATTTAGACAGTGCACTTCCAGTTGTCCACTCTACAGAAATACCTGTGTAAGTAGCCAAAGATATGGGAACAAGAATGAGGGTTGCAGCATTATTTGTAGTCATAAAACCATGAAGTCAACTTAATTTAAAAAGCAATATGAAAAAGGTTAAATAAATAATGCACAAACTATGGAAGAAGTGCCTTTGTCAAAAATAATGCAGAGGATAATGATGATTCACCAGATCACAACATTATTGATAGAGCAGTTACCAAATCCAGGCACATCCTGGGGGAAGGAAACTTTCGTTGGCCTCATATTTACAGATGAAAAACCTGTGGCACACCAACCCCAAATGCTGCCAAGGATGTGGAGCAACAGGAACTCTCATTCACTGCTGGTGGGAACGCAAAATGGTACAGACACTTTGCAAGAGTTTGGTAGTGTCTTCCAAAACTAAAAATATTCTTAACATATGATCCAGCAATTGCACTCCTTGCTATTTATCCAAAGGAGTCGAAAAGTTATGCCCACGCAAAAACTTGCACACAGATATCTATAGCAGCTTTATTTATAATTGCCAAAACTTTGAAGCAATCAAGATGTTTTTCACTAGTTAAATGGATAAACAGTGGTCCATCCAGATAATGGAATATTACTCAGCATTAAAAAGAAATAAGCTATCAAGCCATGAAAAACATGAAGGAATCTTAAATGCATATTCCTAAGTGACAGAAGCCAATGTGAAAAGGCTCCATATTGTATGATTCCAACTCTGTGACGTTCTAGAAAAGACAAAACAATGGAGAGAGTAAAAAGATCAGTGGTTGCCAGCGGTGGGGTGAGGGGGATGGATAGGCAGAGCAGGAAGGACTTTCAGGATAGTGAAAACACTCTGTATGAGACTATAATGGCAGATACATGTCATTATAAATTCTCCAAACCCATGGAATGTGCAACACCAAGAGTGACCTGTAATGTATACTACAGACTTTGGCGATTGTGATGTGTCAATGTAGATTCATCAGCCGCAACAAATGTACCACTCTGTTAGGGGATGCTAATAAAGAGGGAGGCTATGCATATGGGAGGGAGACAGGGAGCGTGCGAGGAATCTCTGTACCTTCCCCTCCAATTTTGCTGTGAACCCGAAACGCTCTAAATATTAGTCTTAATTAAAACAAAAAAGTAAGCACAATTGAGAAGCTCAATCTTCCCAAAGTAAGCATTTTGAAAAAGGAATGCAAGTATGTCTAGAAAATTAAACACACACACACACACGCACAGAGAAATGCTGAAGCACCAAAAGTTCAGCTTACTCTTCAAGCCTGTAAAGGGCAGAATAAAGATTTTATCTCACCACACCAGAAGCAGAACTCTGTTTCAGGAGTTCCTCTACTGCATGTAGAAACCTGACATCCCAGCAGACACTGTGTGAGAATCTGGTTGTGGAGGTGTGAGGAGGATAGAGCCCAGAACACAGGAGGGTAAATTGTGTAAGAGAAAAATCCACAGGAGATGGAGAGCAGGAAACACGTAGGACGAAGTTGGAATCCACGGGCTTACGTCCCTGGGTGGGATCGAACCACCAACCTCTCGGTTAACAGCCGAACGCGCTAACCGATTGCGCCACAGGGACTCGAGCGCCTCCGCCTCCTGGTCTCCTTAGGATGTGAGCACCTACTCAGCCCCCAGGATGTGTCGCCCGCCCTGAAGTCCACCTGCAAGTCCAAAGCCTCGGAAAAACGGAGAGACCAGAGCGATGAATCATGCTGTTTGTCGCGTTGGAAACTGGTGCACTTGATGATTCCGAAACTAGAAGGGCAGCAGAACGGCCTCGTCCCGCCCTGCCCGTCACCCGCCTCAGAGGCCAGCGTCCCTCGAGACGCCCGGGTGCGCGATCCCCCGAGCCACGTGGGGGCCTAGGGAAGGTGAACAGCCTGTGGGCTCTCGTGATGGCTCTTGCCGTTTTCTTCATTTTCACCTAAAAGAATGAGCGTTTGCCCAGGCTTCTGAGACGCCTTCGGAAAGATGCTGCAGGTTCCTGTGTCCAGCACCGGAGCTCCACGAGGGCAGTGGTCGCTCCTGTGTCCCTTTGTCGACAATAGGATTTGCCACTCCACAGGACTCTCTACTAGGACTTGTTGAATGAATACATTGTCGTCTGTAGCTTTTAGTTCCATGAAGAATCCTGAGAATGGAAATAATGAAAGGTCTTTCAAAGCGGAAAGTTCTTTCTAAAAGAACCGGACTTCACTCCGGTTAATTGATTTCGTGGGGCGGGCAACGGGAAAGGCCTACGATGCCAGTCTGCGCTGTGGGCTCCTGGTGCTCCACTAGGCCGCTTGTTCTGCGGAGTAGATCCCCAGGAGAGGGAAAGGGGCGGGGCCAACAGGGAAATGGTACCCAGAGAAAACCAGCGGGGTAGGTGGGGTTTGGACAAGAGCCAAGAAACCCCAGGCCAGATCCATAAAGATGAGAATTGGTTTTGGTATATAGCAGAATGGGGAAGGAGGGAGAGAGCTGAAGTGGGAGAGAAAGCAAGAGAGAAAACGACAGAGGGAGGGAGGAAGGAATGGGGGGGGCGGGGAGAGAATTTGTGCTTCCATCCCTCTTTCACTCCCTCTCTTGCCCTCTCTCCTTCTCGCTCTTCTTCCCATCCCTACAGTTGAGAAATCCTGAAATATCCAAATCTGCAAAGAAAGACCCAACCTAATCCGTCCTCAAGAGTATCAGCTCTGGGCTGTAAATCTGGTTCTGCCCTCGTGTGGCCTTGGACAAATAAAGTACACTTTATGTGCCTCACTTCTTTCTTCTGTAAAATGGGACTAATAAGGATATTCTCCTTCATTCTGTTGCTGTCAGATATGCCTGGATTTAGTAACTACTGGATCAATAACGTTATAAGCAGCAGAATCGTGAATATTATTGTCCTTATCTTCTGAATCTTTTGACCACCACTATCCTGATTTTTTTCCACCTTAAATTAGTTTTGTTTCTTCTAGAAATTCCTCTAAATGGAATCAAAGGGTATATGTGCTTTTGTGTCCACTTCTTTCTCTCTGCACAATGTCTTTGAGTTTTATCTGTGTCACTGAGTATATCAAATTTTCCTTTCTTTTAAATTGTTGAGTAATATTCCATTTGTAGGGGACTGGACTTGGCCACGCCAAGATATGTCTCTTTGGCATGAGGATTATTTGGGGCTGGTCACTTTTAAAAAACTGCAAACAGGAAAGAAACTCTGAAAAGTAGAATTTACTTACCCTTTGTTAAGAGACGTTTACATTTGTAAAGGAAATCTCCATCTGTAAAGGTGTCTCCCTCTCTGTACCAGGAAGAAGGGGAGAATGACCTTATCTCTAGAAACTCTTAATCAATGAAGAAGGCAAGGACTTAAATCTGCATAATAATTTTACTCTGGTTTACTGAACTTGTCTGGTAAACTCCTGTAACTGACTCCCCCCACCCCCAACATCCTCCTTTGTCTTTAGCTGAAGATATTTACGGTGGTGGCTTCAGCCATTTTGGTGAGTTGCTCAGGTTGCCTGAGCCTCTCCCATGTATACATGTTATAAAGCTTTGTTTAATTTTCTCCTGTTATTCTGTCTCATGTGAATTTAACTCCTTCTCCAGCCAGAAGGACCCAGAGCGGGTAGAGGAAATGTCTGCCTCCCCTACACATTGCACAGATATTTCACAATTCCTTTACTGTTCTCTTAGACATTAGGGTTGTTTCCAGTCTTGTCTATTGTGAGCAAAGCTTCTATGACAATGTTCTATTACAATGCATTTGTGGATGCATTTTTTTATTTCTCTGGGATAAATACCTAAGGGAGGATTTGATGGAATCAAAAGGGGAGGTGTATGTTTAATTTGATAAGAAACTGCCAAAATATTTCCCAAAATGGTTGTATCATTTTAGAGTCACACCGACAATGACAGTTCTGGTTGTTGAATAAAACTTCTCTTCTTCACCAAACTCGGCTCAGTTTCCTCTGAAATCTCTTCTCAAGTAGGCCCTAACTTTCAAACTTCTGAGTTTGTCTTTGCATTGTCCAATTTTAGCAAGAATCCTGCTAAGTCATTTTAACCAGAATTCCCCCATCCACGATATTTGATCAGGTTCCCCATCCTCCACTGTCCACCAGGTGATACCTGATCACATTGGCCTACCTTCAGCAAGAATCCGTTAGGTTGGTTTAGCCAGAATCTCCCCTTAACCCTGATGTTTCCTCTTAGTAATTTTCCACTCACTAACCTTCACCCTGCTCCTTGCTATAAATTTCCACTTTTCCTTGTATTAAGAATTGAGTTTGATTTCTCTCTTCTACTACAAAGTCCCATTGTAATAGTCTTCCAGAATAAAGTCTGACTTCCTGTCCTTTAACAAAAGTCATGAATAATTTTTTCTTTAACGTGTTTCACATCTTCACCAAAATTTGGTGTTTTCAGACTTCGCAATTTTATTTATTATACTGAGTGTAATGATATCTCAATGTGCATTTAATTTCCATTTCCCTGACAACTAATGATATTGAGCACTCTTTTCTGTGCTTACTAACTATTTGTATATCTTTCTTTCTGAAGTGTCTGTTCAAGTCCTTTGCCCGTATTTTTAAAAATGCATTGCTTGAGGGGCTGGCCCCGTGGCCGAGTGGTTAAGTTCGCGCGCTCCGCTGCAGGCGGCCCAGTGTTTCGTCGGTTCGAATCCTGGGCGCGGACATAGCACTGCTCGTCAGACCACGCTGAGGCAGTGTCCCACATGCCACAACTAGAGGAACCCACAACGAAGAATACACAACTATGTACCAGGGGGCTTTGGGGAGAAAAAGGAAAAAACAAAATCTTTAAAAAAAAATGCATTGCTTGATTTTTAAATCAATCTTTAAGAACTTATAAGGTATTCTGGACACAGGTACTTTGTCAGATTTGTTTCTTGAATATTTAGTCTCTCAGTCTGTGGCTTGCCTTTTCACTTTCTTAAGGGGGTCCTTTGATGAGAAGATTTTTTAAAACGTCAATAAAGTCTAATTTACTATCACTATCCTTTATATTGATTATTTTCTGTTTTCTGTGTAGGAATCTTTTTCTGTGTAGGAATCTTTGCCTACCCAGGTCATAAAGATATTTTCATATGTTTTCTTCGTTCTTTATAGTTTTAGCTTTAATGTTTCACTCTATGATCCATCAAAAATTAACTTTCGTGACTGTGGTAAGGCAGGAATAGAGTTTCTTTCCAGCACCATTGGTTTCAGCAACATTCTTTTGCCCATTGAATTTAGATCTTTATTGAAAACCAACTGACCATGTAAGTGTGAGTCTATTTTAGGTCTCCCAACTCAGTTCCATTTATCTATATTATCTTCCTTATGCTACTGCCCCTGTTTTATTTATAATAGTTTATAGTAAGTCAAAGTCAGGTAGTGTAAACCCACCAGCTTTGTACATTTTTTGCACAGCTCAATAAAATTTGAAATATGTACATAATTTGTAGTCATCACACAGATCAAACAATGCTGTTACTTAGTCCCTTTCACTTCAGTATCATGGCATTGCCCTTCCATGTCCTGGTTGATCCCTTTGCTAAAGATCCTCCTTTGTACCCTCTGAAGAAAATAAGTCTTCAATTGTGTGCAACTACAATGGAGAGGCACAATGTCCACAACACTCAGCATAAACTCTGGATTTTTCCTTAAAACAAAATATAACTCACTTTCTAGGCCTTTTAATCACTTCTGACCATGAAACATAATGTGTTATCTAAATTTTCTGCTTCATTCTTGGGAGATAGAGTTTCATGGAGGGCCCCATTTGCTAGGCTGAACATGTTGAACATGAGGTTGCAAAATGGAGGCTGCAGGAGAGCTGACTCTTTTTTTGCATATGAAGGAAGATGAGAGAGACGTTTAGATACAGTACAGGGAAGAATAGGCTGGAACCAGGAAACTGATTTTAGAGTTTGGCCATGGATATCGCCATGGATAGAGAAGAGGCTGGATGGGCATATAAAGGGAGGAAGAACTTCAGTGGAAACCAGTTATTTAAAGGCCATTTTATGACACTTTATCATTTGTTTGATTTTTCTTCTTTTCATCTTTGTAAAAATAGCAAAAGGTGGACTTGATGTACTTGTTATGTATTTTAAAAAAATGCATATTTAGGGGCTGGCCCCGTGGCCGAGTGGTTAAGTTCGCGCGCTCGGCTGCAAGCGGCCCAGTGTTTCGTTGGTTCGAATCCTGGGCGCAGACATGGCACTGCTCATCAAACCACGCTGAGGCAGCGTCCCACATGCCACAACTAGAAGGACCCACAACGAAGAATATACAACTATGTACTGGGGGGCTGTGGGGAGAAAAAGGAAAAAATTAAAAAAATCTTTAAAAAAAATGCATATTTAAATAAGTTCCACAAACAATGCATTGAAAGTAAAATGGGTCCACCGGACGGGGGTGAGGGGTGTCAAATCTACCTTGCTGAAGTGCCCCTGGTTGGGTGACAGCTTCAACAGTTGTTGCTTTCTTTAGTTTCCCCCACACCTAAGAGTCCTCAGTTCAAAACTCATCAGAAATAATTTCCTTTGCTAAAAGATTTTAAAGTACTCTTACTTCAAATAAGGGTATTTTTTAAAAACTTACCAATTGCTTCCTTGGAATGTGTAGAAAACCCAGAAAGAGACGTTCAAGCACCACAAGACCACGTGCTGCCCAACGAGGGAGGAAGGGCAGCTGCTTACTCGCTGGTAATCAGGCCAAGTTCGTCTGCTTTGGCTCCAGCTATAGACGGGAACTGGACTCATTTTCACCAGCGACAGGAGGACCGGGTCCCAGAGGACTCCGATTTGATCTTCATGGAAATCTCATAGGATTTCTTCCTTTCCCTTTGCTCTGTTTCTACCTCTCCCTTTCTGTCTCTTCAAGATCGTTTTTGGATCCTTACTGGACAGGACTTGGGGAAGCCGACCTTCTCCTACCGCTCTCTCCCTGCCTGCGCGTGCTCGCCGCTCAATCTAACGCGGACGTTACTGCCGGCGGCTGAGAACCGGGGGCCGGAGCACAGCGGTGCTGGAACCCACAAACGCACCGCCCGCACCCGCGCGCCCCGCGGGCTCGGGTCAAACTGAATCAACGCCTCTCGACGCTTCTGTGCAGGCGCCGCTGGAGACGTGTGTGGGGCTCCTGACCCGGTGAGAGGGGCCGCGCTGAGGGGGCCACTGGCCCTGGAGGACAGGACGGGAAGAGGCTGATGTTGACGGGCAGAGCCAAAGGAAGTCTCAACGGCGGCCCAACCCCAGGATCCCGAGATTAAAGGTCTCAAACCCTAAAGTCTTAACGGACGAGGGTTGGGAGTTGACTCGATCTCCACGCCTTTATCAGGAGATTCGTTTGCCAAGATCAGAGACTAAGAAAGAGAAAAGATTGTGTGGACTAAAGTCCGCAATTAACCAGAGAGGAAACACGATTTTGTGACAAACTGGATGTGTGGTGTGAGAGAAAGACCGGCGTCAAAGAGAACTCTGTGTTTTGGTCTGAGCAAACTCATCAAGTAAGGTAGGTTCAAAGTACAGGCGCAGCGGGTTTTAGGGGAAAGACCTGGAATTTAGTCCAGAGCCCTGGGGCCTTCCTTCAAAGAGTTTTCCATCCTAGCCGTCTCCGTTCCTGCATCCCTCAGGGTCCTTTATGATGTTGGAGATGCCGGGGTCTCACCTGGACGCCTCTCCTCCCACCTCCTCCTGGCAACCACGTCCGCTCCCAGGCCCCGGTGACCTTCCCTCCACACGTGGGTGCCTCGCAAAGATGTGTCTCCAGGGCAGTTCTGAGGTGTCACCCTCCGCGACTGGTGGATCTGGCCGGCCTCGCGGCAGATCACTGTCCGGCAGAGCACTAGGCCTTTCGTGTGGGGCTCCCCTTTTGGAAAAAGCTGGGAGGGAACAGCCTGTGGGGAAGGGATGGGAGGGGAGGGGAGGGGAGGGGAGGGGAGGGGAGGGGAGGGGAGGGGAGGGTGGGTGGCATCAGGGAGCCCATGCAAGTTGGGCAGTGCCAGGTTCTGGATGCAAAGGACATTTACTATCCAAGAAGTTGTACTCGTTACTATTAATTATGAATTTTGTCAATAAAAACTCTATGGAAATTTGCTTTCTTTCTTATATGTACCTACATAATATCCTTGCTTTTGCCTCTTGGCCCTCAAACCTAAAATATTTACTCTCTAGCTCTTTACAGAGCAAGTTTGTCGAACTCTGCATGAAATTATGCCCAATACTTCCTAGAAAAGATACCCAGTAATTTCTTTTACCTATTTTCAGTCTTTGAAAATTTTCCTGATGACCACCTTTCCTTTCTTGGCTTGAGGTATTTAGTATTTGGTTTGTTGTCGTTGCAGTAAAACATTAATACATACTATGCAAAATAAATGTGGATTAAACTATTTAAATTCAGAAATGAATAAAGGATAACATTGAGGTAGAAAATTGTATCAACCTGAGCTTGGAAAGAACTTTTGCAATCTGATATGATCAGCTACTTCCTCTGGGAAAACAATAGCACCACTGATAAAATGTTGATAGATTACAATGAGTTTAAGAGTTCTTTCTGAGAACTCTGGCTAGTTTATTATCAATTTTGGGTGAAGCCAAATAATCTTGATCCATTTTCATATAAATCTAACTGTCTTTATCCAGACATTCTTTTTTTTTGTATTCAACTTAGCATTGATTACCAATGACTTTTTATATTCTCTATCAAGACACAAATATTTGAATTGGCTTACGCATAAGCTTCTTCTATCGGGATCAGTTTGAAATAAACCTTTGACAGATGCTGACAAAGATTCTCTCCTTGATCAAACTCTATTCAGTGTCCTCTGAACTTTCAACCAGGCCTCAACTTGTGGACTTCTGTGTTTGTCTCAGCATTGTCTAATTTTAGTAATAATCTTGCTAAGTCAGTTTAACCAGAATCCCCCACCCTCCATATCTGATCACCCTCAATGTCTAATCAGGTTCCTCTTCCTCAACCATCCCCCATGTGATGCCTAATCGCCCTGGCCTGCCTTCAGCAAGAATCCTGTTGGGTTGGTTTAGCCAGAATCCTCCTAACCTCTGATGTTTACCCTTAGTAATTTCCTATCCACTGATCCCTCACCCTACCCCTTGGCTACAAATTCCCACTTTTCATTGTTGTATTCAGAGTTGAAGCCAATCTCTCTCCCCCACTGCGAGACCCCATCGCAGTGATCCCGACACCTATAGCCATGGTCTCCCTTGAATAAAGTTTTCCTTACCATGGTTTAACAAGTGTCACTGCATAATTTTTTCTTCAACAATCCTCATGAACAAATTGTGGGTGAGACTTTAAAAAAAAATTGTGGTGGGGCCAGCCCTGTGGTGCTGTGGTTAAGTTTGTACCTTCCGCTTCAGTGGCCCAGGGTTTGCTGGTTCGGATTCTGGGTGCGGACCACGCACCACTTGTCCAGCCATGCTGTGGCAGGCATCCCATATATAAAGTAGAGGAAGATGGGCATGGATGTTAGCTCAGGGCCCATCTTCCTCAGCAAAAAAGAGGAGGATTGGTGGCACATGTTAGCTCAGGGCTAATCTTCCTCAAAAATATAAATAAAAAAATAATTAAAAATTGTCATAAAAAATGCATAACATATTTCTGTATGCCAATAAAAAACTAACAGAATGAGAACTCAAAAATACAATCCCATTTACAATCACAACAAAGAGAATAAAATATCTAGGAATAAATTTAACCAAAGAGGTGAAAGGCCTATACAAGGAAAACTATAAGACATTACTGAAAGAGATTGATAACAACATAAAGAAATGGAAAGATATTCCACGCACATGGATTGGAAAAATAAAGATAGTTAAAATGTCCATACTACCTAAAACTGTCTACAGATTCATTACAATCCCAATCAGAATCCCAATGACATTCTTCACAGAAATAGAACAAAGAATCTTAAAATTCATATGGGGCAACAAAAGGCCCTGAATAACCAAAGCAATACTGAGAAACAAGAACAAAGCTGGTGGCATCACAATCCCTAACTTCAAAATATATTACAAAGCCATAGTAATCAAAACAGCATGGTACTGGTACAGAAATAGGCACACAGATCAATGGAACAGAATTGAAAGCCCATAAATAAAACCACACATCTACAGACATCTAATCTTTAACAAAGGAACCAAGAACATACAATGGAGAAAGGAAACCCTCTTCAATAAATGGTGCTGGGGAAACTGGACAGCCACATGCAAAAGAATGAAAGTGGACCATTATCTTTCTCCATACACAAAAATAGACTCAAAGTGGACCAAAGACTTGAAGGTAAGACCTGAAAGCACAAAACTTCTGGAAGAAAATATAGGCAGTACACTCTTTGATGTCAGCCTTAAAAGAATCTTTTCGAATAGCATGTCTACTCAGATGAGGGAAATAAAAGAAAAAATAAACAAGTGGAACTTGATCAGACTAAAGAGCTTCAGGAAGGCAAAGGAAATCAGGATCAAAATGAAAAAACAACCTACCAAATGGGAGAAAATATTTGCAAACCATATATCCAACAAGGGGTTAATCTCCACAATATATAAAGAACTCACACAACTGAACTACAAAAAAACAAACAACCCAATCAAAAAATGGGCAGAGGAGATGAACAGACATTTTCCCAAAGAAGATATACAGATGGCCAAGAGGCACATGAAAAGATGCTCAACATCACTAGTCATCAGGGAAATGCAAATCAAAACTACACTTAGATATCGCCTAATGCCCGTTAGAATGGCTATAATCACCAAGAAAAAAATTAAGAAATGTTGGAGAGGTTGTGGAGAAAAGGGGACCCTCATACACTGCTGTTGGAAATGCAAACTGGTGCAGCCACTATGGAAAACAGTATGGAGAGTTCTCAAAAATTTGAAAATAGAAATACCATATGACCCAGCTATCCCACTACTGGGTATTTATCCAAAAAACTTGAAATAAACAATACAGAGAGACTTATGCACCCCTATGCTCATTACAGCATTATTCACAATAGCCAAGATGTGGAAGCAACCAAAGTGCCCATCGACTAATGATTGGATAAAGAAGATGTGTATATATATACAATGGAATACTACTCAGTCATAAAAACGACAAAATCGTCCCATTCACAGCCACATGGATGGACCTTGAGGGTATTATATTAAGTGAGATAAGCCAGACAAACACCATTTGATTTCACCATATGATTTCACTCATTTTTGGAATATAAACAAACACATGGACAGCTTAGTGGTTACCGATGGGAAGGGGGCTGGGGGGGTGGGCACATGAGGTGAAGGGGCACATTTATATGGTGTCTGACAAATAATAATGTACAACTGAAATTTCACAATGTTATAAACTATTATGACCTCAATAAAAAAACCCACAAAATTTACCATCTTTAGCATTTTAATCACACATTCAGTTAGCCTTATTAATCAAAATATTCACTAAAGATGAAAAAATGAATATATACACATAAAAAAACTGGGTATCCAGTTACAAGGAAAAGGGAAAAATTGGAGAAAGTACTTGTGTACTTATATAAGAAAAGCTATTATATCTAGGATATCTAGGATAAGGTTGATATCTAGGATAGCTATATAAAGTTTTATTAATTAAAATCTAAGATAAGGTTTTCAACCGCCCCACCCAAATCAAGACTCAAAGGATTAGTCCATCCAAGGTACTTTTGAGAGTCAGAGATGCTGAGTGACATGATTTGTTGGGGAAGCATTTTGGCTCCTGACAATCCTGTTAACATGCAGAGGATTGAGGTCCAGAGGAATCCCACATTGTTTCACTGCTCATCTAGTGGTGTCAATCCTTCAAGGTAACATTTAAGGCTAGTTTTCAAAGTCAAGACAGGCAGTGACACAATTGATTCTATAAGCATAATTTGCACTGAAAGATAATGCTTCTAAAACTCCAGACAAAGATTTCTTCAACAGCTCTTGAAAAGTAGGAATACATTCTACTTTCTCCTGCCTGCACAAATCTACTAATTATAGTAAATTCCAAAGACTCAGGAGTGTGAGAGAAATTATCTCCAGTTAGTTCTCTGTGAAAATTGTTCTACAAAATATAATAGTATGCTTGTTTGTCTTTTAGCAGGCTTTTGGGCTTGGCTAACATTCCTAGAACTAACCATTGGAAAATCATAGACTGGGTGGAAATGTAAATGAACTTCTCCTCAAGGTCCTCCTTTTGGTATCTCCTCAGAATTTGAGTATAACTCTCTATGTATATATTTTGTAATTTGATATTTGGTAATACTTTCTATAATACAAAAAAAAATCTCTCATGAAAAAACATGGTTTTCTGTGAAGAGGGTACATAATATACCACTACCAACAGAAACCATTTCTTATACTTCCTGAGAAAAGAAAGCAGAGGAAATTAGGAAATAATCATTATGAGAAAATATCCTACAACTTAATCACATACATTGCCTTATTGGAAGGCTAGGTGGATAGCCTGACCCAAAGAAGGAATGAAAAATCACAGTAAGTTACACCATCCTGGAATTTCAGAATACCAGGGTTGAAGAAAAGTCTCTAGAGACTTCTAGAGAAAAAAGAAGACTGTACACAAAGGATTAAATCTCAGAATGTCACTGAGGGTCTTAAAACAACATTAAGGCAATAAAAAAAATCAAGGAAAACTACTTTTAAACTATAATTTTATACACAAACTATCAAACGTGTGAAGGTGTCTTAGGAACAGTAGCTCCCAGTAAAATGAGAGTGAAAATCAAGGAAGAGAAAGACATAAAATCTAAAACACAGGAAATCCAACACAATAGAGGAGGGTAGGGAAACTGCAGGATGACAAGTAGGATGTTAGCTTAGAGAGCAATTAGAGGAAATGTCAGCAGAAGGATGGAGGACTCAATGTGGGAAGTATTCAGGAAAAATGAAATAAAATAAAACTGAGCATTACGTGATATTTATTGAGAGCTGGGAATATTCAAATAATATAGCATGCTGAACAAGTCTGGGCTGCAGACTGGCTTCCTAAAAAGCCAGCTTCCTCTAGAAGAATTATAGAAACAGAAGAGAAACATGGTTTCAGAACCTATGAAAAAATTGTAACTCTCCATAGAGACTCAAAGCTATTTCAAACCAGTGTATGTGTGAAAGGTTGATATTCAGAAGTGGCAGAGAGAAGACAAGATAGAGAAAAGTATTTTAAGCTCTGCTCTTGCATCTCGTTGTCATAACTATGGGTCAATCACTGCTTGCCCTTTCAAGAAAGAAATCATCAGCAGCACTCATTCAATCTACATATGGTAGCTGCAATGGGATA